>NC_135306.1:149665713-149986213 GCF_048772815.1 Callospermophilus lateralis | reverse complement strand
TTTTTTAGTTTTCAGTGGATACAACATCTTTGTTTTATTTTTATGTGGTGCTGAGGATCAAACCCTGTGCCCTGCGCATGCCAGGCGAGCGTGCTACTCGCTTGAGCCACATCCCCAGCCCCTATGTTCTTTAGGATATTTTTAACATCAGAAATTTTCGAATTGAATTACAAGATATTCAGAAAAGAAGAGTAGAGAGCAGTACCCTAATTTTACATTTATTTGTCTACTCTGTGTATATATGGGCCATGGGTACCATTCCTACCCTCTGTTTATGGGCCATGTGGATAGTTAGGTTTGCACATGGATGGGCCATGTGTTAGGTTTGCGCCCCTGTGACCAAATACTTGACAAGAACAACTTAGAGGAGGGGAGGGGAGGGGGGATAGTAGAAGATAGGAAAGGCAGCAGAATACAACAGACACTAGTATGGCAGTATGTAAAAAGTAGATGTGTAACCGATGTGAATCTGCAATATGTATACAGGGTAAAAATGGGAGTTCATAATCTGCTTGAATCAAATGTATGAAATATGATATGTCAAGAGCTTTGTAATGTTTTGGACAACTAATAATAATAATAAAAAAGAAATTTAAAAAAAAGAACAACTTAGAGGAGAGAAAGTTTATTTTGGGGTTCACGGTTTCAGAGGTGTCATCCATAGATGACTGAATTCATAGCTCTAGGCCTAAGGAGAGGCAGCAGGTCAGGGCCAAAAGACATGGCAGAAGAAAACTGCTCACTTCATGGCATCCAGGAAGCAGAAAGAGGAGGGTGGTAGGGGCCGAAGGCAGATGAACTCCTGAGTTCCAGCAACCCACCTCCTCTAGCCACCCACCACCTGCCTACAGTTACCAGCCAGTCAGTCCATTCAAACTAGTATGAACTGATTAGATTACAGCTCACAATCCAGTCATTTTACCTATGAACATTATTGCATGAACACAGGAGCTTTTGGGAGATACCTCATATCTAAACCATAAATAGGCCTGGTACTGCTAACCATATTTTTCTTATTAATTTAAGCACAGTAGACAGGTAGAAGTGAATATATTTAAAAAGGTCTAAAGAGGCTAAAAATGAGTAGTACTTAGAGTGCTCTTATCACAGTGTGAGCAAAAAGGTAGAGTCAGAGAGACATGGTATATTCAAATCCAAGTCATTAGAACTAAAAGGAGTATGAATAATTTTTGAAGGAAAAAAGTGGGCAGCTGCAGGGAGAAATTTGCCAAGGGCAAATCATTACAGATTATCTTCTTAAACTAACTCAAGAACCATTTATGGGGGCTGAGGTTGTGGCTCAGTGGTAGAGTGCTACCCTAGCATGTGTGAAACATTTGGGTTCGATTCTCAACAACATATAAACAAACAAACAAACAAATAAATAAAATAAAGATATGTGCTCAATACAAGTAAAAAGAACCATTCATGGTGTTTATTTTTATTTTTATTTATTTATTTATTTTAATGTATACTAACAGCATACATCATTTGCCAGGTTCTTGTATTCTCTCTGCCCTTGAGGGACTTATAGTCTAATGGATAGAGAGAATATCCTGTAATAAAAACTGTAATGAGTTTTGGCTGGGGCTATCCCAGTTTTTTCCCCCTTTCCCTACCTGCATAGCCCTGCTAAAATTTAAAATTGTTTGTTCCTTTTTCGAAAGGGAAATAATTAAACAAAGTTGTCTATTCCCATTCTAGATTGACAGGTTTAATTCTTAGTTTAGAAAACAGGATATTGAAGGACAGTTCTCTCTGGCATAAATACAAGGAAAAGAAGCCAAATGGGAGAAATCAGTATCTTGTAATTGTGGTAACTGAAAGTTTTTCAAAGCCTCTTTTTGTGATATGAGGTTTTGTGTCTTTGTCAGTGAAGAGTGCTCTTTTTTCTCACGAGGTTGCGATGTTAAAGTGACTGAAGAAAACCCAGCTTAATGACTCAAGCAAGGGGAAAGAATCCAGTTGAATTTACAGGAAATCAGAGGTTTTCAAACTTACACATTTTACAATTAAAACAACTGGCTAATTAAACAGTTTAACCACTGATAATTTGAAACAAACCTTTCATTTAAGGGGGGAAATGGTTAATTTAACAGTGGTTTGAACCAGCTTTTTAATTAACCAGCTGCTCTAATTATAGGAATTGCCCAAACTGAATTTGAAAATGTCTCCTTGCCAAGGAATTCCTGCAGATGAGACTGAGTCAAGCATTTGCGGCCCTTTCAACTTCAGATGTATCATCATCTCAAAGATCAGTTTTCCTTCTGCTTTCTGAAATCACTGGTGGATGATTGAATTTTTATTTAAAGAGGGTGACTAGCAACTCTGAATTCTTTTTTCTTTTTGTACTGGGGATTGAACCCAGGGGCACTTAACCACTAAGCCACATCTCCAGCCCTTTTTATAGTTGTAGATGGACAGAATGCCTTTATTTTATTATTTTGATGTGGTGCTAAGGATCAAACCTAGTGCCTCACACATGCTAGGCAAGCGCTCTACCACTGAGCTACAATCCCAGGCCCATCCCTAGCCCTTTTTATTTTCAGACAAGGTCTCACCAAGTTGGTTAGGCCTTGCAAAGTTTCTGAGGCTGGCCTCAAACTTTCAATCCTCCTGTGTTAGCCTCCTAAGTTGCTGGGAATACAGGTGTGTGCCACCACGCCCTGCTTGAATTCTCTTTTCTATTTACACAAAATGTTTTATTATGTAATTCAGGCATGAGAGCTATTATAGTGAGGTAAACTCTTGATCTTTGTATGGTTAGGGCAGCCGAAGAGTTTCACAGAGATGGTGATATTTGAGCTGACCTCAGAGACTGTGTAGAATTTCACTGTTAGAGAGGTACAATCCTTGAGTAAGGGAACAGCTCAGGAAGACAAAGAGACAAGAAAACTTCAGTTTTTATACAGAGTAACAAGTGTAGCTCTTTGGCTGAAGAATAGGATTCTAAAGATCTAGGAGAGTAGGAGAATGAGATGAAATATACCTTAGAATCAAGGTTCTTAAATGCTTACCTAAAACTTCCCACTTTCGGTAGTGGAAAACCATCAAACATTGAAAAATATATCAAAGACTACCTCTGTTTCATTCATTGTTATTTTTGTAATGTCAATCAAATATTAAGTACTTTAAAAATATGTATGTGCGGGCTGGGGATGTGGCTCTAGCGGTAATGCGCTCGTCTGGCATGCGTGGGGCGCTGGGTTTGATACTCAGCACCACAGAAAAATAAAATAAAGATGTTGTGTCCACCGAAAAATTAAAAAATAAATATTAAAAAATTAAAAAATATGTATATGCAGTGTATACATGGTTGAATTTATGAAACAGCATAATTAGATTTGTATTTTAGAAGAATTTGTCAGTTCTAGGGGATGGAATGGGGTGCATGTGGGTACAGGGAGATCCACAACAATTACTTTGCTCCAGTTTCTAATTTCTCAACTCTTCCATTTATATTCCTTTTCCTCATTCCTTTCACACAGTAACCAGAAGGATCTTTGTAAAGCATACCAGGCATAAAGATTTCCTGTTTATTTCTTTTCAGGATGAAATCCAAACGCTTAATAAGGCCCAGCATTTTTGGTTCCAACCCACCACTCACTTTATTCTCTTTGGTGTGTCCCTTTCTCTTTGCTTCAGTCACACTGATGGCCTTTTTACTTCTTGAATATGCCTAGTTATTAAAAAATGCTATTATTCACAAATTTCATCCTCCATTTTTTTAATCCAATAAACTAGTTGCCAGTTAAATCCCCTATTTTATTGTTTTGAATAGATAATACATCTACAAGGAACAAAATTTAAAAGGTGCAAAAGAAACTAAAAAGTTAGTCTCCTTTTTCTTCTAGCCACTTACTTTCTCCACCTGAGGATAATCACTGTTAACCATTTTCTTCTGAATTCTGGTCTCATTTCAAATGTCATTTCTTCAGAAACCTTTGCTGATATTCCATTCTAAAGTAGATATGCTTATTGTGTTGTCATAGCTGTCTATTATTTCTTTTTTTATCACTTATGACAATTTGTATTTTATATTTATTTTGTGGCTATTCCACTAGTGATTCCACTAGGCTGTAAGCTCTAAAAACAGGGTTTTGTTGGCATTGTTCACTGTTGTATCCACATATCATAAGTATTCAATAATTAAATTCTTCCTAAGCCTTGGTTATTTCTCTAAGTTCATCTTTTAGCATCCTGTTCCTCATGCTCTGCTTTGAAATTCTTTCTGGTTCTTCTCCTGGATTTCTCTTTACTAAATCCTTCCTGTCCTTCAAGTTTTACTTAAATACCATCTGCTCCAAGAAGCCTTTCCTGATCCCTCATCAGCTAAAGTGCTCCTCGCATGTGCAGACCCTATCATAGATATCCCTTATCACCTGATATTGATGTACTCTTCGTCTCCTTAGGTGATAGGTTCTGTATTTCGTGGACTTTGTTCATTGTTTCAACTCTGGCTTCTGGGGTAGTGCTTGGTACCAGTCAGATCTCCACACATAGTAGTTTAGTTGTATACTGCATAGTTTCACAATTCGTGTGTATCATTTACATAGCTCTGATGGTACAATTGTCACTGGCTACCTGGATGCATAATAAGTATTCATTGAGTGAGCAAACATACTTTAGAGAGTTCATTGCTTTTTAAGACGTCATATTTTGAGATAGTAAAATTGTGTTAGATAGGACTCATTTTCAAGGTTCTGGTCTGAGGATCATCATGTCCCCATCAAGGAAATTTTGATATCAGCCTCTTGGGTGGGGCCCCAGGTTGAAGGATCTAGAGCTCAAAGCCTCAAAGGTCTTATGTTTAGAGAGATACAATTGGGGCAGCAGCCAAGGACATACCTCATTTATGTTTATTACTCTTTGGGAACTTCTAGCTGAAAATACCTCCCTCAGGTTGGTGTGGTGGTACATGCCTGTAATCCCAGCTACTCAGGAAGCAGGCCCAAGTTTGAAGCCAGTTCACCAGCTTAGCAAGGAAAGAAAGATCTCCTTCTTCTTGCATGGTAAACTCTTGTTCCTCTTTTAAGAACACAGCTATTATGTCTTCTGAACCTATTCCCCTGCACCCTACACCCCTACCTCAAAAGCAAAGTTAATTGTCCCTTCCTTTGTGTACCTACAACATTGCCCACATCTCTATTAAAGTAATTTGTAGGGCTGGTATTGTGGCTCAGCGGTAGAGTGCTTGCCTAGCACATGCGAGGCCCTGGGTTTAATCCTTAGCACCACATATAAATAAATAAAATAAAGGTTTTGTGTCCAACTATAACTAAAAAATAAATATTTAAAAAATAATTTGTATACCATAAGGTATACAAATCCTTATCCTTCCTGAGGAGACCTTGAATGTTTCAAGAAAAAGTAGCATATTTTATTTACCTTTGTAATGTCCCAGTGTTTACACAATTGTTGGCATGTAATTGTAAATATGGACTAGTCCATAATCATGGAAAGGAACCAAGGGATATCTTGATAAAAGAATGTAGATTGTACATTCAGGAAAGCCTTGAAACCAGGATTATCTCTGATTGACCTGGCACAGAACAGAACTCCTTGGAAGCCCATTTTAGGAAACAGCGGCCTAGCTGGGCATAGTGGTGCATACCTGTAATCCCAGTGACTCAGGAGGTTGCAGTAGGAGGATCCTGAGTTCCAGGCTAGCCTCAGCAATTTAGTGAAACCATATCTCAAAATAAAAAATAAAAAGAACTGGGGATGTAGCTCAGTGATTAAATGCCCCTGGATTCAATCCCTGGTACCAAATAACAACAATAGAAACAAAAAAACAGGGACCTAAGAAACCTTTTCACTTGATGTCAGACTTTTCAATATCATTTTGTGTTACCACCTGACAGAGTGATGACCCTGAGGAGATGAGGACAGGATTACAGGAGCCAGAAGGAAAAGAAGCAGGAACCTAGGACGAGGACTTCTCCAGAGAGTAGAGATAGCAGAAAAGACAGGCAGACAAGCAGACCTGTGCAGGGCTAGTTCCAGTGAATGGGGAGAGATAAGGAATGGAGACCAGAGCCAAGAAAGATCAGATCTAGCCAGATTTTATATTCTGGAAATTCAGTTGTTTTAATCTAATGGTTATGAACACTGGCTGTGCAGTCAGATAAACCTAGATTTATTTATTTATTTATTTATTTTAAAGAGAGAGGGAGAGAGAGAGAGAGAGAGAGAGAGAATTTTTAATATTTATTTTTTTTTAGTTTTCGGCGGACACAACATCTTTGTTTGTATGTGGTGTTGAGGATCGAACCCAGGCCGCACACATGCCAGGCGAGCGCGCTACCGCTTGAGCCACATCCCCAGCCCTAAACCTAGATTTAAATGGCAGTTCTGCCTCTTTCTTCCTGGATCATTTGCTGGTCATTTTGTCATTTTTTTTTTTTTTTTTGAGCTACCATTGCTTCTTTATTTGTAAATGAGGATAATAAGATTAAAAGGGAATGTTTGTATGTGTAATATGTTTATATGAAAGCAAGAAGCAAGATGTGGTCAGCAAGTACTTCCTTAAAGGAAAATTTTGGTGACATCTCTCTACCACAATAGGTATGTATATAGGGATATTCTCTCTCATTCTCTCTCTTTCTGGTACTGAGGATTGAGCCCAGGGGTGCTTTACCACTGGTCTTTTTTATTTTGAGATGGTCTTGCCAGGTTGCTTAGGCTGGCCTCAGCTTCCCAAATTGCTGAGATTACAGACATGTACCACTTCTCCCGGTTTAGGGATCCTCCTTTTTTAACCTAGTAGTAGCATGCATGTACACTATTCTGTACCTGTCTTTTGTTATTGTTGTTCACTTAACAATATATTTTGGATATTGTTTTATATTAACACACATAATTCAAATTGGATGATTTCTGTTTGTGATGCTGGGGATAGAACCCAGGAACTTGTGCATGTTATGCAGGTGCTCTACCACTGAACTACATCCCAGCAGTTCTATAAAATCTATAAATTTTATAGAACTTGGTGATTCTCTTCTTTGCTGAACATTTTTGCTACTTGCCTCTGTATCTATAAAGTCCCAACAAAAAAGGTTATTGCCTATTAAGGAACAAGAAGAGATGAGAGCCATATGAAAATGTATTTGTTCTCCTATCCCCAATGAGTTTTGCAGGAGAGAATTTCTCAAAAGAAAGATGGGTGGTGGGAATTGGTTATATTCCATGGGCTAAAAGGGGAGAAAAGGAGGGCAAATAGAATTTGTCTAGAATCAAGAAATACCTATGGTTATTTAAACAAACAAATTGCTCTCTGGCCCCAAATATTTTCAGTCCTTCAGTGGATAATTTGTCTCCTATCATATGATCTGTCAGTCCTTGGAAGAGCTTAGAAATAGGCTTGTTTTATTTTTTCTCTTTTAGGTGGCATTCTACTGACTACCAGCCGGCACTATAAGACAAAGCCCACTCATGGGATTGGAAGATATAAGCACCTAATTAAAGAACCAGAGGTAAGGGGTGAGGAGAGTCCATTAGCAAAGGGGATATGAAGCCTTTACAAAGACTTGAAGATCATATATGCACAGGATGGGTAATACTGGAACTAGAAAGTAAGGGGAGTTGTCTCTTAGTTCTCTCATTATTTAATTTGGGATTATCCAGATTGAGATATTTCTGTAAGAGTCCAATCTTGTCCCTAGGCCAGATTATCACACTAAAAAGAATGTGGTTTGTTTTTACTATTTGTGATTCTTTCTTTCTTTCCTTTTTCTTTTTTTGGTACCAGGGATTGAATCCAAGGGCACTTAACCACTGAGCCACATGTCTACACCATTTTTATTTTATATCTTGAGACACGGTCTCCCTAAATTGCTTAGGGCCTTACTAAATTGCAAAGGCTGCCTTTGAACTGGTGATCCTCCTGCCTCAGCCTCCTGAGTCGCTGGGATTATAGGAATGAGCCACCATGCCCAACTGTGTATATTACTATTTTTAAAATTTCAGTTATTGAGTATTATATACCAGGTGCTGTAACTACTATGTGCCAGGCTTTAAAAACATCATTTCATTTTACACTATTATAATTGATATGTTTAATTTTTTAATATGATTTTTTAGTTGTAGATGGATGCAATACCTTTTATTTTACCTATTTATTTATTTTTTAATGTGATGCTGAGGATCAAACCTAATGCCTCATATGTATAAGGCAAGTGCTGTGCCTCTGAGCCACAATCCCAGCCCAATATGTTTAATTTAATCCTCAGAATATTCTATGGTTGTTAAAGTCCCTGTTTGAGGAATCTAAGATGCAGCAAGATGAAATGACTTGCCCAAATGACTAGTGATTTCCAAAACTAGTATTTACTCAGAATCCCTCTAATGGTTTATGCTATTTCTATTTCATATGAATTCACTATATTTAGCTTCACATTAACCTTTGCTGTAACAGATGAAGAAACTGAGGTCTAAGGTGGCCACTCAGTGTCATGGAGTGACTAAGCAGATAATTAAGATTTGAGTCCAGATTTTCTTTGGCTTTCATCTGAGTCTGGTACTCTTGATGCAGACACAAGTTGTGCCACTTTGCCACCCCAATCAGAGCCAAGCCTTCTGTATATATGTGTGTGTGTCATTGAGTCATAAACATGCTCACAGTTCATTATTGACTGTTCAGAGTGCCATCAGCAAATCATTCAAGTCCTAAATTGTAAATTTTATAATTTTTATCACCAAAACTTTTGGAAACTGAGTATGCTGCAGGGCATATCAGGCTTTTGGTCTGAGGATTAGGATGATGCAATTCCTTTCCAATTTTCTCACCCTAAAGAGTGCCACCTGTGGCTAGGGATGTGGCTCAGTGGTAGAATACTTGGAGTACTTGCCTAGCATGCAGGAGGACTTGGGTTAAATCCTTAGTATCACAGAGAGAGAGAGAGAGAGAGAGAGAGAGAGAGAGAGAGAGACAAAATAGTAATAGACATACTCTCATCTTTCACTTTGAAATCAGAGAGAGTCTGGAGTTGGGTTTACAGACCCACTTTCCAGCCCTGACTGGACATAAAGGGGTTACCTTTGCCATTTCCTTACTATTGTAACCTTATATATGTACACATATATACTTATATATTGTAATGTGTGCGTGTGTGTGTGTGTGTATGTGTGTAAAATAATGTGAACATTTCTGTATAAAAGTGGTAATTTATCCCAGAGTTCATTTAGAGGTCCATAGTATAATAATACTTCAGGGTCTTAAGAATGGCTACCATAGGCCATCCCATAATAAATCCAGGCTAGTCATAGGAATGCGAAGGTTTGATGGTGGACAGTAGCCCATCTTTCCTACCACCTTTCTCCTAGCCTTCCTTCTTTTCTGCCTGGCTGTCTTCTATATGCAGTCAGTGTGGGCTTCCCAAAACACAGCCCTGTTTCATGTACATCCCTTGCAAAAATATCTTTAATAACTCCCTGTGGCATTCATGAAGGTGTGAACTCCATAGGAACAAAGGAGGGGACGAATGTGAGAAAACTTGTGCAGGTAAAATTACAGAAACTAGAATCTGATGTTATATACAGTTAAACTCCTGCTGGCTATGCTGTGCCCTGGCTTAGAACTGAGCAATGATAATATAACAATGAGCTCCTGATGATGTGGATCAGTCCAGACAAATCTAGGCCATCATGGAAAAGCAAGTGAGATGCCCAGAGGGACACTGGAATCAGCTTTCTTTCTCTGTTCACCCAAAACAACACCTTTGAAGAGCCCTGGGATTTTCCTTAATTAGAAAAGCCTTCTAGGACTTCAGGGAAGTTCCTCTCTTCTCTGTTGGAAAATTTTAGCCTCTCCCCATTGCATTCAGACTTTAGAATTCTTCACAACTCAACTACAGTGCTGTCACAGTGAGAAGTCCTGTTGTTGTATTTGGCCATGGGCGTGGTGGGCTATGAACAAGAGAGAACAAGGCCCTGCACCTTGATGACTGATCTCTCTAGAAATTGGCTTCTCACTCATAGCAAGGTCTAGCACCCTGGTCTGGTCACCATTGTTAAAAACTTTACTAATACAGCTGGGTGTGGTGGCACATGCCTGTATTCCCAGAAACTTGGGAGGGTGAGGCAGGAGGACTGCAAGTTCCAGAACAACCTCCGCGACTTAGTGAGACCTTGTCTCAAAATAAAAAATAAAAAGAGTTTGGGATGGGCTGGGGCTATAGCTCAGTGGCAGAGCGCTTGCCTAGCATGTGTGAAGCACTGGGTTCTATCCTTAGCACCACATACAAAACTAAACAAATAAAGGCATGCTGTCCATCTACAACTATAAAAAAAAATTTTTTTTAAGGCGGGGTGGGAATGTAGCTGAATAATAAAACACCCCTGTCTACCCCTTCCCACCACCTCTGCAAAACAAACAAACAAACAAAAAAACAACTTTAGTGGATGGGTTTGGGTTCTATGCTGTCTGCCTGTGTGACTCTGGAAGACATTCTCAATCTCTCCTGGCTTTATATTCTGTCCACACAAAATGAAGAACCAGGACAAAAATCTCTCCCCCGCCCCCATCTCCCTCTCTCCCCAGCACTGGGGCCCAAACCCTGTGTAAGTTAATGTTTATTGAGTGTTTAAATATGTGTTACAGATTTACATATAGTATTTTGTTCAATTCTCAGAACATCCCTTCGAGATCAGGTCTATTGTCAGTATTACTAGCGTTGTGAATGGAATATTTGTATGTCTTCCCCCTGCTAGTCCAAACTGGGTTCCTGCTGTCTTCGGCTGACCTGGAGACCATTCCAGATGCTCTGGCAGCCCATAGGCTGTTGGCTCCTAGAATAGAGGTGGCTTAAGACATAAGTTGAGACAGATTTTTTTTTTCTTTCCCCCACTTTTTTTTTTGTTTGTTTGTTTTGTTAGGTGTTGGGGATTGAAACCAAGGTCTGAGCATGCACTTTATCACTCAGCTACATCTCCAGTGCCCATTTTCTCTTTAAAAAAGTATTTCTGTCAATAGTAAGACTAAATAAATCTCCAATTATTAGGACAATATGGCATTGTCTCAGGGTCTGGGGTTGTGGCTCAGTGGTAGAGCGCTTGTCTAGAACGTGCAAAGCCCTGGGTTTGATCCTCAGCACCACATAAAAATAAATAAAAATAAAATAAAGGCACAGTGTCCAACTACAAATATTTTTTAAAAACATATGGCATTGTCTCAGGATAGACAAATTGTACAAGGGAATAAAATAAAGACTACAGGAATGGATCCACGTATCTATTGACACTTAGGACACTTAGTATATGACGGGTGATACTGCAGTACAGAGGTACTCCATCATTTGGGCTGGATGATTATGAGGAAAAAAAAAATTACTTTTTTTTTTTTTTTTATACCAGGGGTTGAACCTCAGGGACACTTAACCACTGAGATACATCCCTAGCCCTTTTTTTGCATTTTATTTAGAGACAGGGTCTTACTGAGTTGCTGAGACTGGCTCTGAACTCGAAATCCTCCTGCCTCAGACTCCTGAGCTACTGGAATTACTAGCACCTCTTCACCCAACAAAAAGTGACTCTTGATTCCTATTTCAAACTATACACAAAAATCACTTAAAAATGGATTATAGGCTGAGGGTGTAGTTCAGTGGTAGACATGTGCTTAGCTTGCACAGGTCCCTAGATTCAATCACCAGCACCAAAAAAAAAAAAAAAAAAAAAATAGCAATCATAGATCTAAGTGTAAATGTTACAATAAAGCTACTAGAGCCAGGTGCATTGCCACGTGCCTGTAATTCCAACAGCTAGGGAGGCTGAGGCAGGAGGATTGTGAGTTCAAAGCCAACCTCAGCAACAGCCTAAGCAACTCAGCGAGACCCTGTCTCTAAATAAAATACAAAATAGGGCTGGGGATGTGGCTCAGTGGTCGAGTGCCCCTGAGTTTAACCCATGGTACCCGCCTCCCAATAAATAAATAAATAAAGCTGCTAGAAGATAAAATAGAAGAATATCTTCATTGTCTTAAGGTAAGCAAAGATTTCTTAAACCAGACATAAAGTCATATAAACATAAAAGAAAAAATGAATAAATTGGACTACATTAAAATAAGAACGTTCATCAAGATACAAAATAGTAAAAAGGAAAGCTAGAGAGAAAGCAAAGATATTTGCATATACATGCAAGTGATTATGCCTAGACTATATGAAGAACCTGTATAAATCAATAAGAGAAAGACAACTCAATTTTTTTTTAATATTTATTTTTTAGTTTTCGGCTGACACAACATCTTTGTTTGTATGTGGTGCTGAGGATCGAACCCAGGCCGCACGCATGCCAGGCGAGCGTGCTACCGCTTGAGCTACATCCGCAGCCCCTGACAACTCAATTTTTAACATGAACAAAGTGGTTAGTTCAGTGGTAGAGCACATGCTTAGCATTTGCAGGGCCTTGAGTTCAATCCCTAGCAACCAGAAAATAAAAATGGACAAATACATGAGTAGGCAGGTAATAAAAGATAATATCCAAATGGCCATAAACATGGGAAGGTACTCAGGCTCAGTAAACATAAAGGAAATGTTTGTCAAAACCTCAGTGCAGGCTGGGGTTGTGGCTCAGTGGTAGAGTTTTCACCTAGCATGCATGGGGCCCTGGGTTTGATCCTCAGCATCACATAAAAATACATGAATGGAATAAAAATATTGTGTCCAACTACATCTAAAAAATATAAACATTTAAAATTAAAAAAAAAAAAACCTCAGTGCATTACCACTACATATACACACTCTGCCTCAAAATAACAATTTCAAAAAAGTGACTAAACAAAGTGACTAAACTAAACAAACCAACCAGAAAGCCTTACTGTACTGTTTTCTAAGTTTTGACAAGAATGCAGAGCAACTAGAACTCTCATACACTGCTGGTAGGGGACTAAATTGAAAAGTACTTTGTAAAACTGTCTGAGACTATCTGTTAACAGTGAACATATGCATACTTTATGGGTCAGTATTTCAATTCCTATATATATATTCCCAAGAAAAACACATATATACTTTCAGTAAAAGATAAATACAAGGACTGGGGTTGTGGCTCAGTGATAGAGCACTTGCCTAGCACATGCAAGGTGTTGGGTTTTATCCTCAGCACCATATTAAAATAAATAAATAAAATAAAGTTATTGTGTCCAACTACCAAAAAAAAGATAAATACAAGAACATTGGCAGCAATGCTGTTCATAATGACCTCATGCTAGAAACAACCCACATTCCCACCAAGAGTAGAAAGGGTAAATATATTTTAGTATATCTATACAGTGGACTGCTAGATCATTGAGAAGGAAAGACCATTATTGTTTAATATAATGCATGACAAAATTTACAAACATAATGAGAGAAGCCAGACATAAAAGAGAATGTAGCATACCATTTTGTTTTTATGAAATTCAAAATTAGGTAAAATAACCATATGGTTATATAAATAGAAGAATGATTACCAATTTGGGAAAAGGAGGAGACCTTTTGGAGTACCAGAAAAGATCTGTTTATTGTCTAGAATACTGATCACACAGATATTTTCACTTTGTGAAAATTTATTAAGCTGTATACTTATTTATGCATTTTGGGGTACAAATATTATGTTGCAATAATATCTTCCAAAACGTAGTAGATTTTCTTTTGTTCTTTTTTCAATGTCTTGGATCAAATACAGGGCCTTGTGCATGCTAGGCAAGTAATCCCAAGCCCCAAATTTTTAAATATGGAAGAAAAGCAGTTAAAAAGGCTTCTTTTTCCCACTATAGCCTGGCCACCCAAACCCCTCACAAGAAGCCAGTGATATAATTATTTTTGAACATCCTTTAGAATAATTTTTGGATATACAAGCAAACAAGTGTATATGTAATTATACACACACGCAAGTACATACATCTGTTTTCTCCCACCCACCCTATACATGTGGCAATATTTTGAACATACTATTCTACAGTGTGATTTCATCTTTTAATTTATTTTAAAGATCTTTCTATATTATTATTTTTAAAAAATTCCTGCCAGGCGTTGTGGCACATATTTATAATCCCAGCTATCTGGATGTTGAGGCAAGAGGATGTCAATGTAGTGAAACTCTGCCTCAAAATAACAATTTCAAAAGAGGAGCTGGGGATGTAGATTAGTGGTAGAATGCTTGCTTAGCGTACTTGAGGCCCTGCGTTCAGTCCCCAGGACTACAGACACAGAAAAGTTTCTTATTTCTTTTTATAGCTGCATTAATTTATTTAACAAGTCTCTTCTGATGCACATTTAAGTTAGATTATTTTCAGTTAAGAAGCATTCTTCATCCTGATCTATGGTGTGGTAAAGATCTTTTCCCAGGCCTCATTCTAACTTTTTAAAACAACCCGCACAGGTTGATCTGTACTTAGGCAATACTTTATATGAAGGATAAAGGTAGAACTAAAATAATTATTCTACCTCTTAGTTCTCAGCAAGAAGGATGTATAGACAGTTGTGGAATCTAAGAACTAGGAGGTCTGTAAGAGAATGAATGCTGGGACTCCCTGCTGTTGACGTCTTCAAGATTTTGATGAATGCTACGGATTCTCCTCTCAGAAAAATGTACATGTAAAATTTTGCATATATATTTTGCGGCTCAATTCATATACCTCTTAATTCATATATGAAGTCTAGATTCTGAATCTTTTAATCTAGACTAGAGGTATAGCTCAGTGGTAGAGTGCATGCTTAGCATGTATAAGGCTCTGCGTTTAATCCCCAGTACAAATCTGACATAAATACATCAATTTACAAATTGAGAAACAGAACTAGAGATGGGAAGAGAGTCTCAAAACAAGGTAATGGCAGAAGACAGTCACATGTATTCTTGTTAAAATAATGCCAGTAATTTTCTCTCTCCTGATGTTGTTACCCAAACTGTTAAGGGAAGCCACCCATTCCTTCCCAAGAGAACTTCAGCTTGTAGGTAGGGTAACCTGAGAGAAAAATGGTGAACAATTTTATTTGAATGATTGAATTTTTAAAAAATATTCAAATGGTATGATTGGAATTTCTTGTACAATACTTTGATTTATTTTCTTTCTCTTTTTGTTTTCTGTTCAGCCCAAGAAGAGGAAGGGAAAAGTGGAAGTGAGACCCATTAATTTGGGGACAGATTCTGAATATGGGGTTTTAAACATTCACTTAACTGCATACGACATGGCCCTGGCAGAGAATTATGCCCAGTATGTTCATAACCTCTGCAACCATCTCTTCATCAAAGTCGAGGAAAGGTATGAAAGGAGCCTTTGGGTGGATGTTTTTGATGTAACATGTTCTATCTTTTTCATTAAATCACGTTTTTTGAGAAATAATTTACATGTAATATAATTCCCCCCCACACACTTTTTTTTTTTTTTTTTTTGGTACTGGGGATTGAACTCAGGGGCACTCAACCACTGAGCCACATCCCCAACCCTATTTTGTATTTTATTTAGAGACAGGGTCTCACTGAGTTGCTTATTAGCACCTCGCTTTTGTTGAGGCTGGCTTTGAACTCATGATCCTCCTGCCTCAGCCTCCCAAGCCACTAGGATTATGGGTATGCACCACTGTGCCCAGAAAAATTTACCTTTTTTTTTTAAGGTATATAGTTTGCCACAATCAAAATTTATATTCCATTAGCATAGAATTTTCCATGTCCTCTGGTATAGTCAGTCAGTCTCCTTCCCCTGCCCTACTCAGTTCCCTGGCAACCAATGATTGATTTTCTATCCCTGTTGTTTTAACTTATTCAGAATATCATGTAAATGGGATCACACAGCATGTAGCTGTTTCTCTGGCCTCTGACTTAGCATGATGTGTTTGGGAGTTATTCGTGGTTATTCAATTTTTCTTTCCCCTTTTCCGCCAGCCCCTGGCAACTACTATACTATTTTTCTGTCTCTGTGTCAAGTTTTAATTTATTTTTATTTTTTGAGGTACTAGGGATTGAACCTAGGGATGCTTTACCACTAAGTTACATCTCTAGCCCTTTTTATTATTTATTTTGAGATAATCTTGCTGAGTTTCTGAGGCTGGCCTCAAATTTATAATCCTCTTTCTTCAGCCTCCCAAGTAGCTTGGATTAAGTTTTTATTTTATTAATTGTGCTGATACATATAAAGTTTATCATTATAACTTTTTTTTTGCATACTGGGGATTAAACCCAGGGGCACTCTACCACTGGGCTACATCCCCAGCTCATTTTAGTTTTTATTCTGAGACAGGATCTTGCTAAATTGCCAATGCTGACCTCAAATTTGTGATCCTCCCTGTAAGCAAAAATAACCAACACAGCTTCAGTACTATAATGAAAACACAAATAACCGGGATGGAGGCAAACCTCAAATGGATTAGCAAGCTCTCCTTCATTCTGCAGTGAAGTCAATCAGTCAGGCATGTGAGGGCTCATTTTCTGGGTACGGAATGGCCCCAGGGTTACAGAAGAAGTCTTGAGTTTTATAGTTTACAATAAGGGTAATCATTGAAGGCTAAAGAGGTGCTGTTCCAACAGTCAGGGACCTAGTTGTGCAGGTTAAAATTTTAACTCAGAAAGGCAGCTGTAAAAAGTTTGTCACTGGGAATAGCTCAGAACTGGGTGTTCATTGCTTATCTTCCTTCCTCTGAGACCCATTGTTAGCTAGAGCTTCACTATTTGCTTTTCTCCTTCTAGGACTCATTGGCAATGGGAAAGGGTAAAAGTCCAGGGCCCAGCATTTCTGTATCTACTTCCTCTCTTCTGGACCCACTGTGGTTGCGAAGGGATCAATGTTTGCTTTTTGTGGAGACGCTGGGGATGAACCCAGGAAGGGATGAAAGTTTACTTTTTCCTTTGGGTTCCATTGTTACTGGGAAAGGAGGTACTGGGAGAGGTTTAATGTTTGGCTAATTCCCTCCCTCCTCCTGAGCCACACTGTCCCTCCGTTTTTCCCAGGGGGCTGTCGTGTAGGAATATTATTTTCCATAATCCTTCCCTCCTATCTTAGCCTTCTGAATCACTGGGATTATAGGTATGTGCCACCCACACCTTGCTCCATCTTAACTTTTCAATTTTTATTTTTGCAGTGTTGGGGATTGAACCCAGGGCCTGATGCATGCTAGGCAATTGCTCTACCACCTAACCCCTTAACTGATTTTAAATGTACAGTTCATTGCCCAGCATAGTGGCACATGCCTGTAACCCCAGCAACTCAGGAGGCTGAGGTAGGAGGATTGAAAATTTAAAACTTTAAACTTAGTGAGGCCTTAAGCAACTTAGTGAGACCCTGCCTCAAAGTCAAGAATAAAATGGGGGGCTGGGGATGTGGCTCAAGCGGTAGCACACTCGCCTGGCACGCGTGCGGCCCGGGTTCGATCCTCAGCACCACATTCAAACAAAGATGTTGTGTCCTCCAAAAACTAAAAAAATAAATATTAAAATTCTCTCTCTCTCTTTAAAAAAAAAAAAAAAGAATAAAATGGGCTGGGGACGTGGCTCAGTTGTTAAGCACCTCTGAGTTCAGTACCCAGTACCAAAAAATGATATGCAACCATCACCACTAACCATCTCCATAACCTTTTTTATTTTGTAAAATGAAGACTCTCTCTATACTCATTAAATAACAATTTTCCTTTCCTCTTTTCCCCCAGCCGCTGGCAACTACTATACTATTTTTCTGTCTCTGTGTTTTAACTGTTTACTTCATATAAGTGGAATCATACAGTATTTGTCTTTTTGTAACTGTCTTATTTCACTTAGTGTAATGTCCTCAGAGTTCATCCATGTTGTTGCGTATGTCAGAATTTCTTTCCTTCTTAGGGCTGGATAATATTCCACTGTATGTATATTTCACGATTTGCTTATCCATTTATCTGTTGATGGACACTTGGCTTACTTCCCTGTTTTAGCTGTTGTAAATAATGCTGCTATGAATGTAAGTATCACATTTTTGAGCGGGGGGATACCTGGCATTGAACTCAGGGTACTTAACCATTGAGCCACATCCCCATCCCTTTTTTGGATTTTATTTAGAGACAGGGTCTCACTGAGTTGCTTAGGGCCTTGCTAAATTGCTGAGGCTGGCTTTGAACTTGCAATCCTTTCTGCCTCAGGCATGCACCACTGCACCTGGCTCATAGGTATACAAATTTTTACAAGTATTTTATTGCTGAGTAATATTCTATTAAATGGTTAGACTGTCATATCCATTTGTCTGTTGATGTACATTTGGACACTTGGCTTACTTCCTTGAGGAATCACCAGTAAGTTGGAATGGTGATTATAAATAAAGCCAAAATAAGCCTTCTCATATAAAATTTCAAGGACCATATGTCTTCTTTTTTCTTGGCTATGTAGCTAAGAATGTGATTTTTGGATTGTTTAACTTTATAGGAAACTAACAAATGGCTTCACCATTTTGTATTCCCACTAGCAATGTAAGATTTCCAGTAACTCTTCAACCTGCTCAGCTCTTGATAGTGCCAGTTTTTTAAAAAGTCCCTTAAGCTGGGTACAGTGTTGCACACCGTATTCCCAGAGACTTAAGAGGCTGAGGCAAGGTGATCATAAGTTCAAGGCCAGTATCAGCACTTTAAGGAAACCCTGTAGGTATGTAGTGGTATCTCATAGTGGTTTTAATTTGCATTTCCCTAATGATGTTGGATATCTTTTTATGTCCTTATTTGATATCTGTATATTTTCTATGGTGGCATATCTTTTCAGACCTTTTGTTCTTATTAAAAATGACATTTTTTTGTTATTGAGTTAGCACCTTTCTTGGCAGCCAATCGACCATATATGTACAGGTTTATTTCTGGACATGCTCTATACATCTATGTTACGTTGCTCTATACATCAGTGCTTACACTAATACACTGTTTTGATTATTCTAGCTTGATTACTGAAACTCTTTGTTCTTTTTAAAAATTATTTTGGTTATTCCAGGTCCTTTAATTTTCCATAGAAGAATCCAGTGGCTTGGGAGTCTGAGGCAGGAGTATCACAAGTTCAAAGCCACCCTCAACAATTTAGTGAGGCCCTAAGCAATTTAGCAAGACCCTGTCTCAAAATAAAAAATAAAAAGGATTGGAACTGATATGGTGGCACACACCTGTAATCCCAGCAGCTCAGGAGGCTGAGGCAGGAGGATAATGAGTTCAGAGCCAGCCTCATCAGTGGCCAGGTGCCAAGCAACTCATTGAGACCCTGTCTCTAAATAAAATACAAAATAGGACTGGGGATGTGACTCAGTGGTTGCGTGCCCCTGAGTTCAATCCCCAGAACCCCCACGCAAATACACACACACACAAAAAGGGTTGGAGACTTGCCTCAATGGTTAAGCATCCCTGGGTTCAATCTTCAGTACCAAAATAAATAAATAAATAAAATTAGAATTAACTTGTTGATTTCTAGAGAAAAAGATCCTGATAGAATTTTTTAATTTGTTCTTTTTAGTTATACCTTCCAGTAGAATATATTTTTACATATTATACATATGGAGTACAACTTCTCATTCTCTAGTTGTACATAATATGGAATTACATTGGTCATGTATTCATATATGAACATATAAATGTAATGTCCAATTCATTCTACTAACTGCCTGATGGAATTTTGTTAGGATTGTCTTTGATCTTTAAATCAAATTGGGGAGAATTGAAAACTTAGTGTGGTATTTTTCTCCATTTATTTAGGTACTCTTTGCCAGTTCTTTTTTTCATGTATGCTTTGGATTTCCTAGGAAACTGTAGGAGAGAACTAATATTTACTCTTTCTTTCAGGCCAGGGACTTTACATATTTTATCTCAGTGTTTCAAACGGTATAGGATGTACTGTGGTTTGCCTCAAATAACATTAAATAACATGGTTAGAAATTTCTTCCCGGGGCTGGGGATGTGGCTCAAGTGGTAGCGTGCTCGCCTGGCATTCGTGCGGCCTAGGTTCGATCCTCAGCACCACATACAAACAAAGATGTTGTGTCCGACGAAAACTAAAAAATAAATATTAAAAAAAAATTCTCAATCTCTTAAAAAAAATTCTTCCCTTTTTAATGCTCATTCAATCTAATTCTATCAAGGAAAAATTCCCAGAATGTTTGGGGGTATGCCCTGAACAGTGATCTAGCCCTTCATAACAGTGATCTAGCCCTTGTAACTCATGGGACTTCAGGCTTGGAATCTTTTGGCAAGCACTAGTATCTAGCTAGAATTTCACAACTTTGTTTTTGTTGTATTTATTCTTGGTGGTGCTGGTGATTGAACCCAGGGCCTTGTGCATGTGAGGTAAGAACTCTACCAACTGAGCTATATCCCCTGCCCTGTGTATTTATTTTTAACTAACCTTCAATTTATAGCAGCTGATTTCCATTTATAGTCATAATATAAAGTCAGGCTTAATGAGGTATAATTTACATTCAGTAAAATTCAGTGTTTTAGTAAGTAGTTCTATCATCTTTGACTAATGTACACAATAAATACCATCATAATCAAGATTATGAATATGAAATATATGATAACAAATATAAAATATGATGAAAGTTCTATCATCCCAAGAAGTTCCTTCCTGTCTCTGTAATCAATCCCTTTTCTGTCCTTATCCTGGCTAACTACTATCTACTTTCTATCCCTATAGTTTTGCTTTTCCAGAATGTCATGTAAATGGAAAAGTACATCATTTTTTCCTTTTGAGTCTGGCTTATTTCACCTAGCATAATGTATTTGAGATTCATTTATGTCATTGCCTGTGTTAAGTATTTGTTCCTTTGTGTTGCTGAGTAGCTTTTCACTGAAAAATGTACCGCAAATTATCCATCCACTAAATGAAGGATATTTGTGTTGTTTTTAGTTTTTGAAATTATGAATGTAGTAATTTCTCTGGAAGTGGGTTGCTGGGGCAAATGTAGTATATGCTTGCATTTCTTAGAAACTCCAAACTTTTCCAAAGTGGCTATACCATTTTACTTTCTTATCAACAATACATAAAGTTCCAAGTTGTTCTACTTCTCAAGTTTCTTATTAAAAAAGTGAGTTGAGGGGCTGGGGATGTGGCTCAAGCAGTAACATGTTCGCCTGGCATGCGTGGGGCGCTGGGTTCGATCCTCAGCACCACATAAAAATAATAAAAATAAAGAGATGTTGTGTCCACTGAAAACTAAAATAAAATAAAATTTTTAAAAAAAGTGAGTTGATTTGGGCTGAGTTGTGGCTCAGTGGTAGAGCACTTTTCTTGCACACATGAGGCCCTAAGTTTGATCCTCAGCACCACATAAAAACAAATAAATAAAAAATAAAGATATTGTGTCCCTTTACAACTAAAAAAATATTTAAAAAACAGTGAGTTGATTTTTTAAAAATTTTTAATAAATAATAGTTTATCTAGTTTGCCAATCTGGAGGTAATAGTACATTGCATGGTATTTGTAAAAATTATATGCAAAAATTACACTTTTTTATACCTAAAATATTAGTATATTCCTATTTTATAAATGGGGAAACCAGAGATTTGAAAAGGCCAAAATTCACAGAACCAATTAAGTTGTTTGGATTTATGGGAGTCTACTTGACTTCCATATTTTTAATTATATAGGGTCTTATTTTAAGTCTTTAAGCCCAATTTGAACTTTTAAAACCTTTGTAACTTAGAGTGCAAATGCAAAAAGTACTCTTCAGAAGATTTGATAATATGCTGTGACTTTAGCTCTCACAGCTGACAGTACTTCAGTACTCGTAAGCCTAAAAATGTACTTTATCTCTTTCTGATGCCCCAGAGGGCTGGCTGCTCTTTCAGCACTTGACATGTACCTCTGTCATGTCACTCAGAGCTCTGGGCTCTAATGATCTGTTCAAGTGTCAGTTCCCCTTCTCTCTGACTGTGCATTCCTTCCAGATGGGGATTGTGTTCTTTGTTTCTTCAGCACCTAGTACAAGGACTGCAATGTGGGAGTCATTCAGACTTTTGCATATGACTACTACACTGTCCAGCTGTGGGGTGTACATTTCCTAAAGTTTAATGAAAGTGCTTTTAATTAATTGAAATGATTGGTTTAATTACTTTAAAAATCTTGCTACCTGGTGGGTACTACACTAGACATTCTCACTGGAGGGATAGATACTAGGGTGATTTCAGGGAGCATACACCCACACAATGCATACATACATGCATACGTACACAATGAGAAATAATTATAATATGGAAGGTTGTACATGGAAGATAAAGTGTATTGTCAGTTCAAAGTAGAAGAGTAGCATAGTAATTTAGAATGATGATTCTCTAAATACCACTTCAAGAAGATCTGAGGAGTTTATGCCAAAATGTATATTAATACTTTGCTTTCTTCATCAAGAAAGACTTGCTATTTAAAAAAAAAAAATGCTTGAGGGCTGGAGATATAGTCCAGAGTGCTTGCCTACATGCATAAGGCCCTGGGTTCAATCCCCAGCACCACAAAAAAATAAATTTTTAAAAAGACCTGATTTAACATGTGTTTAGTGGCTGGTATTTCTTGTGTCTACTCATCAGTAGACAGTTTGCTCCCTGGCAGCTTGTCTATGGGCCATGGTTGGAATAACAAGATCTAGAACTAAACTGTCTGCCTTCAAATTCTAGCTCTACCACTTATTAGTAAAATGACTTTGAGAAATGCTGAATCTCAGTTTCCTTGTCTATATATTGAGGATGATAATTTTTCTGTTTCTTTGAGTTCTGAAAGTTTAATAGGATAGTACACTACAGTTCTTGGCACAGATACTGACACATTGTAAACACTCTAAATAATGTATTGTTATTCATAATTAATAAAGGGTTTTTTTCAGCTGACAAGGATTAGGGGTAGCTACTCAGAGGTGGTGGTGGCAAAGAAGCATGAAGTGTTATTCACAGTATGTTACTGTCATGCCTAGAGTAGATTAGTTCCCTAAAATATTTTTTTTAATATTTATTTTTTAGTTATAAGTGGACACAATATCTATTTTTTTTTTTAATGTGGTGCTGAAGATTGAACCTAGTGCCTCACTCATTCTAGGCGAGCACTGTACCTCTGAGCCACAACCCCATCCCCGAGTTCCCTGAAATATTGTTTTAAATTATCAGGACTCTTTTTAAGAATGTTGCCTTTAAGCTTGGTGCGGTGGCTCATACCTGTAATCCCAGTGGCTTGGGAGGCTGAGGCAGGAGGATTGAGAATTTAAAGCCAGCCTCAGCAAAAGCAAGATGCTAAGTGACTCAGTGAGACCCTGTCTCTAAATAAAATACAAAATACAGAATAGGGGTAGGATGTGGCTCAGTGGTTGAGTGCCCAAGTTCAATCTCCAGGTCCAAAAAAAAATAAAAAATAAAAAAAGAAGATGTTGCCTTTAAAAACTCAGCTGAGGTTGCGGCTCTAGCTCAGTGGTAGAGTGCTTGCCGGACACATGCCCATAGATCCAGCTACTGGAGAGGTTGAGCCCACTATTTAAGGCCAGTCTGGGCAACATTGCAAGATCCCATCTCTTAAAAAATAAATAAATAGAAACACATCTATGAGAAGCCCTGCCTGCATTTGAGTAGAAGGCAGGAAAGCAGTAACATATGTTGAATATGAGCACTAATATCATCCAAACACTTGAAAAGACTAAATATTTTTATTGTCTTAATTCAAACAAGCACCTTGTACTACTTTATCAAAGCATCAATTCTGGAGCCAACCTGCCTGGGTTTTATTCTTGTTCTACTGCATTCTTACTGGGTGACATTGGCAGTTTATTTAACCTCTTTTTGCCTTGATTTCCTCATCTGGTTAATAAAAGAGCCTACTTAAAAAGGATATAATGAAGGGCTGGGGTTGTGGCTCAGCCATAGCGCTCTCCCCTAGCATGTGCGAGGCCCTGGGTTCGATTCTCAGCACCACGTAAAAATAAATAAACAAAATAAAGCTATTGTGTCCAACTACAACTAAAAAATAAATATTTTTTAAAAGGATATAATGAAAATTAAGGGAAACAGTTCATTCGTTCATTTATTTAAATATTTGTCTGTTTATTTTTTATTTATTTGCAGCACTAGGGATTGAAGCCAGAGGTATTCTACCATTTAACTACATCTCCAGGGTCTTGCTACGTTACCCAGATGGCCTTGAACTTGCAATTGTCCTGCCTCAGCCTACTGAGTATGGGGGAACTAGCATATTTAAAGTGCTTAGAACTATGCCCAGCAACTCTTTTTTTTTTGGCGGTGGGGGGCGGGGGCTGTACTGGGGATTGAACTCAGGGACACTCAACCACTGAGCCACATCCTCATCCTTTTTTTGTATTTTTATTTAGAGACAGGATCTCGCTGAGTTGCTTGGTGCCTCCCTGTTGCTGAGGCTGGCATTGAACTCACTATCCTCCTGCTTTAGCCTCCCGAGCCACTGGGATTACAGGCATGTGTTACCGCTCCCGGCTATGCCCAGCAACTCTTGACTACTAATATTATTATTATTAAAGCTTGTCCATTGTTCCCCTATACCTAATGAGTGGTAAGGTCTGGATTTGAACCCACTTCCCCATTCTCCCCATTGTACTCAATTCTTCTAACAAATTTTCCACAAAGCATTTGGGGTAATATTTCTAGAATGGAAATGTGATAATGTCTCTCCTACTTAAAATGCTTCCCACTCCCTTCCCATTCATGGCTTCCCACTCCTTTAGTATCAAAATAAATGTTCCTCCCCTGGCTTGCTAGTGCTCCATGGCCTGGGTTTGCCCCCTTACCTTACCTTATACTTCTCTTCCCTTTTCTCTCTGCCTCCAGTTACTGTCTTGATTTTTGTTGATTTCTACTTCAGGGCCTTTGAATATGCTTTATAACCCCTCATCTCTACATTTTTCCTAGGCATCATCTTGAATATTACTTCTTCAGGGAAGCTCATTAAGTTAGGTCTTCATTGTTATATATTTAGGAGAAATAAAGGGTATATAACTCCCCTTTTATAACATGCATTCTCTAACCTTGTAATTGTTTGACTATGATTGGTCTTTCCTATTAGACTCTGAGCTCTGTAAGGCAAAGACTGCTTCTGTCTTTATTACTGGCCTAACCCTAAGAACTAGTCTAGTATCTGACACACTTAGGCACTGAATAAATACTTACTGATTTGGATTGAGTTCTAACTGGCATAGACATTTCCTAGAACAGTAGAATGACTGATACGCTGCTTTTTGCCTCTTTCCTTTCTCTGCCCCAAATGGCTTGGAACATAAAGAACTGTTTGTTTTTAACAATTCCTCTTATTGATTGAGGTTTTCAGCCTGTTGTATTGTTAGTCATTCTCACTACCCAGGTTTTCAGAGATGAGACTGTTTTCTTCTGATTTTCATTTCATTTGGGTCCAATTTTCCTCTGGAGCTGAGAGTGGTGGTGGTGGGGATGATAGCTATCATCTTGAGTTGAAATGGGGCTAAATCCAGTGTGCTGGATTTTGTTCTATCCATGGTCTTCCTGCTACAGCTACAACTCATGGAGGCAAGAGGAAGAGCCTCTCCTATGGGCCTCTTAATTGGCCTGCATCCCTTCCTGGGGGCAGCCTGGAGAAATGGAAATCTCTCTCACTTGGGAGCAGCTTCCATGCCTGAAGCTGACCAGCCCAGTGCCCCGTGTCGAATGAAGCATCTCCAGCATCACTCATTGTGACACTACTCTTTCCTCTTTTATTTTTTTAAATCCACTTATGTTTTTCAAAATTGTTATGTAAGTATGATTTATATATAAAATGCACAGATTTTGAGTCCCCAACAGCCCAGTAGGTTCCTTGAGTCCCTCTCAGGTGTTATTTCCCAAAGGTAGCATGGTTTAGTCATGTTGGGTTGACTCTTGAAATTCAGTTATTTCATTTCTTCCCTTCTGTTTTTACTCTCTGATCATCCAAGTAAGTTTACTGCAGAAAAAGTGGACAGTATGGAAAAATATAGATCCTGAAGAAAAATTACCTGTACTCTGTTTACTTAACAGTCTGTTCTACTTTGAAATGTTCAGAGTTCCCAGTATTTCTTTATCAAAGTATGTCTGGTTTTCTGTTGACTCTCTTTGAGGGCCTCTCCTGTCCTTTGCCTTTGTAGATACTGCCAGTACTTTATTGGAATGTCCTCCAGAAGCACCTGTGCTCCTTCCTTACACCTTGATAAAGCCTTCCACAAGCCCCACTTCTCTGCCTCTTGACCCTACACTGTTCACATACTGTGACAGCCTCTGTCTTTCTGCAGTGCCAATGTATGTGCTTATCTGTCTCTCTGAAATGCTCAGTGAGCTCCTTGAAAACATAGATTGCATTTGCCCCAGAGTGCTTAGGACAGAACAGACTTAGTAAATGTTTATTGAATCAAATAAATAAAAAATCAAGGAAATCTTATGTTAAGTATTGAAGAATGAAACCCATGATTAATGACAAGAATAGATAACACCTGCTTTAGTCAATCTGATTTTTTAATTTTTTTTTTTTTTTTTTTTTGTGTGTGTGCTGGGGATCAAACCTGGGCCTCTCCTATGCTAGGCTTGCCCTCTGTCACTGAGCTACACCTGTAGCCCTGAGTCAGCCCTGTCTGCAGAATGCCATAAAGGAAAAATAGCATTTTAGAGTACTTAAAAAAAAAACTTTCTGAAAGCTTCCACATAATTATTTTATTTGGTCTTCTATAAGCATGAGTAGTCTATGATTGTATCCCCATTTTTTCATATCAGGAGTTATTACTATATTTGAATCATGAGAAGAGGAGATCAGAATTGTATTGAAAAGTGGGAGGGGATGTTATTTAGAGAAGCTACTTGATAGGGGTTGTTGCAATACCCAGCATTTGCTGACTGTTTATGTGGGCAAAGAATATGGATGTGGTATGCCAAGCAAATTACTTATGTAATCTTATTAAATCATTGCAGGTCTATCTACTGAGGGCCATGCCCCTTGCTATTAAGTGATGAAACTTTGTGAGGCATGAAAAACCAGGATTTCTACTATCATTATTATTATTTTATTTGTCATTGATTTGATCAACTTTTTTTGATTAGATGAAAACACCACTAATACAATATTATTGCATAACCTGTTCTGTCAGTCCTATTTGCATCACCACACCCATTCCTCACAATTGTGTATTGATATAGGCCCAGGTTGTAATTGCATTTATATCTGAAGAATCTGAGGTCCAAAGGGGAGAATGACTTACCTAAGTAAGTATTGCTTATAAATGGCAAGGCCAACACTTGACTGCAAGTCCAGTGTTCTTTTCACTGCAGCATGTAGGTCTGCTGAAGCTGATTATATCAAATGTAAAACAGTGGTTCTGTACCTGGGTCATTTAGATAATGTCTGGAGATAATTTTGTCATTATTTGGGGTTCACTAATGACATCCAGTCAGAAGAGTGGGGGTACACAACACAGAATTATCCTGTTCAGAATATCAGTATTGCTCAGGTTGAAAAATCCTGTTCTAGAACAATTGGGTTTCATGCCTTATTTCTTTCTCCAGCATAAGTGAAATACCCAAGATTAGTCTCCAAAGCATACCTAGTGATAGATTTCATTCTTTTAGAATTAGCTATACGTGTGTGGCAGTGAATGCTTATTTATCACCAGGATTCATCCATAGCATTATAATGTTGTATTAAAATATACTTGGGGATGCAGAAAGGTATTAGTGTAGTTCCTCAGAAACTTTAGGGACTTCTGGAAGAGGTAAAGGATATCTGGTTACTTTGCTTCTGGGTGCAGATAAGCATCCCCTAGATTCTATGAACTACTCCATGCAGAGGTGGCTGTATGCATAGACAACCCTGATTGAATTAGTGTTGCTGGTTTAAATGAATGCTCCCAACAGTGACTCTTCTTCCCACAGTTATGCGATGCCCACTAAAACCATGGAGATATTGCAGGTGCAAGACCAAAGCAGCAAAATGTTCCTGGACTCAGTTCTTACTGTCCATGAGCGAGTGGTTCAGGTAGGCAATCTGGGAGGACCTGAATGTATTTACCTCTCTGGTTCTATTCTCTTTTCATTTTTTCTCTTTCTGTTGTGTCCTTTTCTTACTCTTACCTGCCCTTGAATAATGATGTACGCCAGAGTTCAGTTCTTGATCCCTCCATCTTTCCTTTTATGTTGTCTCATTGCCCTGGCCTTAGCAATCATCATAATGCACTGATAACCTTCAGATATATATGTATATATCTGCATCTGATCTGTTGGTTGAGCTTCATACCTGATACCCAATTGTCTACCAGACTTCTCCACTTAGATGTTCCACAGTGCTCTCTCTGTCCCAGTGTATGCAAAAATAATTGTAGAAAGACAGATTTTCTTTTTCTACAATATTCCCCACCTTTGAGCCTGATGCTTGACCCTTCATTGTTCTCTGATATCCATTAATTCAACAAATTTCTTAGCTTTTACCTCCTAAAACTTTCAGATCCAACCATTTACTTTACCCTCATACTAATGTGATCATGTCATTTTCCTGTTTAAAACCTCTTGGTGGCTTCCTTTTAACTCTAGCAATTATCCTGTTTGTTTGTTTTTTCCTGCAGAGACAGATGGGTGACAGCCACACCACCACGAGGGTACCCAGAATTATTAAAAATCCACAGCTTACCAGCTCTAACATCACTCTCCCTTTTTATAGCAACTTTATTGAGATAAAATTGACATATCATAATTTACCATTTAAAGTATACAATTAAATTGCTCTTAGTGTATTCAAAGAATTATACATCCATCACTAAATCAATTTTAGAACATTTTAATTACCCCAAAAAGAAATTCTGTATCCATTAGCAGTCACTGCTCTTTCCTGGTCCCTCCAGCCCCTTGCAACCATGAATCTACTTTCTGTCTTTATAGATTTACCTCTTCTGGGCATTTCATTTAAATGGAATTGTATAATATACAGCCTTTTGTGTCTGACTTCTTTCATTTGACATAGTGTTTCAAAGGTTTATACATAGTGTAATTTGTCAATACTTTATTCATTTTTATTGCCAAATAATATTCCATTCTATGGCATCTCCCTTTTTTTTTTTTTTAAACTACTGAAGAAACATACCAGTATCAGCAGAGTAATAAAAGGAATGCTAAGGTGGCAACACCTTAATTCTAAATATGCTAATGTAAAAAACAACTAAAGCATTTAGAATTCTTTTGTAGATTAGCAGGAATAAATTATTTGCAGCATACTTATAATAGCTCTTACTTGCCACTGAGACTCATAGGATAAAGTATGAACTCTGTACCATTCAGTTGCCTTTATGATTCTTCTGCTTTTCCTCTTCATATCTCATTGCTTTAGCCTTTAAGGAACTGGTTTTCTTTCTTTTTCTTTTTTTTTTAATATTTTTTAGTTGTAGTTGGACAGAATATCTTTATTTTATTTATTTATTTTATGTGGTGCTGAGAATTGAATCCAGGGCCTTGCACATGCTAGGTGAACGCTCTACCACTGAGCCACAATCTCAGCTCCAAGGAACTGGTTTTCATTCCCTGACTCTGTATGTCTCCACATTTGCAGAATGTTGTTTTCCTTGTCACAACAACTCTCCATACTACTATTGAATTCTCCCAGTTTTAATCCTGTTTTTTTCCAAGACTTCACCCAGACGTCACCTTTCCTGAAGCTTCCTTTAACCTTCCCTGTGTTGGTAGGTATTTCTCTTGTGGGTTCTCACAGCACCCTTCAGTCCTTCCTACTGCACATCTGATTTGCCTCTAGATGCTTGGCACAAGTACTGACACCAGTCAGTAGTCTGTGTGGGTAAACCTGGGTTTGCATCAGAAAGTTAGCGTTGAATTGATAACTTCTTAGTCCAGCTGTAACATCCATTGTTTATTGGAACAGATATTGTCATTGGCCATCTCAGCAATCAAACAAGCAAACACCTTGGCAAATGGGAAGAAAAATCTTATAGGGACCATGCTCAGAACTAGCTCTGGGTGTTCATCTTTACCCACTGGAGCTGGCATTTGAGCCTGGGCCATATCTGCCCAATCACCTGGCTTTTAGCACCCTTCCTTAAAGTGTCTTCTTTCATTTTGCAGATCAGCGGTTTGAGTGCTACATTTGCAGAGATTTTCTTGGAAATACTCCAAAGCAATCTTCCTGAAGGAGTCAGATTGTCAGTAAGGGAGGTAGGTGCTAGTTTGGGAAGAGGCCCCCTGGTGGTCTACTTTTGCCCAAAATAAAGATAAGAACATCTGGGCCTGGGAATATAGTTCAATTGCAGTGTGTTTGCCTGGTATGTAAAAGTCCTGGTTTGATCCCCAGCAGTGGGAAAAAAGGAGGTGGTTGGGGGTCGGGGGGAACTTCGTGGCTTTAGAAGCAACAGATGTGGATAATGTGGGTAATGTAGCCCAGATAATAACTAGGAAAAGAGTGCAGTCTGGTGGAACTGTGGTCATCACTCTGGCTCTTCTGAGGTATCAGGGATGATCTTTATGGACCATAGGAACTGATCTCCATCACATCATCCTGATGTTACTGGGGAACCTATTACACTTCAAAATTAACTCCTTTCAGGCAGTTGTATAGTGGAAAGAACATAGTTTAAGATTATATACAGCAGGGCACAGTGGCATATGACTATAGTCCCAACTACTTGGGAGGCTAAGGCAAGAGGATCACAAGTTTGAGGCCAGCCTCAGCAACTTAGCAAGACCCTGCCTCAAAAATAAAAATAATAATAAGGTCTGGGGATTGTAGCTCAGTGGTAAGCATTTACCTTCTAAGCCTGAGGCCCTCGGCTGAATTCTCAGTACCACCACCACCAAAAAATGAGATTATATATAGTATAATAAATCAGAACACAAATAGGAAAATGTACTTTAGAGAGAAGTATCCTTGACCTTCAAGGCTTGACTGTAGTTGATTGAATATATTTAGTCAAGAATGCCAGTCAGAAGGAGGTTTGACTGGGCATGGAAAACTTGCAGCAAAACATCAGGAACCTTAACCTGAAAACTAGATATTCAAATCCAGTGACCATTATGTTTCTTCTAATGATACAGACACATCAGGTCATGTTAGACTGGTGGCATTGCTTCATCCAGCTCTCCTTGTCTTATACTTGTTAAGCTTCTGGTTGTTATTTAGGTTGCACATAGTACACAGAGAGAATGTGCTGGTCATGCTAACTTAAAACATTCCAATCCTGTGAGTGTTATTGTAATTTTTATTTATCTGTCTATTTATTTATTTATTTTTGAAGTACTAGTGATTGAATTCCTTGGAGCTTTACCACTGAGCTGCATCTCCAGTGTTTTTTATTTATTTATTTTTAAATTTTGAGATAGGGTCTTGCTAAAGTTGCTGAGACTGCCCTTGAACTTGTGATCTTCCTGCCTTGGCCTCCCAAGTAGCTGGGATTATAGGTGTGTCCCACCCCCTGTGCCCAGCTGATATTTCCTATTATTAAAGGATAATTTTTACATTTAAAAAAAATGCTTCTAGACTGGGGATGTAGCTTAGTAATTGAGTGCTTGCCTAGAATGTATGAGGCCCTGGGTTCAATTCCCAGCAACACAAACACACATACACACACACACACACATATACACACACACACATATACACACACACTTCTGTTGTTATGTTTGTAGTATCTATAACATCAGTTCCTTTTATTATGTCTTCTTGCAACAGACACTAAGTACATTGAAGGCAAAGAGTAAGTTTGATTCAAATTTGAATCCCTGGTACCTAATACAAGTCTGGGATGTAGTAGATAGTCAATAATAGTTGGCTAAATCTGAATCATTCTGTGCAGAGTTAGCTGATAATTCTTTTTGGATGTTGCGCATGTAAAAATAACTAAAAACTCCATAATACTTACTACCTATTTTCTTTTTTACTCCATAGCACACTGAAGAAGACTTCAAGGGAAGGTTCAAAGCTCGGCCAGAACTGGAAGAACTGTTGGCCAAGTTGAACTAGTTATTGCAACTGTTTCATGCCCCAGCACTATATTGAGTGCCAAAGAGAAGAGTTTCCAGATGGTCAGGGTTAAGCAGGAGACCCAGACCCTTAGATTTCATAAGTACCCGTTCTCACATGGAAGAGTTCTTCCTCTCCTCTGTAGCATGGCTGCACTTGCCAGCTGTTACCACATATCTTTGTGATAACACAGGGAATCCTCTAATAAAAACGATACTGCTGTTGCTGGTGTGTGTATGTGAGGGGTGGGGGTGAGAGGAGAAACGTCAACCTACTATCCTGTGGCATATTTTTAACTAAGAGATTCTATTTTCTCTTTGCCTGATGATGCTTTAGCATAGATGCATGTATCCCTTCTATATGTCCTTAGTTAGAGTGAACGAATCCTTTAAAGCAATCTATCATGCAATCCGGTAGTGAAGTAGGGATGATAGTATGAGGATATTCTCTGTATTAGTCTGTTTTCTATTGCTATAATGAAATACCTGAGCATGGATTTTTAAAAAAATAGGTTTATTTAGTTCACGTTCTGAAGGTTCAAGAGCATGGCACCAGCATAAGCTCAGATCTGGTGAGAGCCCCCTTTGCTTTGTCACAACATGGCAAAAGGCATCATTCAAGAGCACATAAGAAAGGGAGAAACCACATGGCAAGACAGGCAACCGGAGAGGGGCTAGTCTTGTGCTTTTTATAACAACCCACTTTCAAAGGGTCCTAAGAGAACTACATTAATCCCTTCCCAGGGCAAAGCCCTCAGTGACCTAAGCACCTTCTACTAGGCATCACCTCTTCAAGGGCCCATCACCTCTCAAAATCACACACTGAAGACCACAATTCCAGCGCATGAACCCTTGGGAGACACATTTAAACCATATCTAAATCATTACATTTTTTAGGGCATGCTCTATGGGTATAAGTCATGGGAAGGGAGATTTTGGCTTTGTATATGGAAAAATTCTCCATATGGAACTGAGGTCTGTTCATACACAAAATAAATTGCTTTGTGGGTTAGTGAGTGACTTAACATAAGTATTCAGGTAAAGGTTACATAACTGATAAGTGTGCCTGGAATGAGATTATGCAAAGCATTGAAAGTTGATCTCGATCAAGGGTCAGCAATCTACTGTCCATGAACCAAATCCTACTCACTCTTTTTTTTTTTTTTTTTTTTTTTTTTTTTGGTACCAGGGATTGAACTTGGGGACACTCACTCACTGAGCCACATCCCCAGCCCTATTTTGAATTTCATTTAGAGACAGGGTCTCACTGAGTTGCTAAGTACCTTGCCATTGCTGAGGCTGGCTTCCAATTCACAATACTCCTGACTCAGCCTCTGGAGACACTGGGATTATAGGCATGCACCACCGTGCTTGGCACTCCTTATGTTTTATAAAATAATTTATTGAGGTAAACTTCACATACCACAGAATTAGCCATTTTACAGAGGCATTTAGTACATTCACCATGTTGTACAAACACAACCTCTTACCTAGTTTCAAATTCCCATTCTATTTTTTTTTTTTTTTTTTTGTAAATAAAGGTCTATTGGAGGAGGGCCATGCTCATTCACTTAATATTATCTATGGCTGCTTCAATGACAGAATAGTTGGAATGGAGTCCATAAAGCTAAAACACTTTCTGGTCCTTTGTAGAAATAGTTTGTCAAACCATGTCTAAGTGATTGATTCTCAAACTTTAGCATACATCAGGAGGGGGTTTCTAAAGCACAGATTGCTTGATTTCATAGGTATGGAGTGAGAGTCTAGAATCTGCATCTCATATGAGTTGATGATGTTGCTGCTGGTCCAGGAAACCTCTTTGAGAACTAGTAGTCTAGGTGATCTCTAATGTTCTGTCTCTTCTGAGCCTTTGTGCATTTATACTTTGATGCAGAATAGCTATCGTTTATTGAGTTGGACCTTGTGCTAAGTACACATTTAATCTTCTTACCAGTCTTTCAGGGCATGTATGTATATGCCTGTGTATAAGTATATGTGAGTGTGTTTTAGTCAGCCTTTTGGCTGCTGTGACCAAAAAGACCTGACAAACATATTAGAGAAGGAAAAGTTATGGTTTCAGAGGTCTCAGTCCATAGAAAGCTGGCTCCATTCCATGGAGCTCAAGGTGAGGCAGAATATCATGGCAGAACAGTATAGCAGAGGAAAACAGCTAGAGACATGACTGTAACATACAGAGACAGAGAAGACTCTACTCACGAGGGATAAAATATATACCTCAAAGGCATGCCCCCAATGAGCCACCTTCTCCAGCCACACCTATGTGTCTACAGTCACCTCTCAGTTAATACCTATCAGGGATTAGCGCACTGATTGAGCTGAGACTCTTATAACCCAGTCATTTCATCTTTAGACCTCCTTACATTGTCTTACATGAGCTTTTGAGGGAAACCTCATACCTAAACCATAACAAACATGGATCCTTGTGTCTCTGTCTCATTCATTCTCCTTTTTTGCTGCATACTTTGTACAAAGTATCTTTGAGGTTGTTGGTATTATCCCAGTTTTACAGTTGAGAAGTTAAAGTTTGAAGAGGTGAAATGACTTTCGAGGGTCAAACAGCTAGTAAGAAGCCAAAACTTCTTTACCCTCTATTTCTAGCTTTCTCTGGGGTATCCCTAACCAGATGTCTACAGAAGCTTAACACATTCTCAACATTGCATGTACATTTCTGAAACTCATAGCTTCAGTCCTGAAGTTATTTTGGGTTTTTTTGCTTGGTCTCCACAGGCAACAAGAGGAAACTCAGATTTCTTCCCAAGGTGAACACTAAGGGAAGGCTGTCAAAAGAGCAGATGCCCTTATATTAAATGCTTCTCTGAATTCAAATGGAAGTCCCAGGACTTCCAATTGAACGCCAATTGGAGTGTAGACAGAATTTTCCAGTGAAGATTGATACTTTGATTTTAGAATTCCCTATTTCTGGGCTAAGGGTGTGGTTCAGTAGTAGAGTGTCTCCCTGATATGCATAAAGCCCTGGGTTCAAACCCTATCACCACAAACACATTAAAAAAGCTTCCTGCTTTGTGTAGGTGTCTGAGTAAATAAGCAAAAAATAAATTTATAAAATTATTCCCTATTGCTAAATCTCAATTACAGAAGATAAAAGAGCAGCAACTAATGGGTGAGTGTGAAGCTGGGGGATATATAGTGATATGAAGAGAAAATGTATATATGCATACATATTTCCCCATAGCACACAGGCAATGCCACATGGGTTTCCGTTTAGGAATCTGAGAAACACATTAGATTCCAGCTGCCCAATTTTCCTTGTTATAACATGTAGAAACAGGACTCAGAGTTTCATAAAATGGACAAGATACTGGAGCAAATGCAGGTTAGAGGCCCAGAAAAAGCAGTGCTTTGTCCCAGGTCATAGGCCATCTCCATGGCAGAGTAGCAGCAGGATTCAGATCTAATGTCCCACTCTATTCCTTCCCATCACATTTGTTGCAGAATAAGTTAGGTTTATCTTAAATAGGAGGCAGCTGGATTCTGTCACTTGAGCTCTTGTGTCACTAACCTAGTTGATGATTTATCTTCTCACTGGAGTCAAAGGGCTTTTGTTGCTCATAATGACTCTACTCTAAGAAATGGAAATTGCTCTTAATGCTCCATCCTGGTAAAGGACAGGAGATAGTCTGATTGCTATAACCTCAGGGTTATAAAACAATTACAAGCTTCATTTGACTCTCAAGTGAGACCCAGGGGGATTTGGACTTTCTTAGGATCACATAGCTGTAAAATCAAATGGAACACAAGTCTCCTGGTTCCAAGCTGAAAATACCTTTTCCTCCCTCTTTGAGACACACTATTATAAGAGGCAGACAAACTTGGGTTGTGCCTGGGCTTCTACACTTATTAGTTTTAAGGTCTTTTGTTAATTTTTTTTTCTGGTGAATTAACATCACTGAACCTCAGTTTTCTGACCTATAAAATGGGTAATCCCTTTTTAGAGTTTGTGATAGAGATCTGTAACAGGCTGGCCAAGTGCTTGAAATGTGATATTTTTTCCCTTCTAAACAACTTCAGTATGTATATTCTAAGAGATTCTTTGAGATCTAATTTACACATAGTGAAACACAGACCTTAATTGTGTATTTGATCAGTTTTGAAACTGATCGGTTTTGAAAATGCATTTACCCATGAAATCCACCCTTCTGTCAATTTCCCAAGAAAGTTCCCTCATATTCTTTCAGTCATTCTCCCCTAGAAGCAACCATTAATCTCATTTATATTACCATGTCTATTAAAACAATTAATCTTGTACAATATATACTCACTTGTGTCTTATCTTTATTTATACACTTTGTTGCATGTGTCAGTAGTTTATTCCTTCAGCATACTTTTAGTTTTGAATGCCCCAGTTAAAAAATTCCTAGTAGGGGGCTGGGGATGTGGTTTAGTGATAGTGTCTGCCTGCTATGTATGAAGCCCTGGGTTTGAAACTCAGCACGGAAAATAAATTAGATCTACAACAGTGCTTCTTGCTTTGTGTAGGTACCTGTGAGTAAACAAGCAAATAATAATAATAATAATAATTTTAAAAATAAATAAAATAAAAAGTCCTAGTAGAACCATGAAAATACAAGGGATAGGCGTGGGGGGGGGTCAGTGGATTAGGAGTCAGAATAACTAGGTTCGAGGGTTGGCTCTATCAATATGTAACTTTTGGGATAATCCACTTTTGTCTTCATTTTACTCATGAGTTAACTGGCCCAGGGATGGAAACAGACTTATCTAAAGTCAACCATTCAGCCAGTGGCAGAATCAGGGATTGTTCCAGGTTACTCAATTCCTGGTTTATTGCATATAATGGATTTTTAGAAGTAGATTTTTATGTAGATCAATAACTTTCAAGGACAGAATGCCTGGGTCAAATGGGTGGTTTTCTTAGTTAAGGCCAGCAGATTCCTCAGCTACATGTTTTAGTCCTTTACCTTTGGATGAGGATGTCTGTTCTTCTGCCTTAGAAGCTTGAAAAATGGCCAGCTGTGGATTCTAAAAGGGTATGTTTTAGTCACTGAGAAAGAAATAAAAATCTTGGTATTTTGAGTATTTGGACACTGTAGCAATGCTGAGACCTCTATCTCCTCTGTTTCTAGGACACAGAGTGTAATTAAGGAAGGAAAACTGTCTGAGTAGACAATGGGCATGTCTAGAACTAGACCAGCTGGAAAGATACCAGAGGCACAAAGTGAACAATGTGTTTTGGGCTTGTTTCATCTGTACTTTGATTTCTTCTTGATGTTTTCATCTCCAATTGTCTGATTGACCTGCAGAATCTGGAAAGATTCATTTAGCTTTTACACTCCCGCTGGAATAATTTATTCTCAGACATTTCCACTCACTTTAGGAAATCAGCTCACCATTCAGGCAAAATGCCCAGGCTCTGAAGAATGAATATTCTTTAAAAAAATAGCTGTAAGGAAGGGAAGAATCCTTTCCACTTCCTCCACTCCTTTAAGTCTTGCAGAGAAAGGAGGCCATGCATTTTCTACAGGGAGAAAGTGTAAGGTTTCAATCTGGACTCGCTCCAGTTCTTTTTGGATTTCTGAAGTCAGCAGCCCAAGGATTTAGTCTGTCAACTTCACCTGAGGGAGAGAGAAGTATCTTCTTACTCATCTAGTAAAGCACATTGCAGTGCACCTATGTACTGAGTATGAAGCAAAGTCCTTGGCCAAAGACCTTGCAGGGAAGAGCTTAGCCATCAGTCTGCCCTAGGTCTAGTCAAGAGACAACCAGCCAAGAGGTCACTCCACTCATTGCTGGCACTGCACCTCTTCCCAGGAGTTACCCAAAGCTGCCAGAGGTAAGTGTAGATTATTTATATAGGGAGAAACTCAGACCACACTGCACAGAGCACAGAGAACAGTATGGACTTTAGAGCAACATACGCCTGGAACCCAATTCTTAGGTCTTACCTTTATTTCCTCCTCTGTGAAAAGGAATGAATGCTATGTTCTAAGGATTAAATTAGCCTACCCCAGGACAGTCACTAGCACACAAGAATGGGGTGCCAGACACTGTTTCTAAGCTCACCACCAATATATATATATATATATATATATATATATATATATATATATATATATATATATATATATATATATTTAAAGAGAGAGTGAGAGAGGGAGAGAGAGAGAGAAAGAATTTTTTTTTAATATTTATTTTTTAGTTATCGGTGGACACAACATCTTTGTTCGTATGTGGTGCTAAGGATCAAACCCGGGCCACACGCATGCCAGGCGAGCGCCCTACTGCTTGAGCCACATCCCCAGCCCCTCACCACCAATATTAATTCTTTCAACAAAGAATTTCAATTAATTCTTTCAACAATTTTGGACCTTCCTGGTCCAAACTAATGTTTTGAGGCTTGTGAGGAAAGCATACAACACATACATACATACACAAGAAAAAAGATTTTGAGATGTTAAGTAACTTTTCCAGTTAGGTGTCGTGTATGTCTATACTCTCAGTAACTCAGGAGACTGTGGCAGGAGGATTGCAAATTCAAGGCCAGCCTCAGCAACTCAGACCCTGTCTCAAAATAAAAAATAAAGAGGCTGATGATGTAGCTCAGTTGTATATGCCTTGAAGAGTTTTATCCCCAACACTAAAAAAAAAAAAAAAAAAAAAAAAAAAAATGTCCAGTCACACAGCTAGTAAATAGTGTAAAGGGATTGACAGCACGGACCCTGCAACTGGATTGCCTAAATTAAATGTTCAATAAATACTAGTTATAATCACTCAATAAATGGTAACAATTTTTATTTATTTTTTTGTTAAATAAAAATTGAACTTGGAGTGCTCTTACCACATGGCTACATCCCCAATTTTTTTTTAATTTAGAGGCAAAGTCTCACTACGTTGTCCAGGCTGGCCTCAGACATTTGATTCTTCTGCCTCAGCCTCCTGGGATTACTAGGTGTGTGCTACCACACCCAGCTATGTTTTTTTGTTTTGTCTTTGGTATTGGGGATTGAACCCAGGGGTGCTTTACCAGACTATACCCCCATCCCTTTTTTATTTTGAAACAGGGTTTTACCAAGTTGCTGATTTGCTGAGGCTAGCCTCAAACTTGCCATAGAACTGCACCACCTTGCCTGGCTCCAGCTATCATTAAAGGCTCAACTTGACTTAACTTCCTCCTCTTCTTTGAGATTCTTGGTGACAGCTCTAGAGCAAACTGCTTCCTCCCTCTGATGATCCACAGCATTGAGTACACACAGACCCAAATAAACACGTTTATATATTCACCTGATCATCCCCTTTAAATAAGATTCTGGGGGCTGGGGATGTGGCTCAAGCGTTAGCGCGCTCGCCTGGCATGCGTGCGGCCCGGGTTCAACCCTCAGCACCACGTACAAACAAAGATGTTGTGTCCGCTGAGAACTAAAAAATAAATATTAAAAAAAACTCTCTCTCTCTCCCACTCTCTAAAAAAAATAATAATAAATAAATAAATAAATAAATAAATAAATAAGATTCTGTTTCTTTAACTCCTCATGTCCTCTCCTCTTTCTTTCCTTCTTTCCTAAAAATACCAACACAAAGATTCAAATTTTAGGGCCTACTATACTTCAGGTTTGGGTTTTTAAAATGTAGGTGCTCAAAAAGTAGTTGTTATTAATAATGATGAAAGCATTCTAGCTTCTATGGCTAGTGCCACTCCCCTAACCTTCTTCTCACTCCCAAATGTCTCAAGGGGCTATTCAGGAATAGCAGGTGGTCTCACTGAAGAATGAGAAGTGATGGCAACTTCTATAATAGAACACAAGCCCCTGAAAAGAGACAGTATTATTCAGCTCCAGCAATTTGTTGTCAAGTAGAAATATAAGCTCTGTGTTCACAGCATCTCCATTTTTCAAAAACTGAAAATCTGTATTTTAATGTTAAACATACTTTTAAAATGTCAGGCCAGCTTTCTGTATTGGTTGAGTTGGGGAAAAATTCTGCATCTGTTAATCAACAGAGTCTGGCATGTAACAGGTACTTGATATTTTTTGAATAAGTTTCCATGTTTGCTTTCTTCCTTTATTAAACAGAATAAAACACTCAGAGTAGGTGATAAAAAGACAGAGGCACTCACATCACTGCTGGAAGCTAAATTAGTTGGTCCAGTGTTGTTTTATTTCCATCTCTCAAACTAGACCCTAAGAAACATGAAGGCAGAGATCACATTCCAACACAGTGCCTTAGAAATATTTGATATAATTGAACCCATGACTGAAAAATTGAAGACCTGATTATGTAACCAATTTAACTTCAGGTTGTGAATTTACTTCTAAAATTAAAACATCCCTATAATCATCTTAGTATTTGGCACACTAACGCAAGAGGTGGGGTAAGGGAGCTTCCTTTACCCCACTTCTTGTTATACATGGCAAATACTGGTGGAACAAGAAGGGTGAGAATGTGTGAGATCGGACCATTAAACATGGCAGCTCAGTATGGTAGCCATATCCAAATTTATGGTGTCTGGCTCTCAATCCTAGTCCAAGACCATCTCCAAGTTTGACACCTCCTGGCCCATACTCCCACCATGATCTACGTGCTGGTTTCTGCAGGACCATACTCTGGGGACAGGTGGTTTGGGATCTCAGCGGTGGGTGCTAACTTGCTCTTTTCTTCTCTGTAGCTCCTCCCGCCGCTTTGCCTGCTGTTCACTCATGCAATCCCTGAAGGCCTGCACCTGTGGCTGGCACTGCCGCCAGTCCTGGTGCTGGGCCATGCACTCCTGCACTGCAAAGTGGGAGGCAGCACAGCCAGAGCGGGAGATGAGCTGGTCCAGAGGATCTACTTCTTCATCCTCCTTCTTCACCTGTCGGGCCCAGTTATGGCCTTGAGGGACTGAGGTTGACATCTTGAAGTCTAGAACATCAACAGAGACAAGGTAAGAGTATAAATATAATTCTAATAAGGTCCCTGTGTCATAAATAGCACCAACTAAACTGCACTATTAGAGCTTGCTTATGTATTTATCTCCCCTAGAAGACTAAGCATTTTTTAAAAATATTTATTTTTCAGTTATAGGTCGACACAATGTTTTTTATTTATTTTACGTGGTGCTAAGGATTGAACCCAGTGCCTCATGCATGCTAGGTGAGTGCTCTACCTCTGAGCTACAACCCCAGCCCGAAGACTAAGCTCTTTGAGGAGAGATATTGAGCCTGATTTACTTTGGTGCCCCAGCAGTAGACCTGGCAGAAAAAACAGGCCTAGAAAGGTTTGTATTGAACAACATTGTATATTTGAGAGTGCTTTAAACAGCATTCAATAAGCTCAATAGATTCTGCTGATGGAATATGAATTAAGTGAAATGTCATCTTTTTGGAGAAGCCATCTCTGACCTACCTGAAAAGAACTAACCGTTAGTTATTGTTGTCTCCTTTGGCTTTATTCTATGCCTGAGGAAGAACTTGGGATGATACCCAAATATGGGTAGGTTTTGACACGGGAGGAATGGAAAGAGTTCACTTTGAATGAAATAAAACATTCAGACGCCAGGGCAAGAGTTCAGTCTATAGAGTAAGTGGAAATGCTTTGTCAGCTATGCCCAAATGTGAGGATGTGAGGTATGTTTGCCCAGAATATGTCCCCAAGATCATCTGCTTCACAGCAGTCAAAAGAAAGTAGCAGAGCTGGGTGCAATGGTGCAAACCTGTAATCCCAGTGGTTAGGAGGCTAAGATAGGATATTGCAAGTTCAAAGCCAGCTTCAGCAACTTAGGCCCTAAGCAATTTGACAAGCCCTGTCTCCAAATAAAAAATAAAAAGACCTGGGGATGTGGCTCAGTGGTTAAGTACCCCTGAGTGCACTTTCCAGTACCAAAAAAAAAAAAGCAAAAGAAAGAAAGAAGCAAAGAACTTAAGAAACACTTGAAGAGAAAGGATTACCCTTTCACAAATTTTGTCATGATGAGCTAGCTGTAAAAGAGCGTTAGAATTTCTTAATGCCTCTCTTGTGTCTCATTCATTCAATAGATGATTTTTTTTTTTTTTTTTTTTTTTTTGGTGCTGCTGAAGATGGAATCCAGAACTTCAAACATGCTAAGCAAATGCTCTTACAACTGGGCTACATTCTTAGCCCCAGAAGATGATTATTGCATACCTACCATGTATCAGTCACTATGCTAGAGTATCCAAAAAAGATATAGTTCCTGTTTACAATGTAGATAAGTAAGCAGACAGTTTTAACATGTCTATAGATAGCTAGGATTGGGAACACAGTGGAGGGGTACTTAATCCAGATACAGGGCAAGAATAGGCACAGAAGACTTCCTGGAGGAAATGATTTAAAAAATGAGACTTAAAGGATAAGTGGGAGTTGGCCAGAGATGGGAAGAATATTTCTGGCCAGTGGAAGATAGAGACAGAATTTAACATATAAGAGGAACCGAAAGTTCAGTGATGGGCCTGAGGGTGCAGCTCACATGTGTGAGGCCCCAGGATTTGATCCCTAGCACCACAAAACACACAAAGAAAAACCCTGGCTGGAGATGAGAACAAGACCAGAAATGAAAACTGGTAAAATGACTAAGCATCTCATCATAGAAAGGCTTTGCAGGCCATATTAAGGAGTTAGGACTTTTATCCTAAGAACAATGGGGAAATCACAAGAGGAATTTAATCTCTACACAAAACTCACTTGCTTTGAAGGCAATATAATTTAAGGGAAGAAAGGAAATGGCTTTGAAATAGACATGGATTGGAAACCTTGCGTTGTTACTGTTTCACTGGATGCTCTTGTGCAAGTCACTTAGAAGCCTCTTTTGAAAAACAGATGATAATGTTTGTAAGGAGACTGACGCGAACAAAAGTTTAAATATATGAGAGTTCCTATTACTGTATATGTTTCCGCTTCCTATGACATTGTGAGCTCTTCAAAGGCCAAGAGCAAACCAATGAAATCAAGAACGGTGGAAAGGAAAGTACCTTGGATTCTAAACAAAGAGATCCAAATTCAAATCCCAACACCACGCCTTACCGTGCAATAATTTTCATTACTCATTAATAATGCTTAACTCGCAGAATTTAAGTATTAACATAATGAATGAAAAGTGCTTTGGGCTACAATAGGACTCTGTAAACGCTATCTTAAGATTCCCCTCCTCCATCATCTGATTTCAGTCTCCTATGGAGTAAAATGAGGGCGACCCCTGCTCAGAATTCAGGGCAGGTGAGATAGTTGGCAACTGAACAGTGGAAGTTGGCTTGAACTAGGAAGGTACGGAAAGGATCGGAAAGCAGAGCAACCCAGGTTAGGTCACCTTAAGCTCCTCTGCCACTTTAAGGAGAGGACGCAAGCGTGCACGGCAGCCGAGTGCACCCGCGTTCTGTCCGCAGTGCCTCCGGGCGCAAGGACTAGGGGTGTCGTGCTCACGGAAAAGGTGGGAGGAGAGGACCCAAATGGAGCGACGGCGCAGGCTCTTCAGGCAGTTAGAGATCCTCAGCGTCTCTCCACAAGAACCAGCCCCTCATGGCAGCACGCCGACGGAAGGGCAAGATAATGCATTTTCATTGGTGGTTTCTCCGTGTATTTCCCGCCCTCCGTTCCTACCGCCGGTTTGGGGGCTCCACTTCCGGGAAGGGGCGGAAGAGGCGGGCTAGTGGAGGCGGGGTCAAGATGGCGGCGCCTTTGAGGATTCAGAGCGACTGGGCCCAAGCCCTCAGGTGAATCCAGGCCCAGATCAGGGTCAGAGGAGGCGGGTAACGGATGTTGCCTTAACGTCAAGGAGAGCCATGCCTGATCTTGGATATCCACAGAGGTTAACCTTCAGTTGTTGAGGAAGCTGGAGGCCACAAGGTCCAGAAAAAAAGTCCTAAACCCGCATGGTTATTGCTTTTCATTCTTTGCAGTTGTCTTGAGGTCAAGGGAATACGTACGCACTGTGTGATCCCTGCGTGAGAAATAGTATCAATGAGTGGACAAACTGGGAGACAGGAAGACATTGGCCAAGTAGTCATTTTGACAATATTTCTTGGTCATCAGTTATTTGTAAAAGTCCCAGTACTCACTACCACTTTTGTGTTTTATGGACTCTATTTTCGTGCGCCCCCAGCGCCCTATTAGATGTATTGCACAGTTCTGTTCAGAAAACCATGCCAAGTCCAGGCCCTGTCCTAAAGCTCAGTGGAGCTCAGATGTGTATTCTAAATTTAAGTGATAGTTCCTGCCCTTCAAGAAGGTGACATTTAATTGGAACTACGCAGTAAATCATTTATTCATTCACTTAATGTATTTTTGTTGATCATATACTGTGCCAATTATTTCTCTAGGTATCAGGATGAATAAAGCAATGCCATAAATGACAGTTGCTATTACTAATTGATTAGTAACTGTTATCACCATTGAAACAATGGTGAAGATGGGTGAAACACAGCCTCCTGCACTTAAGAAATTTATATTTTGGTAGGTGGGACTAACCAAAATACACATTACTTATTAGTGTGCAATATATGATAAGTTATAAATGAATAACAGTACCATTAAGTGCACTTATGAAACAATGCAGGATCAGAATCAAAGGCAGCTGCTCATGTGATAGAAAGCTGCTGTCAACCTGGAGCTTTCTGAGTTAAAGGTCTAGGTCCTTTCCATCTTACCTAAGAGATCAGGATTTAGAGGATTTGGAGTCATGCATTCTAAAACATGTAAAAAGTCAGCATGAGGTTTTAGAAAGAACACATATTGTGTACCAGTTCCAGATTTCAATTCTTACTTCATAGCTAGGGGTTTGGGGCAAGTCACTTATCCCAGACCTTCAAGTTTTTGCATTTAATATGGAGATAATAAAAGGTATCTTGTTTGGTTTTTGTAAGGAATAATTATGCTATATGCAAAATGTCTAACTCTTGCTTTATAGTTATCTCAATAAATGCCTAAATATAAATAATCTTGATTTTTTTTCAAAGCAAGCTCCCTGTTGATCAAAGTATTTGAGAATCGATTTAACTAGTGATATCTATTCATTAAATACTTAATCCACAAATATTTCTTTAACAATAAAATTTGACTGTCTTAAAATAATGTATGCCTGGATGGGAGATTAGACTAGATCATGTTTAGGTACAATGAACAAACTGAAGGTTATATGACCTTTCTCCCAAGTGTCATTCTTTTCAACTTTGAGCCTAATTAGGCTTTTGTCTCTCTTCATAGGAAAGATGAAGGGGAGGCCTGGCTGAGCTGTCACCCTCCAGGTAATGTCTATAAATCTATTTGTTCTCCTTTGAAAAAAAGATTTACTGCTATTTTCTGCCTTTTTCTGCTGGCCCACCCTTCTGGCACAATGCTTATAGTTTACAGACATGCTTGAGTAGTTTGTATTTTACTGAAATAATTCCCACTCCTCTATTCTAGAAGGGCTTCAGATTGTGTTTTCCATTTGTAAGCCACAGATGTTTATGGAGATATTATTAATGCTTTTGTGTGTGGGAGAGAGAGAAAGAGAGAGCATATATGAATGAGATATTGGGGATTGAAATCAGGGCCTCTCATACACTAGGCAGATGGTCTACCACCACGCTACTTCTCCAACCTTTTTTTTTTTTTTTTTTGCCATACTGGTGATTAAACTCAGTGGTGCTCTATCACTGAGCTGTGTGTGTAGCACTTTTTCTTTTTTATACAGGGTCTCACTAAGTTGCCCACATTGATCTTCAACTTTTGATCCTTCTGCCTCAGCCTCCCAAGTAGCTGAGATTACAGATACCACTGCACCTGTGCTGGTGCATTTTAATCAGCCCATTAGCCTTTATGTGATATATTCTACAGTTTTTTTTATCTAATTTCTTTGGTGGTACTGTGTATTGAACTTAGGAGCACTCTACCATTAAGCCATATTCCCAACCCTCAAGGCCTCGATAAATTGATGAGGCTGACCTTGAACTTTTGATCCAATTCCTTAGCTTCCTAAATAGTTGGGATTACAGGCATGTGCCACTGCATCAAGCTGAGAAAATATTTTAAACATAGAATCTTTCTTGAGGAAACTGGTGCTGTATGGATGAAGCTAAAAATCTCATAGTCCAGAGCTTTTTTTGTTTTTTAAAGATGGAAAATAACTGAAGAAAGAGCAATTTTTAAAATACAGTTTGAAGCTAGATGTGGTGGCACATGCCTGTAATCCCAGATTGAGTTAGGAGGATGGCAAGTTTGAGGCCAGCCTCAGTAACTTGGCAAGGCCCTAAACAACTTAGTTAGACACTGTCTATAAATAAAATGTAAAGACTGGGGATGTAGCTCAGGGGTAAAGTGGTTCTGGTTCAACCCCCAGTACCTAAATAATAATAAATAAAATGTAGTTTGAAGGTAAAGGAAAGAAGGATTAACTGAATAACCAAATCTTTGAAGAAAAAGAAAGAGATTGAATTACATGTCTAACTCTAGCCAGGAAGTTAGACATGTAATTGTTATATGGGCTTTGATTTGAATATACAAAGTCCAGAAGAATGGATAAAGTGTTTAGCTTCATTCTAGTGTCTGCATATGTTTATATTTAGGACAGTATTTCATTCAGTTCATATGACTGCAAAAATTCTATTTAGGCATATTTTCTAGAATACTGAAGCTTAATTGTTTACGATGTGTTATATAATGTATATACTGTTGGTAAATACACATATATATGATGAACTTCACCTTTCATCCTGGAAGAATTCCATTTCATAGCCATAAAAGCAGGTTGAGATCACTTCAGCAGCTTTTTCTATAAATGTTATATCTCTAAATCTCCATTCCTAACTTTTAAATCTTTTAGCGTATTCACTCCCAAATTAGGTTTACTCTTTCTACCTCACCTGAATTTCAACACAGGTATCTGTTTTTCTTTCATGGGCCAATTTCATTATAGGTTCCATCTATACAGACACTTGAATTGGGTCTGTAAGGAGAAAAATAATAAGTTCTTATAATTTTTTGAGACAAACTTTTAATTTTTTTTCCCATGTAGGGAAACCATCTTTGTATGGCAGCCTAACTTCTCAAGGAATTGGCCTAGATGGTATCCCAGAGGTTACAGCCTCAGAAGGATTTATTGTAAATGAAATAAATAAGGTAAGTTTTTATGTCTTCTAGATGGCATACTATTCAGAAGTATGGCCATATCTCTATATCTACTTCGGATATTTACACTGTTATCTTTATATATGTGTCATCTCTATTTTATTTGTATAATAATCCTACTGTTTGCTCCTTTGAATGTCAAGAGTTTTCTTCTTGTCTTTAATTATATTTACTTGAAAATGGAAATGTATTTCTTCTTATTTACCTTGCACCAGCTGTGATAATAACAAACTATATATACAATTTTGAATTTTCTAGTAGCCACATTAAAAAGGTAAAAGAAATAGGTGAGCTTAATTTTAATAATCTACCTTACTTAACCCAATATGTCTAAAATATTATTTTAATTTTTAAATAATATACATATTTACTAATAAGATATTTTATATTACTTTTAAAATTTTTCACAATTTTCTATTTTACATTTATAGCACATCTCAATTCAAACTTATTTTTTTATTAGGAATGACTTGATCTGTATTTATATTTCATACGATTTACAGTTGAGCTGGTGGGGTAGTGCATTTAGTTACATCCCAGCAAGTCAGGTTGCTAAGGCAAGAGGATCACAAGTTGGAGACAATCCTGGGTGATGTAGCAAGATTCTGTCTTAAAATTAAAAGTATTGAGGATTTAAGTCAGTAGTAAAGCACCTCTGGGTTCAATCCCCACTCCCAAAAATAAAATAAAATTTACAATTGAAAGCATAGATTCATAGGGGTTAGAGAGTGTAGCTCAGTGGTACAGTATGTCCTCAGTGTTTGTGGGGCCCTTGGTTCAGTCCTTAGCACAAAAATCCTCCCTGATTTTATATGGGTACATATGCCTGTACTCCTGACTGCTTTGGAGGCTGAGGCAGGAGGATCACAAGTTCAAGGCCAGCCTTGAAAATTTAGAGAGACTGCCTCAGAAGTGAAAAATATTTTAAAGGGTGGACTGGGGATATAACTCAGTGGTAGAGCACCCACTAGGATTCAGTCTGCAGTACTGCAAAAAAAATTTCATATTGTTGCAAACATACCTAAAAGTTTTCTTTTTTAGTATTATATCACTGAGCTAAATACTCAGGCCTTTTTATATTTTATTTTGAGACAGGATCTTGCTAAGTAGCTTAGAACCACTCTGGCCTTGAACCTGTGATCCTCCTGCATCAGACTCCTGAGTCTCTGAAATTAAAGGTGTGTGCCACCCTGGCTAACTAAAAGTATTCTAATTACTGAATCAGGTATCAATTTTTATTTAATTTATTTATTATTTATTTTTTGGTTTTGGTACTGGGGATTGAACCAAGGGGTGCTTAACCACCAAGCCACATCCCCACCCCTTTTTATTTTTTATTTTGAGACAAGGTCTCACTAAGTTTCTTAGAGTCTCACAAAGTTGCTGAGGCTGGCTTTGAACTCGCAGTCCTTCTGCCTTAGCCTCCTGTGTCACTGGGATTACAGGTATGCACTACCATGCCCGGCTTTAATTTTTAAATTAAACTTCAAGTTAAATAAAATTTAAAACTTAGCTCTTGGGGCTGGGGATGTGGCTCAAGCGGTAGCGCGCTGGCCTGGCATGCGTGCGGCCCGGGTTCGATCCTCAGCACCACATACAAACAAAGATGTTGTGTCTGCCAAATACTAAAAAATAAATATTAAAATTCTCTCTCTCTCTCCCTCTTTCTCACTCTTTTAAAAAAAAAAAAAAACAAAAAAAACTTAGCTCTTCATTTGCACTGGCCGTATTTCAAGTGTTGAATAGCCCGAATGTGCCTAGAATCTACCATATTGGATAATATAGCTTCACGAACTATATCTGGCTAGGCCTTGGTGAAAAGTGTACATTAATAGTATATTAATAGTATTTAAGAGTTTTTCTCATTTGTTTTTGAGGTAAATAGATGGCTAAAGTATTACAGAACTCAAGATCTACCTTTTCATACTCATTCTAATGGCTATAATCAGTGTGCTCTGGTGAGATGATTCCCAAAGGGTGAACCAGTCTTTTATTTATTTTTTATTTCCTTTTCTTTTTTTGTGTATATTTTTATTTTATTTTTTGGTTTTAAGATATTTGAGTATACTGACAAGAATAGAGAATACTTTGTTATTTACATAAGATTTTTACCAAATGTGCATTCAATACCCTTTGTGTGCTGGGTTATAGGCTTCGTGTTACATATTTTCATAATCAGCTATGGTTGTAGAAAGTGTCAGAAGATCTGAGTTTAAGTCTTAGTTAACTCTGATACTTATTAGGTTTGTGATTTTGGACAAATAAAAGTTACCTGAGCCTCAATTTTTTCATCTAGATCACAGAGATAATACTGTACCTCATAGAATGGTTAATGGAGAGTTAGACTACAAATGATAAAACTGTAGAATATTGCAAAAAAATAGTTATTTTTATCATAATAATCCTGTGGGCTTGGCATTTTAAATTTCCATTTTTTTCAGATAAGAAAACATACTCAGGTTAATTAATCCCTATTAATCAAAGTCAAACTGTATGCTGGAATTGAAACCCAGTTTTATTGATTCCAACTTCAACACCACCTTGCAAGTCTCTGGTATTCTCAGATGTTTTGCCAGTATCCATCCACAGCCTGGATACTGATTTTTATATGCCTTTTTTTCTTAAGTTTTCAAAATTCTATGCATATTTTATACTTGTAGCACATCTCAGTTTAAACTCTTTAAGTTTTTTATTGGAAATACTTGATTTATATTTCTTCCCTTCATACTTAGGCCTGGATACAATCCTAATCTCTTCAAACATCATTTCTAATTTCTGCTGTGAACCTGCTGGGTTGGTTCAGACAGTAAGTGCTTATGGTTGAACATTAATTTGTTTCCTAACTGCCATGAGTCACTTTGCTATTTGATGTTGCTACAGTGTTTTGTTAAACAATATACCTGTCGTTATGCTTAAATGCCTAACTCTGGAATATAAAAAAAATTGACTTTGAGTTTCATTCTAGTGTGGCATACTCACTTTTCCCTCCTTGGATTTGTGTGTTTTGATATCTCCTGCAGCTTTCCTTTAAAAAATTTTTTTTTCATTAACAGCATGATTGTCTACTGCTGACATTGGAAGATAGCTCAGTATTTATCTTCTTCCATAGCCTGTTTATGGATTAATGGTTGATTTGTAGGGTTGATAAGCAGGAGAAAATCACTGATTCTTGAAATCTTTCATGTAATTTTCCCCAAAGAAATGAAGTCTTCTGGGCTGGGGTTGTGGTTCAGTGGTAGAGTGCTCGCCTAGCATGCTTGAGGCACTGAGTTCCATCCTCATCATCACATAAGTGTAAAATAAAGATATTGTGTCCACTTAAAAAAACTAAAAAATAAATAAAAAAAAAAAAAGAATGAAGTCTTCTGAGAGCAAACCCAGTTTTTACAGAGGTCTGAACATTAACCTTTTGTAACTCCTTGCATCCATGCTGGTATGACTGCTTAGCCAAGAGTTTAGCTGACACTTCAGTTTCTGGTATAGGAGGTAGTTCTGAATCCAGGTCAGCTGTCTTGCAGCTATATGGGCTTTGTCATGCAGTTAGAAGCAGAAACTAATTTAGTGAAAAGACTGTAGGCAGCCAGGCATGGATATGCTGGCTAAGAAAGTGCTGTTTGTGTAAATATTCTAATTGTCATTTAAAAGGAGTAGATGGCCTGTAATGAGAACATAATTGATTTTCAGTAATGAAAATATGATTTTGAAGCTGTTCTTTCTAATGTAGTATGAGGATCTGTGCTCATAAAAAGCACAGATATAAAAGGTTCAGAAAAATCTTGATTATTGAAGGCATGTTCATTGCCCTCCAGAATTTCTAGAAAAATCTGAAGTACTGTGGCAGAAAATATAACAGATTAGGGGCTCTTTAGTGAGTTAGCTCCTCATACAAGATATACAATTAAGTCGTATTCTGTTGGTTAGAGTATTCTTTGATTAAAGGATGTCATATTGCAAGAATCTTTGACAAAAAGTTGACCAAGCCTTTTATTAGTGTACTACCTTTATCATTCAGCTACCTTGAAATGCCAACATACTTGGGAAATTATTATAAATGACCATTAGCAAGTCTCATATCACCTGAATTTAACATCTGGTTGTAGGCATACTTTCCTACTACACTACCAGCCGAAAGACATGAACATGACTAGTCAAAACACATGGGGCATCATAAAACAGCTATGTGATGATGGCCAATCTATGATCAGGTTGTCAGTTTTAAGTGTTAGGTGGGAATGGGCACTGCAGTTCTGACCCATCCCTACACATTTATGGATATACCATAATTTACTTTACCAATTTCTCTAATAACTATAAATGTCAGTAATCTAACAGGTTTTTCTTAAAGTTCTTATAGGTAGTAGGAGCTGAGGTTGTGGTTTAGTGGCAGAGCACTCGCCTCACATGTGTGGGACCCTGGGTTCGATCCTCAGCACCACATAAAAATAAATAAGTGAAAAAAAAAAGTTCTTATAGGTAGCAAGTTCACTTTTAGACTTGTTTAGACCCTAGACTTGGGGGCAGGTGCTAAATTTCCTCACATCTCTTTATGTACTCTCCTGTTTATCCTGTTCCTTGTCCCATTGCTAATTGAGAATATTGAGATTTTATTTTCTTCTAAAAATTAATGCTCTCTTGCTTTTCAGTTGTATCATATTGTTAGTCTATCCTCTAGGGGACCATTTACTTCAACATAAAAACAAAATGGCATCTCAGTGATTCTAAATTGCAGTACAGCACTCTGCAGTGAAAGGACTTCTAAACCAAGGGAGGGTTCTAGTTTTGTGGGCTGGGAAGAATTAGAATGAGAATTTCCTGTGGTCTTAATGTTTTCTTTGAGAGGCTTTAATTACTTGGGAGTAGCTTCACTGACAGATTTCATCTTTTCCTCTTTGTTTAGAAAAGCATTCATATTTCATGTCCAAAGGAAAATACATCTTCTAAGTTTTTGGCACCATACACTACTTTTTCCAGAATTCATACAAAGAGTGTAAGTATTTTGATAAATAAAAAGTGTAATAGCATGCTAATTCTTTTACTTTATCTGCTTTTCTAGTGCTGTAAAGATATTCATAATTAATGAATCATTCATTTGCTCTACATTGTAAAATGATACAGCTGATGAAGTGTGATGTGTGGCAAAACTGGTGTGAGGGTCCAGAGTATGTATACAGACAGGCTCACTGGTAATCTTAGAGATTGTCTGAAATTTTTTAAAATATATTTTAGCAGAGTCACTTATCAGCTTTTGGATAATGATATAATAGCCGATGCTTGCATAATTTGGCACTGCTCATATTTCATTACCTTGTCTACTAGACAGGAACATTTTCTCAATATTCTAAATATACCTCATTGAGGAATAATTTTCAGATGTTTTTTGTAATAAAGCCCTTTCTACTTTTTTTTTAGCTTTTTTAAAGCAGAAGTGAAAAAAATGGTGGATAAACTGTCTCCTTTTTACTGTGTGGTACATTTTTTTTTTAAAGCTATTTTTTGTTGGGTGCAGTGGCATATAACATAATCCCAACTACTTGGGAGACTAAGGCAGGAGATTTGCAGGTTTGAGGCCAGGCTGGGCAATTTGGTGATACCCTGTCTCAAAAACTAAATAAGAAATGGCTGACATCCATTGAGTGGTTTACCTACCATTGCATGAGCCCCAGGTTCAATCCCTAGTACTGCAAAATCAAATAAGTTACTTTTTACTCTTGTTGCAAAGCAAATAAATATTTATAGTGATAAAATTAGGAAATAGAAAGTAAAAATTACTCCTGTTTTTATATTCTAAAAGATAATTGTTATGAACTTTTATAGCCTTTATTGATAATAATAATAGCAATGATAACTAATATTTATTTATTGTTTTCTATGAGTTAGCTCCATGTTGAACTTTACATATTATTATTTTACTTTATTCAATCTCAGTCTTTGGGAAACTCTTATGTAGGCAAGTTTATAACTTGCTTTTTATTACTTAATAATATGTACATTATTCTCAATCATCTTTCCTAGTGTTCTTGTAGGAGCTGCATAGTATTACATTGTATGACTTTGTTATAATTTATTTTTCTAGTCTTACATTACCAGACATACAGGTGTTTCCATTTTCTTCATTTGTGTTATGAACATAGGATGTATATCTCCATTTATACCTTGATAGAAGTATCTTTGCTTGAATCCTTCTGGTGTATGTTGGAAGATTATCTTTTGTATAAGTGGGTTCCTAAGAATTAGGAGAAATATCCTAAAAAAATAAAATCATGAAAGATGGAAACTTTATAGGGAAAACCTTTTAGTTATAGTAGAACACTAGAGATGATTACAGGAAGTAAAGGATATTTATTTCCTTGTGGGGAGGTTGGTGATGAAAACAGCCTTCATATCAAACACAGGTCCTTGCTGTTGGGAAGCATAGTTTTGAAGAAGATTTGGAAGACTATGAAAAAAGGAGATTTATAACATGTTTCAAGGAAATAAGAGCATTTCATTATTTGTATTATAAATTGTTTTGTCTTTTGAACAGATAACATGCCTTGACATTTCCAGTGGCGGCGGCCTTGGTGTGTCTTCTAGTTCTGATGGTAGCATGAAGATCTGGCAGGCTTCCAATGGAGAACTCAGAGTAAAGGATTTGGATACATTTTTAGAATCTTACACAAGGTTTCAGAAACCTTGGATTGGATCATGAAAGGAAGAATGGCCCATTGAAAATATGTAGGACCACTGTACTTAAGTTGATCTCTGGTCTCATGTTTGTTAATTGGTACTATCCTCAAGCTTAGTGATTTACCAGACCCGGACAGAGTGGGACTGTAGCATTTGAGTCAGACCAGTGAGTGTCTTAGGTGGGTGGGCCCTTGGTTTGAACTGCCTTCAGTGACCAGTTTCTAACGCAGAGTAGCTAGGCTATTAGGGTAAGTATGGCTAAGCTTCAACCTATACAAATGATCTTAAGGAAAGATGTGGAAGAGTTCTGAGTGTCCTCAACTCATACTTAGAACTAGAACTAGGGATGGCTGTGAGACCCTAGAATTTAGTTCTATAACATCTGTAGCTCAGTCCCAGGAAAGGAAGCCAACCAGCTCCTAGAATACTGCTTGGTAGACAAATGATCTAAAAAGTCATCTGGGCAGCCTTTTTATTTTTATTTTTTTTAACTTTATTTTATTTATTTAATTTTATGTGGTGCTGAGGATTGAACCCAGGGCCTTGCACATGTGAGGCGAGCGCTCTACTGCTGAGCCATAATCCCAGCCCCTGGGCAGCCTTTTTAAAAAGGCTGGGGTTATAGCTCAGTAGAGCGCTTGCCTGTACATGTGAGGCACTGGGTTCGATCCTCAGCACCACATAAAAATAAATAAAAATATTGTGTCCATCTTTAAAAAAAAAAAATCTTAAAAAAAAATGTAGTATGAATTCCAGACACACTGGCACATGCCTGTGATCCCAGTTTCTTAGGAAGCTGAGGCAGGAGGATTGAGTTAGCCTAGAAAATTTAATGATATCTTGTCTCAAAAAAAAAAAAAAGTAATAAATCTAGTATGAGCTGAGGAGCAATATTGGCCAAATTATATTGTTATATTGTGTGCATGTACAAATATGAAACAATAAATCCCCTCAATATGTACAACTAATGCACCAATAAAAATATAAAAAATATCTAGAACAAGGGTATACCATATATATATTTCACATAAGGGACCAAAGATATGGGGCAGGGGGAATGAAAGAACATCAAGGGATGGACAAAAGAACTAGCATGGCACTTTCTTTTGTTTTTCCAGAGAGGATTGGAAGGACATGTGTTTGATGTGAATTGTTGCAGGTTTTTCCCATCAGGCCTTGTGGTTCTGAGTGGGGGAATGGATGCTCAGCTGAAGATCTGGTCAGCTGAAGATGCTAGCTGTGTGGTGACCTTCAAAGGGCACAAAGGAGGTATGAAAAGCTTTCTCTAATGATCCCCACAGAGGAATTACAAGAGAGGAACAGAAGCTGTTCACAAATGTACAAATAATTCATCCAACTGGTCATTTGGATGAGCTGCTATTTCCCCAAGGACTAGAGATTTTTTTTGATAGTCAGTCTTGTTATTGCTATCTAGAACGAATAGTCTTCCACAGATAGTTGTTTTCCACAATCAGTAGGGGGAAAAAAATCCTCCCAGGAGATTTTCTGCTTGTGTGCTGAGAGAGATGAAAAGAGGAAGAATCCACATCTTATTAGTCCTTTGAGGTGACAGTAAAAGCTGGGTGGCAAATGGCTACATAATCAGATAGCAACATTAGAGCTCAATATTGAGTGTCAAAATCCATGAATTTAAGTTATTCTTCATATTTTAAAGATAAAAATAGGTTAGCCTATAATATAATATCAGATAATATCAGATTACAGAGATTGTAAGACTCTTTCTTATTAAAAATTGAAATTGATTAGTTGGTATGTTGAAAAAAATATAGAATTTAGAGATGTTTAATCCTTAATTAGAACATTAAGAGGGTAATAAAGTCGGGTGCAGTGGCACACTCCTGTAATCCCAGCGAGCAGCTCTGGAGGCTGAGACAGGATGATCTTGAGTTCAAAGCCAGCCTCAGCAATGGCAAGGCCCTAAGCAGCTCATTATAAGTTTGGATATTTCAAAAAATGTTATAACATTCTCAGTTCCTTACCGTGAATCCCTCCCTGGGAACCATAATAACATTTTCTGTGCTGGGTATGGTGGCACACACCTATAATCCTAGTGACTCAGGGTGTTGAACCAGGGGGATTGCAAGTTCAAGGCCGGCCTCAGCAACTTAGCAGGGCCCTAAGCAACTTGGTGAGACCCTGTCTTAAAATAAAAAATAATGGGGCTGGGATTGTGGCTCAGTGGTAGAGTGCTTGCCTGGCTTGTGTGAGGCACTGGGTTTAATCCTCAGCACCATATAAAAATAAATAATAAAATGAAGTTATTGTGTCCATCTACAACCCCCAAAAAAATTTTAAAAAAAACTCACTTCTTGAAAAAATAAATAAAAATAATAAGGGCTAGGGGTGTGGCTCATTTTTAAGTATCCCTCATTTTAAGGGTTCACTCCTTCCTATAAATAAATAGGAAGAAAGGGTGGGGATGTAGCTTAGTAGTAGAGGACTCCTGGTTCACTCCCCAGTACCACTTAAAAATTAATAAATAAAAATACCATTTTCTGTACCACTTATTTGGGAACTAATTATGTATTTTCCTCTACTTATAGTATTTGTAACTGTGTTTTTGCTTTGTGAACCTCACTACATTGTAGCTTATAGGCAGACATCAGGTTTTAAGTTTTAATATAATTTTTTTAATATATATTTTTTAGTTGTAGTTGAACACAATATTTATTTTACTTATTTACTTTATTTTTATATGGTGCTCAGGATCAAACCCAGGGCCTTGCACATACTAGGCGAGTACTCTACCACTGAGCCACAGTGGTAAAATAGTGGTAAAACCCGGCCCTGAGTTTTAATATTCTCTGTGATGGTTTGTCAGATTACATGGAGATGATCTAAGAAACACATGTTAACCTTATCAAATAAGTGATTTACTTCTATAACTGTAAGTAAATGGGTACACAGAGATGGAATAAAAACAATATTTGGCACCTTCCTCACATTACTAAAGAACACGGTGGTGCACACTGTAATCCTAGCTACTTGTTAGGCTATGGCAGGAGGATCATAGGTTTAAGGCCAGCTGGGGCCAGCCTGGGCAACATTTCAACGGTGCCTCAAGAAAAATATTTTTTTTTTAAATGGGCAAGGCCCTGTGTTCAATCCCTAGTACTGCTGGGGGAAGGGGGGGAATATATATACACATACATAATTGTTCTTCCTATTGTGTATTTTAATATGGCTAATCAAAGGATTAGCATGTTCTTTATTTAACTGACAATCAGAGGTAAGATTTCTGTATATATTCTGAATCTTTCAAATACAAAGATAAACTAAAAGTAGTTCAGTGTTTCTAATATATGAGTTTAATAAGTAGCTCTAAAATGTATTTTAATCAGTTTGAAGTTAAATTGTCCAGGTTGTTTAATTAAAATGAGTTCATTTGGAGGTATATATTTATACTACTGATTTTTGTAATAAGCATTATACTGTATCATTCATAATTTATGAAACATTGAGACCAAATTAAATCTCATTTCATTTGACTGGTTATTAAATTTGTTCACCAGGGTAGTGGTTGTGCTTACATTTGTAGAATAATTTTAAGATTTCAGGTTGCATTGTCAGCACTTTGACCATTATTATCAAACTCTTAGAAATGGTGTATTTTTTTTTAAACAAGTGCTCAGTTTTTCTTTTTTTTAATATTTATTTTTTTTAGTTTTAGGTGGACACAATATCTTTATTTTACATTTATGTGGTGCTGAGGATCAAACCCAGTGCCTCCTGTGTGCTAGGTGAGCACTCTACCACTGAGCCACAACCCCAGCCCCAGAAATGATGTATGTTGACTCCAAGCAAAAACATGTATTTTCATTGTTCCCTAGAAACATTAAAAACGGCTTAATCTGGGCTGGGGTAGTGGCTCAGTGGTGGAGTGCTTGCCTGGCATGTGTGGGCGTCCTGGGTTCGATCCTGAGCACCACATAAAAATAAATAAATAAAATAAAGGTATTGTGTCCAACTACAACTAAAAAAGTAAAAATTTAAAAAAGCTTAATATGATAGTAAAACTAAATCATTTTAATAGAGTGAACTTGTTAAAAATATACATATAGAAATATGAAATTTGCTCTGTGTCTATAGATATTTTAGTTGTGGTTTTGTGTAATGTTATATGTGAACTTGCTGGGATGCTTACATGTAATTCAGTGAAATCTTTTCTTGAAGGCAAATGTTTGTTTGCCTTGATTTATATTCTAAGACTTGTATTTATTTGGTTTGATATATAAAGCCTTTTGTAACTTCCAGTAGGTCTTAGCTAGTCTGCTTCTCTTACAAAGGCATTCTTGAAATTGCTACTTTCATAGCTTCTTTCTGAAATAATTTCTCAGAGGTTCCCATTCTTTAGGGTTCCTCTTTCCTTTTATTCTTGTCATCTAAGTATGAAGAAACCCACACTAGGTGCCATTATATTGTGAGTGACATTTTATTAGAGGATGGTAATTTTCTATGCTACTTTTATAGGAAGGGAAACTTCTGGATGGCACATCTTTGCTAGGTGTTACTTGAGACTTATACACAGTTAATACTGTTCACATTTCCTTAGCTACAACTGTAGCTTCCCTGCCTGGGGTATATACATTTCAGAATTGTTTTTTAAAAAAGCTTGTATCACTTTTGTGGAATTCAGTAACATTTTAAAATAGTGGGAACTTTACAATGAAGACAGAAGCAGATCTTTGATTGTTTATTGTGTAGGCCCAGCAATACACACCTGTAATCCCAGTAGATCTGGAAGCTGAGACAGGAAGACTGAGAGTTCAAAGCCAGCTTTAGCAATTTAGCAAGGGCCTGAGCAACTCAGAGCGACCTTATCTCTAAATAAAATACGAAATAGGGCTGGGGATATGGCTCAGTGGTTAAGCACTTGCATTCAATTCCCTGTACAAAAAAAAAAAAAAAAAAAAAGAGAGAGAGAGAGAGAGAGAACCCCTTCCTGATGGTGTTTCTTAAAAGCCCTAAGATCCTTTTTCCAGCAGGATCTTTTAACATAATGATTTGCAAACTGAACTCCCTAAGATGTCCACTTAAATTTTCTTCAAAAAAAAAAAAAAAAAGGTGGGGTGTTGAAGCCAAAATAAAAAACTTAAAACCACTTCTGTAAAACTCTACTAAATATTAAGTCCAGAGCTTGGTTTTGTTGTCTGTCTCTCACTACTAATCTTTGAACCATTGGGAAGCAGGGATCTGTTTTTGTTTTCTGGCACTTAAAAACGCCCAGAATATGGAACATGTTCATGTTCAATATATGTTCATAAAGGGATGACGTCATTTATGCAGCCTCATCTTCTCTCCCTTTATAGTTGCTTTACCCCCTTCTCCATCTTAGCTACTTTTTTTCTCTTGCTAGGTATCCTTGATACAGCCATCGTTGATCGAGGGAGGAATGTGGTGTCTGGTTCTCGAGATGGAACAGCACGACTTTGGGATTGTGGACGCTCAGCCTGCTTGGGAGTCATTGCAGACTGTGGTTCATCCATTAACGGAGTAGCAGTGGGTGCTGCTGACAACTCCATAAACCTTGGCTCCCCAGAGCAGACACCTAGTGAGTTGATAATGATACATGAGTTTGTTTTGTTTTCTTAAGCCCCCAGCAATGTTTGCATTAGTGTCTTTTTTTTTCCCTCATCCCTTTCTGTTCTGTAGCTGTATTACTATTTTCACCATAAGATTAATATTTATCTGTGTTCCTACTATAAGTTGCTTGGGAATCTACAAAGAAAGTATATGCTATAATCATTGTATTGAGTAAATACAATGTTAGTTAGTAGATAAAATTAATCTATAAAATAATGTTTTGACTAAAATAGTTATTCTTTTTTTTAAAATATTTTTTTAGTTGTATATGGACATAGTACCTTTATTTTACTTGTTCATTTTTATGTGGTGCTGAGGATTGAACCCAGTGACTCACAGATGCAAGGCAAGTGCTCTACCACTGAGCCACAACCCCAGCCCCCCAAATTAGTCATTCTTAATGCAAATATAATAAGTTTTCAGAGGAAAACTATACATAAACAGTTATTTATTAAACAAATAATTGAATATTCCAGACACTAGATTATAATGGAGAGCAAAGAAATACATAATTTATAGATAAGAAACAAAAAAAAATAAGTGCATGATTGGGCAAAGGGTGTAGCTCAGTGGTAGAGTGCTTGGCTAGCATGCACAAGGCCCTGCATTCAATCCCCAGCAGTATGCCAAACAAATAAAACCTTCATAGATGAATTCCAGATGAATAGATTAGAATGGGTAAGGGTAGGAGAACAGGAGCTGTGGCTATGGGTAGATGTAGAGGCAGCTGGCATTATGGCATGGAGGTGAGATTGATTGTTATATAAAAAGATACACTTGGACTAGAAGGTTGAATTCAGAGTAAGGTTGAATAACTGTTAAGACAGAATAGTATAGTCCCAGGAAGGCAACTTTCATTTTTATTTTCCCATGATAATACTAATAATTGCTCCTCTGTTCCATAGGACCACTTTTCCTGTCATCATCTTAGCATCTCACATTTTAAAAAGACGTTTTTAGAGTAGTTTTAGATTCACAACACAATTTAACAGATAGTATAGAGTTGTCATATACCCTCTGCCCCACCTCCTCACCCCCAGATTGCCTCCCTTGCTGTCAATATCCTACACAAAAGTAGTACATTTGTTTCAATGGATAAAACTACATTGGCACATCATTATCACCTAAGATCTATCTATAATTTACATTAGGGTTCACTCCTGGTGTACTTTCTGTGGGTTTTGACAAATGTATGATCACATGTATCTGTTTTAGTTAGCTATTACATTGCTGTGACCAGAATACCTGAAAAGAACAACTTAGAGGGGGAAAAGTTTATTTGAAGCTCACAGTTTCAAAGGTTACAATCCATAGATGGATGACTCCATTGTTCTGGACCAAAGGTTGGGCAGCACAACAAGGGGGAAGGGCCAGAAGGAAGACATGCCCTTCCAGGGCATAACCTCAGTTACCCAACCTCCTCCACCCACACCCCACTTACCTTCAGTTACCACCCAATCAGGCCATTTAAACTAGGATGGACTGATTCTATTAAAGTTCTAATAATTTAATCATTTTACCTCTGAATATTCCTGCAGAAATACAGGAGCTTTGGGGGGCCATCTCATATCCACTCTGTAATACTATCATTATAGTATTATGCAGAATAGTTTTAGTGTCCTAAAAATCCTCCATGGTCCATCTATTCATCATTTCCTCCCCTGACCCCTTATACCCACAGATCTTTTTACTGTGTGTGTAATTTTGCCTTTTTCAGAATGTCATAGTTGGAATCATTTAGATTTAGCCTTTTCAGATTGGTTTCTTCTACTTAATAATATATACTTAAAATTCCTCTATGTCTTTTCATGGCTTGATAACTTACTTATCTCCCTCTTTTTTTGGTACTCGGGATCAAACTCAGGGATACTTTACTATGAGCTACATCCCCAGACATTCTCTTATTTTTTATTTTGAGTCAGGGTCTCTCTTAAGCTGCCAAGACTGGGCACAGACTTGTAATCCTCTTGCCTCCTCCTGAGTAGCTGGGATTAAAGGCATGTGCCACTGGGCCTGGCTCCATTCATTTCTCTATAGTATTCAATAATATTCTGTTGTCTGGATATAATACAGTTTATCCACTCACCTACCAAAGGACATCTTGGTTGCTTCTAAGTGTTGGCAATTACGATTAAAGTTGATAAAAGCATCCATATATAGGTTTTCAATTCATTTGGATTAATTTTGCTTTTAGACACACTGTAGGTGCTCCCCCACCTCTCTAAAACATCCCATATAGATGCACCATGGTAAAACTATTACTGACCATTAGGTGTTCCCTGACCCCTCTTTGGAGATTAATGGATTAATAGGGAGTATTTATTTCCTATGCACATTACATGTACAATTAATGGTTAATGAAATAATTTCCCACAGTATTTTTAATTTATTAAATATTAATATAATACACATACTTGAAACCTAGGAATTTTGGGGGGGGTGGGGTACCAGAGATTGAACTCAGGGGCATTTGACCCCTGAACTACATCCCCAACCCTATTTTATATTTTATTTAGAGACAGGGTCTCACTGAGTTGCTTAGCACCTAGCTTTTGCTGAGGCTGGCTTTGAACTCACTATCATCTTGCCTCAGCCTCCTGAGGTGCTGGGATTACAGGTGTGCTGGGATTACCGTGTGCCATCAAGCCTGGCCTCAAACCTAGGATTTCATAGACATGATTATTTAAAACAGGGTTGTTTTCAAAGATTAGTTGATGATTAAAGTAATTTAAATGAATATATTCTTGTTTTCTCTCCTTCTTCATTACTTATTTACTCTTGAGTCCATTCTAGGATGGTTTATGCCCCAACTACTTGACTGAAATGACTCTTGTCAAGGTCATCAGTGACCTCCATATTGCCTAATCCAGTCTGAGTTCTCTGTGCTTGTCTTTCTGAATTCAGCAGTATTAAATATAGTTAAACCTCTTTCTTCTAAGCACTTCTTTCTTTGCTTTATGATACCACTCTTTTTTTTTTTTTTAATATTTTTATTTTTTAGTTATCGGCGGACACAACATCTTTGTTTGTATGTGGTGCTGAGGATCGAACCCGGGCCGCATGCATGCCAGGCGGCTCTTGAGCCACATCCCCAGCCCCTATGATACCACTCTTAAGTTTTCTTTCCTATCTCATTGACTGCTTCTTCTTAATCTCCTTTTTAGTCTCCTCTCTTCTACTTTGAAACATCATCAGGCCTCACTCTTAAGTACTAGGTGCTCAGCTCTGAGTACAATATTACCCTAGGCAAGCTCATCAATTCCATAACTTTCAGACCCCTGCAGTCCTCCCCTGCCTCATGTCACACCAGCCTTTGTGAAGCCTAATGTGGTCTCACCACCCACCTTCTCCTTGTTCTTCCAGTATAGTGAACTACCTCAGCTGCCTAGCCTTAGCTGCCTTCTCCCTTAACCTGGAATATACTTCCCAAAGCTCTTCATATGACTGGTTTCTGGCTACCATACAGGTCCAATTAAAAGTGACCTCCACAGAACCTTTGTAAAGTTGAACTTTAAACTTAAAGTCACCTTCCCCTACCCAACCTCCCATCATCTAGTTATGTTTGGTAACATTTTCCTGTTTTGGTTCCTTTGTAGAATTTACCATTCTGAAAGTATCTTATTTTATTTTATTTTTTTAGTTGTTGATGGGCCTTTATTTTATTTCTTTATTTATATGTGGTGCTGAGAATCAAACCCAGTGCTTCACACTTGCAAGGCACGTGCTCTACCACTGAGCCACAATCCCAGCCCCAAATATCTTTTTTTTTTTTTTTTCCTTGTATGTATAGGTTCATTCCATTGGAATCCTCAAAAGGAAGGACCTTCTTTTTCTGTTCATCACCACTGTAGATCCTCAGTGAATATTTGTTGAATGAATGGATATATTTCATTTCCTTCAGACTAAAATCTTAGAAGGCAGAAGACTATTTTGTTCTACATTATGTCCCTACTCTTGGTGTGGTGTTTTAGTACATTACAAACAACTTAAGCTTTTTAAAGTTGGGTTTGTCCAGGTATCTTTTATATATAGTAAAAACCACTCTTTAATACACAGTTTTTTAATTTAAATTTTATAATTTTTTTCGTTTTTGTTACTAGGGATTGAACCCAAGGGTTTAACGCTGAGCCACATCCCCAGCCCTTTTTATTTTTTATTTTGAGACAAGGTCTTGCTAAGTTGCTTACTTAGGGCCTTGCTGAAGCTGGCTTTGAATTTGCGATTCTCCTGCTTCAGCTTCCTGAGCCGCTAGGATTATATACATGCACTACCATGCCTGGCTAGTTTTATAAATTTTGACAGGGGATGTACCATTGTATAAAAAATACAACAGTGAGAAATAGAACATGACTTTTTAAAGAATGAATGAATCCCTGACAAATAGAACATGACTTTTTAAAGAATTAATGAATTCTGCTGGTAACTGGCCATCGTGTCTGTTGTGTGGGTACTGCCAGCTCATCTGCCTGGTTGTCATTAACATAGCTCCTCTTTCATGCAGGTGAACGAGAGGTTGGAACAGAGGCAAAAATGCTACTATTGGCCCGGGAAGATAAGAAGCTGCAGTGCTTGGGACTACAGAGCAGGCAGCCGGCAAGTTGTTCCCGTGTTTTCCTATAAGACCTCTGAACTCTGAGTTCACTCTGACTCTTGGCAAGCTGTTTTAGAGATATTTTCTATTCATTCCTTATGGTCACATTTTGAGGAGGCTGCATGTGTGAGCGATTAAGAGCATGGGATTTGGAATAGGGCCAACATTTAAATCCTAGATATTCCATTTAATGGCGTGTGAACTAGACAGTTTCTGTAACTTCTGAGCCTGTTTCTTTATCACTAAACTGGGCATAATAGGATTTACCTCATAGGGTTATGTGATCAGGATGAAATGCTTTATGCTTTGTGACCCTGTTATAGTTACTTTTCCTCTCTGAGCCTTACCATGTTGTATGTAAAATGATAAGGTTGGATAGATCCTCTTTATGGGTCCTTCTGTTTTTAAGATAACATAAAGAAATTCTTATTAAAGGGCTTATACATTCAGGATTCTTGATCAACTAATGACCAGAAAATATTTGAAAGAATTAGGTGATTTTTCTTCTTTCATCCTGTGAGGTTTTGTTGGGCAAATTGTACTCTTCACTAAACTCAGTCTTCCCTAAGATTAGATAGATTTTTAAAATTTCCTTCTAGTTCCTGTCATCATTCAGAACAACTTGACTGATTTGATTTGGCCAAAACCTTTGTATTTTCATTCCTATTGTTACTCCATTCTGCTAGTGATGTTTTCATTTTCAAAGTTTATCCCAAGAGCATTACCATTTTTGTTACCTTTTATTTCTAAAGGAACATCAGTGTTTTTTGTTTATTTTTGAGGGGGAAGTGATCAGTTTGAGCTAACTGTATGGGATAAGTAAAAAATATAATTTTTTTTAGATGCATGAGAAGAACTGTGATTCATTAAGTTGTCACTTTATTTAAGTTTCTTTCTTCTTCTTCTTTTTTTTTTTTTTTTTTTTTTTTTTGATGCTGGGGATTGAACCCCAGGAGTTTGCACATGCTAGGCAAGCACTCTTAAGAAAGGGTCTCAATAAGTTACTCAGGCTGGCCTTGAACCTGGGACTCTCCTGCCTCAGCCTCCTGAACAGCTAATTAAGCTTGTTTCTTTTTCTACAAAGTACCCCTTCAAAAGGTTGCTGGAAGTGATAGGAAGCAAAATTTAAATGTGGGAATTATAAATGTTTCTCAAATAGAGAGTTGTAATGGAAAGGGGTGGAAATTTTTGTAGTGAAAGAAAGTCAGAGTGTTGGTTAACAGTTTGAGAACTGTTATTTCAAAGTATGGTGTTATATATACTACTCAAGTCCTCAGCCAACCTCAGGTTCTGAAACCCTGGGACAGCTTCCTTCTTCAGCTATGGTGAATGCTTTGTTTCCCATTCAAGTCTACTTAAAGAGGGAAGAAAGAAGATATCTCTAAAAAATAAGAAATTTCCCCCCTTTTTGGTGTCTGTTTATTCCTAGAAACAAATTAATCTTCAAACAACATTTGTGTCTCCTGTATATTTCCAGGTGTTCCTCTTTATTGGCTCAGATGCCTTCAACTGCTGTACTTTTCTCTCTGGCTTCTTGCTATTGGCTGGGACACAAGATGGAAACATTTATCAGCTAGACGTGAGAAGTCCAACGTGAGTCATCCTTCCCTTTATGATGTAGATCTTCTACAGAGTGGAATTTTTTATTGGCTTTAACATTGGTTTATCCTAACATATAATAACTGTTGAATTAAGAGTATAGTTTTCCAGCTGGGCTTGGTGGCGCACGCCTGTAATTCCAGCAGCTCTGGAGGCTGAGGCAGGAGGATCATGAGTTCAGAGCCAGCCTCAGCAAAAGGGAGCTGCTAAGCAACTCAGTGAGATCCTGTCTCTAAATAAAATACAAACTAGGGCTGGGGATGTAGCTCAGTGGTTGAGTGCCCCTGAGTTCAATCCCCAGTACCAAAGGGAAAAAAAAGTTTATTTTTCCATCATTAAAGTTCTTCTAGTGTGAATTATCTGATTGTTTTTATTATTCCTGGAATAATAGTAAAAGATTAATTTGATTCCTACTGTCATGATTATCCAACTGTAATATTTGCTTTGAAAATTAAGCTTAAATAAGAACTAACATTTCATTTAAAATGATTTTCTATGGAGGAACTTTGGTAGGTCAAAGGGGAAGGAGGAAGGGAAAGGGAGGAGGCATGGGGGTAAGAAAGATGGTGGAATGAGATGGACATCATTACCCTACATGTATGAAGACATGAATGGTGTGACTCTACTTTGTGTACAACCAGAGAAACGAAAAACTGTGCTCCATATGTGTACTATGAATTGAAATGCATTCTGCTGTCATGTATAAAAAAATTAGAAGAAATAAACTAATTAATTAAAAAAATGATTTTCTAGAACTTTTTTTTGGTACCAGGGATTGAACTCAGGGGCACTGAGCCACATCCCTATCCCTTTTTTATATTTTATTTAAAGACAAGGTCTCACTGAATTGCTTAGGGCCTTGCTAAGTTGCTGAGGCTGGCTTTGAATTTGCGATCCTCCTGCCTCAGCCTCCAGAGCCACTTCGATTATAGGTGTGTGCTACTGCCTTAGAACCTTTAACTTTAAGGAACTCAATAATTTTCTGTAAGCAGTTAGATCTGGACTGGCCTAAGATTGAATGCTAATTTTTAATTCAATTTAGTTCTGTGTTTTGTTTAGTTTTATCATGACCTAAGACCAGCCTTATCCTGGGCTTACAGATATCTAAAGAGAATCATGTAAGCTCTCTGTTGCAGGACCTAACAATCTCTATTATTCTGGCCCTTCTTTCTTTTATTTCCTTCTTTTGTTCAACTAATATTTATTGAATGGCTTCTGTAGCGACTATTTTTATCTTTCATTTCAGTGTCCTACAATTTTAATATTTTACAAATAGTTCTAATTCTATCTTTAAATAAAAAGATTAACACATTGTTAACATTGTTATTTTCAATCCATGTCAGTTCTCTCCTAAAAACTTGACATGTTGCCCAGCATGATGGCTCACACCTATAATCTCAGCAATTTGGAAGTTAGAGGCAGAAGGATTGCAAGTTGGAGGCCAGCCTCAGCAACTTAGCAAGGCCCTAAGCAACTTAGCAAGGACCTATCTCAAAAAAGAAAAGAAAACAAAAAGCTGGGGATGTAGCTCAGTGGTAGAGCATCCGTGAGTTCAATCACTAGTACCAATAAAAATAAAACCTGAGATGTTGTTGGTGACTTATTTCATGTTTAGAGACACATTTAGATTTACTTCAAGGTGAATTTGAGTTACTTCAATCTTCCAGTTAAGGATCTTGCCAGGAAAGAGATCATATAAAGAGATCATTTGTCCTGTTTCCTTTTATGCGGTTAGTACTATATGTTGAATATAGTCAAGCAGTGCTTTCAAAGAAAAAGAGTGAAAGTAAAATTTCCCCTTTTACTTTAAATTCTAGGGTTCCGATACAAGTCATCCACAGATCAGGAGCACCAGTTCTATCCCTACTGAGTTTCAGAGATGGATTCATTGCTAGCCAAGGTAGGTCCAGTAGCCAATTAAGAGAGCTTGTTTCATCTTGTTCAATTAATTAAACATAGTTGTAAGTGGCTCATCTATGTCCGAGTTGGGGCATGGTCCTCCATGATTCTTTGGCATATTGTGCTTATGACATAGTTTTTAACACTCTGCTTTGTAATTGTCTGTATTTCCCCCTAGTCCAGGCTTCTTGCAATTGTAACAGTGCCTTATTCATCATTTTATTATCTCCATCAGTTAGTTTAATGCTCATTAAATAGTGGGAACTCAGTAAACATTGGTAAAGCAAATGTGTGGTCATAAGTTGCAAAACACTGAGGATTCAGTCATCAGTCAATTTTGTTCTCTTCCCTAAAGGAACTCAAAGTTAGTGTGGCAGACACGTGAATCTGTGATTGTGAACTCAATAGTAGATGTCATTTTTCCTTGAAGAATGGGATAATAATGGTGAGAAGATGATGAGATCATGGTGTTTCCCACTATAGCTTAAAGTGAGATTTTTGAGACAAAAGGAATGTGGACTTCAAACCAGGGTCATATTATGGCACATGAGCAGCTTATCTTGTCTCAGAGGCATCTCTGAAGCAAGAGCTTAATATCCCTGACAATCTGCAGATTGGCCACCCAGGAGGGCCTTGATAATTCTTCCCTCCCTGCCTTACCCTTAGGCCATTTTTTCATTGAATATGAACATATATGTTGCAGGCAGTGGGTGTGTTAGAGGAGGGGGTAGCAGGTGGAGAAGAGCTAAATCCTGGATTTTCTACTTTTTGTAGCTGTTTTCTGCTGGGAAGAAAGCAAAGCATGACTTCTGTCACTAACAGCTGAAAGCAAAGAGAGTAAAAGTATAACTATCTGTTTTCAGAGGATAAAACTAAAACCAATGGGAGAAAGTTATCAGACGTCACATCTCAGTTATAATAAGGAAGCTCTTTATGTTCCTTGAGAAGGAAGCTGCCATTGAGCACCCTGACAGCACAGCTGGTGGCTACTCTGCAGCGGAATTCTGTACTTGTTTAGAAGTTGGGCATATTACAATCTTTGAGCTCCTTGGAATTCTTTAGTGATTAGTAAGGAGACCTCTCTCTCTCTCTCTCTCTCTCTTTTTTTTTCCTGGTACTAGGAATTGAACCTGAGAGTACTCTACCACTGAGCTATATTCCCAGCCCCTTTTCTAATTTTGTTTTGAGATAGGGTCTTATTAAGTTGCTGAGGCTGATTTTGAACTTGCAATCTTCCTTCTTCAGCCACCTGAAAAGGTGTGATTATAGGCATGTGCCACCACACCCAGTTCCTGTACAAAGATATTCCTTTTTTTTTTTTTTTTCCACCAGAGGCAACTACACGGCCTCTGCTCTGCTTTATTGACTTCAGAACATATTTGGATACAGTTTAAAAAAAAGAAACACACACACATACACAATGGAAACTGGGGATCCAGGCTGGTGTCACCTGACCCCAGAAGAATTCCCCAAAATAGGTTTATACAAAATGCCAGAGGAAAAAAAATGAGGTAATGTGGTGCTGAATTCAGGGGTGGCCAGTTGGCAGAGGAATAGTCAGTGACACTGCTGGTGGGTCATGCCTCTTTCTTGTAAGTGCGAGTGCACACTACACTGCCATGGATGAGTGTCAGGATGAGTTTCCCATCATTTGGCTCCCTCACAAGTGTAGTCTCTTGCCCATCCCACTTCTGCACGTGGACAAGTTTTCCTCCATCCAGCGTCACAGTGGACTTGACCTTCCTGTCATCTGCTGTAGTCTCATCAAACTCCACCCCCAGTTAAAAACCGATCTCCATGTTCTTGAAGGTGCTCTGTGTTTTTAAGATGATGGTGTCCCCATTCTTTTCAATGATTGTAGTGGGCTTGGTCATGCTGGCTACTTGCCTGGTAGCAAAGCCCACACCAAGTGACTTTATGTAGTCATCGAAATTCTTTGCTGTCCACTAGTTTCCAGGTGCCCACGAAGGCGTCCACCATGGTGAGGTTGGGCTAGGCTGAGAAGCAAGCTGCGAGAGATGGAAGGCTTGTAGAGTCCGGGACCAAAGATATTCCTTTATGCAGCATATGCAGCATGCTTTTAACCATGTAAAATAAATTTTTTATTAAGATTAGAAGAATGGTCAAAATTTTAATATTAATTATCTTTGGTAGATTATGGGTGATTTATTTCCCATGTTTTATTTATTTTTAATATTTTCTTCATTGAGTATGTACCACTTTTATATTAAATAAAGCAGCAAAGATCATCTTTTTAAGTAGTTTACAGATTATCTCAAGTTTCAAGAAAATTAAGTTTAAAATTAGATATAGTGGGGAAAAAAAAAGATTAGATGTACTTAATTTTTCCCCCTGTGGGACTAGGGATTAGACTCAGGGCTTTATACCTGGTAGGTAAACACTTTATACTGATCTCCATCCCAATTAAGATTAGAGATACTTTTAAAAACCTAGGGTATGTAGTCAAATTCCCAATTTTTTTTTGGGGGGGGTACCAGTGATTGAACCCAGGGGTGCTTAACCACTGAGCCATATCCTCAGCTCTTTTTAATATTTTATTTAGAGACAGGGTCTCATTAAGTTGCTTAGGGCCTCGATAAGTTGCTGAGGCTGACTTTGAACTTTCGATCCTCTTGCCTCAGTCTCTCAGGCTGCTGGGTTTATAGGCGTGCACCACTGTGCCCAGCCCAAATTTATAATTTCGGGAATAATTTGGGGATACAAAAATTTTTCTTAAAGGAAACTTTTTGTATAGACAGTTCTTATTAAAAATCATTGTTGGACTGGGGATGTGGCTCAAGTGGTAGCACACTCGCCTGGCATGCGTGTGGCCCGGGTTCGATCCTCAACACCACATACAAACAAAGATGTTGTGTCCGCCGAAAACTAAAAAAAAATAAATATTAAGAAATTTTAAAAAATCATTGTTAAGGATAAGTTTGTAAATAAATGTATAAGCCTACATTTGCTTGCTCTGTGCATTTGGCAGGTTCTAAAAATCAAATATGGTCCTTCTTCCACTGACTCTACAGTTGACCTTCAAATCCTCTCCAGCCAAGCAGTCTAGGCAGCCACTGTAGATTAGCCCACATAGTAAGACTTACTTGCTTTTTGCATCTTAGGACCATCTTTTTCAGGCTCCTAATCTATATAAAAAAAGTCAAAATATGGAGTATATTAGTTTATGGTATGAAGCATCTCTTTAGTTGTCTAAATTACCTTTCTGCTTTTTAGGTGACGGAAGCTGTTTCATTATTCAGCAAGACCTAGACTATGTCATTGAGCTCACTGAAGCTGACTGTGACCCTGTGTACAAGGTATACAGGCATAAAAGGACACCAGGTCTGGGTGATTCTCTCCTGGGATCTAGGGCTTTGAAAGGACTAAATTAGGCTATCTGTGGTCATTAGGGTGCTAAAATACTGCTTATTATGGAAGCTATTATAAAATACAACTTATTATATAAGCAGTATGGTGGGACAGAAAGAATTCCAGGTATTGAGTCAAAACCGGCTGACTTCATCACTTACTCTGTAGAAACTTAAAAAACTGGGGCTGGGGATGTGGCTCAAGTGGTAGCGCGCTCGCCTGGCATGCGTGCGGCCCGGGTTCGATCCTCAGCACCACATACAAAACAAAGATGTTGTGTCCGCTGATAACTAAAAAATAAATATTAAAAAAAAATTATCTCTCTCTCTCTCCCCCTCTCTCTCACTCTCTCTTAAAAAAAAAAAAAAGAAAAGAAACTTGAAAAACTTTCTATCTGTAAATGAGGATAGTAATGAGATAATGCATGTGAAAGGTTTTTTTTGAGTACCAAACCCAGGGGTGCTCTACTAATGAACTACTTCCCCAGCCCTTTTTAAATTTTATTTTGAGACAGGATCTCACTCAGTTGGTGAAGCTGGACTTGAAATTGCTATCCTCCTGCCTCAGTTTCCCAAGTAGCTGGGATTACAGGTGTGTACACCACACCTAACTATAAATATATTCTTTAAGTTTTAGCAATAATTTTATTTAAAGGTAAAGACTGATTATCTCATTTGTTTAGAGTGGAAAGAGAAAAATGAAAGATGAAGTCATATTTATTGACCAGACATTATATTAGATGTTTTTATAAATATTATCTCATCTAATCTTTATTATTTTTCCTTGAGATATGGGTATTATTATTCCGATTTTTTCTCGTTTTCAAAAAGTTGTACAATTAATACATACCTATAAAAAGTTATAACAGACTGAAAAGTTGGCTCTAAAACTTATATAGTTTCAGTCTTTGTAGCAATAACTTGCACTTATAGTTTTGCATATATCTTTTAAGACTATTAAAGAATTTATATATTTGTATCCATGTATTTATGCCCTTATATAAATACAGTTTTAATCTTTAGTTTGCATATATAACTGGGATTATTCCATAGATGTTTCCTTATGACTTATTTATTTTTTACTTAACATCTTGGAGCTTTTCCCAGGTAAATGCATATAGGTCCATTTTACTTTTTAAAATTCCTAAAAGTGATCTATATTGTGATCTGGCATATCATTTCCATTTTACAAAAGAGGAAACTGGGGCCAAGGATTTCTCAAAATGATTGAGAAAATTGCCCTAAGTCATGCAGTTATATGGTAGCAGGCCCTAGATTAAGTTAATTTCAGAATGCATGCTATTTCCATGATGTTAGTATTTCTTTCCTTTCTTTGAGAAGTTAATGAACTCCTCCTCAGAAAAAAAGGCACATATTTGGAACTTTTTCACATACAATTTTATGAGGTTCAAGGATACCCAAGCCAATCTGTGGACCATCTGTTCCCCAGATGCAGACCCTCTGCATGAAATCATACACAATACTAAGAGGTTTGCATTTCACTTAGACCGATTAGTGTCTCTGTTCTGTAGTCTTAGCGTTCCCTGACCTTGGACAAAGATTTTGTAAATTTGTATTATGGATGTAATCTTCTCTTGCCTTCAGAGTTACTAAAGTTTCTCAGACTCCTTTGGATTAATATGGACTAATAGCAAACTTCCACCATTTTGAAATGAAAAAATTCTAGGCTTCCTTTGAGCTGTGAATTCTTATGTTCCAGGTAGCCACGTGGGAGAAGCAGATCTATACGTGCTGTCGAGATGGTCTTGTGCGACGCTATCAGCTTTCTGACCTCTGACCCCTTTCCCAGTTAGTGAAAAGGGTTGACCCTGATCAACAGAGAACAGAAACATTACCCTTATTTCCCAAGGTCTGTGGCTCCTTAATGTCTTGGGCACAGCAAGTTAACTGTACTGGCCCATGTGGAACAATCTCCCAAGACCTGCTTTGAACTGAGTGAGAAGCTCACTTGTGCTCACTGCCTTTGCCCCAGCTTTTCTTTGCGTAAATTTAGCCCACAACACAGGGCAAAGATCTGGATGCTTATATTTTATTCTCTCACCAGTTGTGTTAATTGTTTACAAGGCACAGAGAATTAAAGCCTGTTTGCTGGAAGAAATAAAGAAAATATGTTTGGAAGAGTCTTGAGTTTGGAAAACTTTGTTAAATTCTCTTATTCGATCCAAAAGGGAAGATGATAGAACTCCTTCCTCGGCAGTCCCTGTTGACCTGGCCCTAGAGAAGGATATTTGGCATTAGCAGTAAATATCCTGAGAGAAATTCTTAGGTAGGGTATCAGCTCTCCCTGTTTTCCCAGAACTGAGGGGTTTGGGCAGCATGGGAATTTTGGTGCTCAAACTGGCACAGTCCCAGGCAAACTAGCATGGTTCGTCAGCCTCTGTATAGGTGAGGGAGTTGAATCTTGATCATGGTGAAGGCAGTCGTTGTCAATCTGTGGTCCCTGAAATAGTGGCATCAATATCACCTAGAATCTTACTAGAAAGAGAAAAGTTTGGGTCCCACCCCAGACCTGAGTCAGAAATTCTGTGAGTTTAGCCAGCAGTCTATATTGTAACAGACCTCCTAGGTGATTCTGCTGCAAGCTGAAGTCTGAACCATCGACCTAGAGGAAGACATTCTGAGGGCACTTTAGTTATAGCAGGAACCAGGGCTCATAGGATGGTAGATGTGACCAGAAAGGCTGGCAGGACCAAATAGTGAAGAAGCTTGATTGAATCTCAGGTCAGGAGCTTGGACTTGGTCAGCAATGGCAAATTATTGAAGAGTTTTTAGAGAATGGCATGGTCTCCTCTTTTCCTAAACATAAAACACTTATTTTCCCCAAACATAAAAATTGAATTATAATGTGTGTGCCATGGTTTATTTTCACTTAGTATTTCCAAGATCTTTCCATCTCAGCACATTTAGACCTTCCTCATTGTTTTTAGCAATGTTGAGCATAAAGATACCCTATTATTTACAGTTTAGAGATGATTTTAGAAAGGATTCTTGGAGGATACAACACTTGAGCTGGGCTATGCAGGCTAAGATTTTGGTTTATATAAGGGAAGAAAGTTATTTCTGGCTAGGGTAATCATGGTTAACAGAGTTCTTAAATATATATTTTCATCTGGGTGTGGTGGTGTGCCCCAGTGATCCCAGCAACTTGAGAGGCAGAGATAGGAGGATCACAAAGTTCAAAGTCAGCCTCAGTGACTGAGCAAGGCCCTAAGCAATTTAGTGAGACCCTGTCTCAAAATAAAAAAAGGGCTGGGGATGTAACTCAGTGGTAATGTACCCCTGGGTTAAATCCTGGTACCCCCACTCAAGAAAAATACATTCTTAAAACTACACTGTGACTTTCAGAGATTGAACACTGTGAGACTCAGAGAGATGAAGTAATTTGCCAAGTGTCTGAGAGCAGGAACTTTATCTTTTTTTTTTTTTTCTTCTGTTATCAGGAATTGAATCCAGGAGTGCTTAACCACTGAGCAACATTCCCCACCCTTTTAATTTTTTAATTTTGAGACAGGGTTTCACTAAGTTGCTCAAGCTGGGATCTGATTTATGATCCTCCTGCCTCAGCCTCTCAAGTTGCTAGGACTACAGGTGTGCACCACCTTGCCAAGCTAACTTTATCTTATATTTTAACTTTAAGTTGAATTTTTTCTACAACACTATTGATTATACCTAAACCAAAGTGTCAAAATACTGCATTTTGTTGAATATCTAACAAGTACCAGCTCTGTTCTAAATATTATATTTATATATCTAAACATCCTCACAATAATTTTTTTTTTGTTTGGTAGTACTGGGGATTGTACCCAAGAGGGTTCTGCATCTGAGTTACATCCTACTCTTTTTAAAATTTTATTCTGAGACAGGGTCTCACTAAGTTTCACAGGCTGGTTTCAAACATAAAATCCTTCTATTTGAACTTATGAGTAGCTGGGATGGCAAGTGTGCACCTGAGTCTCGCTGTCCTTACAACACTCGTAAAAATCCAACGGGATTCCTGTTTTATTCAGATATGGAAACTGAGACTCAAGAAATTAAATGCCACAGCTTTGATTTGGACCTTGGTCAGTCTCCAAAATTTGTTTTTATATCCTTTCTATAATCATCTCTAAACTGTTTATGTAGTCACGAGCATCATGTAGTCGTGTGCAGGTGCCAAGAGAGATGACTGAAGTAATTTTTCTTTTTCTGTGTGAGTTTTCTGTCACTTTAGCTCCCACACAAGTGTAGTCCCCTTCTTGTCCCACTTATGCAGATGGACAAGTTTTCCTCCATCCAGCGTCAAAGTGGACTTGACCTTCCTGCCATCAGCTTTAGTCTCATCAAACTCCACCCCTAGCTGAAAGCTCATCTCCGTGTTCTTAAAAGTGCTCTGTGTTTTTATGATGTTGGTGTCTCCATTCTTTTTGATGATTGTGGTAGGCTTGGTCATGCTGGCCACTTGCCTGGTAGCAAGTGACTTTGTGTAGTCATCAAAATTCTTTCTGTGCACTAGTTTCCAGGTGCTCACAAAAGCATCTACCATGGTGAGGTTGGGCTAGGCTGAGAAGGAAGTTTCAAGAGATGGAAGGCGTGCAGAGGCTCTGGAACCAGTCAGTAAGCTCATTTTAAGGAGTGATTTTTGATAGAATCAGGTAGACCAGAGGGGACAGATTCCAAAGTTTTGTGACTCCTAGGAGGCCAAGGGGGAACTTTCAGAAGTTCAAGAAAACAGGGTGACCTGAGCACCATGGCACATGCCTATAATCCTAGTGATTCAGGAGGCTGAGGCTGGAGAATCTCAAGTTTGAGGCCAGCCTCAGCAACATGTGACACCCTCAGTAACTTAGGTTGTATTTCAAAATAAAAAAGGACTGGGGATGCCGCTCAGTGGTAAAGTATCCCTGCGTTCAATCTCTAGTGAAAGAAACAGGATGAAGAGAGAGATGGGTGAGTTCTCACAGCAAGTGACCATCTCTGAGTTCCCACTCCAGGGTTTACTCCTTTGCATTGCTGTCACATTCATAAGCCGGTTTTCATAGGTCTAACAAATTGATGTCCTGGTTGTGAAAGATGTAATGACCCTTGACAGCTGCTCTGAAATCCAGACCCAAACAGAAGGATCAGAGGCCAGCTCCCAGGCGCTCCAGAGCCTTGGGCACTGTGAGTTGAAGGAGCTCCAGTTGTCAGCAAAGTATTTTTTTCCTTTAGGATTGAGGAGTACGTTCTGGATCAAGAACAATGTAGCTCCCGTCCATCTGTGGCAGCACAGGCCTGGTGACATCCTGTGGTGGATCTTGTTTCTTAGCTTTCAGGTGCCCCCTTGTGACTTCTAGTGAGAAGTACCTCTTTTTCTCAGGCTTGAAAACCTCAGTGGCCTCTGATATTGAGTATAACATCTGGGCCAGACACAGTCCTCACAATACATAAAGATTCTTTTTTGGAACAAGTCTCTTTGTACATATATTTTATATTATTTTACTTATTTTGAAATAATTTCAGCCTTACAGAAAATTTGCAAGAACAGCACAAAGGATTTTAGTATACCCCTGCCCAGATCTCCCAGTTGTTAAACTTTTTTATTTTATTATATTTGCTTTATCCTTCTTTCTATGAGTGCTGTATATATTGTTTCTGATTCATTGGAGAATACATAAGTGTCATGTCCTGTTATCCTTAAATACTTCAGGATGTATTTACTAAAACAAAGGACACCCATTCATCACCACAGTGTAGCTGTAGAAGAGGGAAATCAACACTGACCCTGTATTGTCAGGGCCTCAGTAAAGTTTTTCCTGGTGCCCCAGTGATGTCCTTTATGATCACCCTTTCCTCTGTTTTCCGGGATCTAATCCAGCATCACATGTCACATCTATTTGCTTCCTATCAGAAGCAGTGTCTTGGTTTTTCCTTTTCTTTCAGGCCTCTCTTGTTTTTGGAGTATAGGCCGATGTGGGGAAGAATTCCTAATTTGAGTTTGTCTTATGTTTCCTCATGATTAAATTTAGGTTATACATTTTGACAAGAACACCACAGAGGTGATTCTGTGTCCTAAGCACATCATATTGGGGGCTGTATGATGTCCTGTAACTGATGATGCTTATTTTTTATTCTTTTTAATACATGACAGTAGAGTATATTTTGACATATTATACATCCAGGGGGTACTGTTAGACCAGGACGCAAGAAAAGACCACTGACTCCAATTAAAATCAAATTAAAGCAAGCTTATTATTTCGACCAGCCGGGCTGCTTCTCCCTCCCAAAACGGCGGGAACAAGACAGCAGCCCAGCTTTCCTGAAGCCCAGCTTTATAGCCCAGAAAGTTATACAAAGGGGGTTACAAATAACAGAACTCTGACAAGCATCACACGAATGGTAGTTTACATTTTTTTGCTGGCCCCAACATCAGAATTTATGAGGACCATTAGAGCCTCAGAGAGGGTCGTTGTCTGGCCAGGGAAGGCCAATATTTATGAGGTGTCACCAAAGTTTCAGAGAGGGCTGCTATCTGGTCAAAGAGCCAGGCATGGGTGAGTTCAAGGCATGGGCAGGCATTCCAAACAGGTTCAGAATTTGCAGTAATTTATAGTAAAGCCAAAATTATCTTTTCATGGCTTTGTGGCGAGATGTCTGCCAATTTTAAGAAAAGATCAGGTTGGGTCTATCAGTACAGCTTACTCTAATTAGGGTCCCATTCTTCTGGTTGTACATGATGTGGAGTTTCACTGGTGGTTGATAATGTTTGTTTATACAAACAGTACAGGAGGACACCAGCCCAGGTGGACAGTAGCCCAAGGGACACCATACACCTTTACTCTGGATCCTTACTGGGGGCCTGGGTCCTTTTGGAAGTCTGAAGAGGAGCTGCGGCTGCAACCTGGGACTGAGTCTTGGTTTGAGCCTTTGCTTTGATCTTTGCCTGGCAGATCCTGAGACTTTAGCAACGTGGGCACAAACACACTTCCCAAGCTTGGGTAGGAGAGTTGATGGTACTTGCAGCTGGCACCCTTGTCCCCATTGGGCTAAGGGCCCCATAGCCTCAGCACATGCTCTAATAGCCTTGGTCTTGCTTGCCTGCCTCTGCTTTCGGCCCTTCTTGTATTTCTTGGCTAAATGCATGTTCCTTGGGAACTTGGGCTCTACTCTCTTCAGAAACGCATAACTTTGTGATTGGGTTTTTGACACCATTTCTATATCATTTTCAGGACTGGTTGTATGTGGTTGGTTCTTGGACTTGGCCACCATAACCCACAGCTCCTGAAGTACCTGGGAGGGTATCCCATATGCTTTAGCAGCCACTCCCTATCCTCCAGCCCTGTCAACCATTAACCAATTTTTTGTTTCTGTGGATTTGCCTATTCTGGATATTTTGTGAAAATGGAATCATGTAATGTGTGAACTCTCAAGTCTGGCTTCTTTCTCTTGGCAACGTTCATCCGTATTTTAGTACATATCAGTACTTCGCTTTTTTTGCCAAATAATATTTCATTTGTTATGGTTAATTTTATGAGTAAACAGAGATGCTATTTTACACCTACTATAATGACAAGCATTTAAAAACTTGACATCAGGAGTTGGTGAGGAGGGCTGGGTTGTGGTTCAGCTGTAAGCATTCGCCTAGTACTTGCGAGGCCCTGGGTTCGATCCTCAGCACCACATAAAAAAAAATCAATAAATAAAATAAAGGTATAAAAAATTAAGAATCCTTTAAAAAAAAGAGTTGGTGAGGAGGTGGAACAGAAGGAATTTTCATACACTGCAATCGTCAGTGTAAATTAGAATAACCACATCAGAATTGGGCTCATGCATAAAATCCCAGCTACTGGGAGATTATGGCTGGAGCATTGCAAATATGAGGCCAGCCTTAGCAATTTAGCCAGGTTCTGTCTTAAAATAAAAAATAAAAATGACTGGGGCTGTAGCTCAGTGGTAGAGTACTTGCCTACACACCTGGGTTTGATCCCTGGGCTTGATCCTTACCAAGTATCCATTTGGAAAAAAAAAAAAATTGTAGGGTTTATTCCCTACCAATAAGCAGAGGAACAAAAAGAAAAACCACATCAGAAAACTGGCATTACCTTACAAAGTTGATGCAATACCCAAATGTTCATCAACAGAGTAATATACCCTCTGTAAAAGTAGGTCATACACACAGAGATACTTTTTATTTGTATAAATCATACCACTTGTATAAAATTCAAAATATGAAAGGTCAATATGTTATTACAAATAAATGCAATGAGCCAGGTGTGGTGGCACACACCTGTAATTTCAGTGGCTCAGAAGGCTGAGGTGGGCAGATTGCAAATTTGAGACAAGCCTCAGCAACTCAGTGAGGCCCTTACTAAGCAACTTAGTGAGACCCTGTCTCAAAAAATAAAAATGGGTAGGGATATGGATCATTGGTTAAGCATCCCTGGGTTTAATCCCTGTTACCAAAAAAGAAAAAAAAAATACACACACACACACACACACACACACACACAATGATATGATAGAGCTGGTTTGTATCCGTTTGGAAAAAAAATGGCAAATGCTACAAATCAGACTCTTTGGACCCCTCTGCAGAGCCAGTTGTTAAAAAGGGTAAGAGACTAATAAACAGGTAGGAGAGGGAGACACAGGGTCGATATTCCTTCAACAAGGAATGTTCTAATACTGCTTTTTTTGTGCATATAAAATTATTTCATAAAAGTAAAAAACAGGAGTTAGCTAGTTGGAGGCCAGGTTCATGGTGGCTGGTGGGAGGGTTGTGAGCAGAGGTAACAGCATAGTGAATTTCAGGGAGAGCAGTTCAGGCGATAAAAGTGCTGTGGTCCATTCTAACTAGCATGGTACATGAAGGGTAGGTGGAGGCGGGGAGAGTAGAAAGGGACACAGAGGGCTGGTGTGCCACAGGCGGCAGTTTCACCCTGGGCAGGAGAGACAAGGCAGGCAGATGGTAAGGGAGCCATAGTGGTCTTGCTGAAAGATGCAGCCAGAACACGGCCACGTCCACGGCTGTGAGAAGTAAGGGCACATCAGGGGCCTGAGAGATGCCCAGGAGGCAGGACGGACTGGGCTTGGTGATTGACAGGAAGTGTGGGGGGGTGTCAAACAGGGCTCGGCTGCCGTCAACCAGATGAAGCTTGACACATCCTTGAAGGGTGGTGACTTCCTTCTAATGAGTGCAAAGTGAAACCAGGGAAGACTAACTTTACAGCGAGAGAACCAACAGACACTGCGCCAGCCAGGTGACGGAGGTTCACGCCATATGTGATGTCTTGTTGATGGTACATACCTTTGATATGCCGGGCTAGAAATGGCACTTCACTCTGTCATGTCCCCTTAAGCCAAGTCTGTGCATGAGAAAAGCATCAAAGAAATCCCAGTTGAAGATCATATATCTGACCAGCACTCCCTGACCTGTTGAGGTCATCAAAAACATGAAGAATCTAAGAAACTATCACATGAAGGGGAGTCATGACAACTGATGTGGTCTGGAAGTGGATTACCCCCGGAGGTTCGTGTGTTATCAGGTTTGTTCCCAGTGTGGTGCCATTAGGGATGTCAAGTCTAGTGGGAGTTGACTGGATCATTGGGGGCACTGCTTTTGGAAGGGATTCTTGTGGGACCCTGGTTGATTGCTGTGTGAATGAGTTGTTATAAAATGTTTAGTCCTTCCTACTCTCTGACTTCTTGTCTCATTGTGAGGTCTCTCTCTCACACATGTGCTCCCACAATGATGCCTACCATCTGTCAAGATGGGACAATCATGGGTTCCTTGCCTGAACTGAAATCATGCTGTTTGGTTCTTTGATCCTCCAAGATTGTGAACTAAATAAACCTCTTTTCTTTATAAATAATTCAGTCTCAGGTATTTTGTTACAGCAACAGCAAATGGACTAATACAGCAACTAAATGTAATATGGTGTCATGGACAGAATCTTGAAAGATATTGGGTTAAGAACTAGGAAATGGGTCTGGGGTTGTGGCTCAGTGGTGGAGCGCTTGCCTACCATGAGTGAGGCCCTGAGTTCCATCCCTGGCACCACATAAAAATAAAATCACGGTATTAAAAAAAAAAGAATTAGGAAACCTGGATAAAATATGAACTTTAGTTAATAATAATATCTCAATATTGTTCATGGGGCTGGGGATGTAGATCAAGTGGTAGCGCGCTCGCCTAGCGTGCATGAGGCACTGGGTTCAGTTCTCAGCACCACATAAATGTGAAATAAAGATACTGTGTCCACCTAAAAATTAAAGAAGTAAATATTTTTAAAAAATAATATATCAATATTGTTCATTATTTGTGACAAATGTACCACACTAATGTAAGATGTTATTAAAGGGGGCTGGGAGTGTAGCTCAATGGTAGAGCACTTTCTTAGCACATGTGAGGCCTTGGGTTCGATCCTCAGCACCACATAGAAATAAATAAATAAAATAAAGGGATTGTGTCCATCTACAACTAAAAAACATTTAATACAATAAAGATGTTAATAAAAGAAACAATGTGAGATATGGGAACTCTCTCATCTATCTTTACAACTTTTCTGGAAATATAAAACTATTTTAAAGTAAAAAGTACATTTTAAAAAAAATCTGCCAAACGCATTTGTTCTGAAAACTTTTAGAGTGGTAGAAGTCTTGCCTTGTGTGGGCAAAGCTCTGGGTTCCATGTCCAAAAATAACCCCCCCCCCAAAAAAAAAAAAACCCACTAAATAAACAAAAAAAGTAATTGCTGCTCTTTTTAAAAATAAAAATACAGTGGAGCAAAATGGGACTTTGTAACGCTCCAGTTTCTGAGTTGAATGACCAGGGTCACAGAAGCAGCCCCAGTTATTCCAGTCCTTTCATTCCTCTTTGAGAGCCAAGCCAATTTAGTGGTTTGTTTAGGAAGGAAGGACTACAACTCCCAGAGTGCCCCTGGGCAGTTGTCAGGAGCAACCAAGGAATGCAACTAACAGCCCTGCTGGAGTTTAAGGAGTACTAGGATTCACTGCCTGCCAGCCATGGGCCAGGATTATTACTCTGTGCTCCAGATCACTCACAATGCAGAGGATGCCCAGATCAAGAAGGCGTAAGTTGAAGTGGGAACCAGGCCTGAGGCCTGTGCAGGCTGCCCCACCCTCACCCCTTCCTAGCCCAGCTTTCCTGCATAGCTTAGCAGGCAAGATGAGCCTGATTCTTCTCTTGCATATCTTTATCCTGGTTTGGAGCTGGTCCAGGGAAGGGGATGGAAATCTCCCTTTATGCTCTGTGCCACATTGTCCTCTCCTGGGTGCTTTAGCTTTCCTAGCAATGAAGTGGGGACAAAGGAACTATTTGAACTTTATCCTGAATATTATGGAGAACCAAAGGATTGTAAACAGGGGAGTGAACTGGCCAGATGATGTGGATATGTTACAGATTTCATTCTGGTCATCATTTGTTTATTAATTTATTTAGTGGTACCAGGGATTGAATCACAGGCCTCCTGCTTGCTTCATATGAATTTTTTGTCATTGACTAAACTCCATCTCTAAGTTGCAGAGAATTTTTGGTCCTTTCTTAAGAAAATTGAGGCTGGCTGGGTGTGGTGGTGCACACAGCAACTCAGGAGGCTGATGAAGGAGGATCACAAGTTTGAGGCCAGCCTCAGGAATGGGAGGAATAGAAGTTCATTGGCTCAGACAGAGGGAAATGAAGGGAAGGAAAGGGAGATGGAAATAGGAAAGACAGTAGAATGAACCAGACATAACTTTCCTATTTCATATATGAATATACCACCAGTGTAACTCCACATCATGTTCAACCACAAGAATGGGATCCTAATTAGAGTAAGTTATACTCCATGTGTGTATAATATGTCAAAGTACACTCTATTGTCAGCTATATCTAAAAAGAACAACAACAACAAAATGTAGTGAGATCCTGTCTCAAAAAAAAAAAAAGCTGTGGATGTATCTCAGTGATAGAGTGCTCCTGGGTTCAATCCTCATTACTTTCCCAAAGTGTGTGGGGGGAATGTTAGGTTAGGAGTAAGTACATTTTTCTGAAAAAAAAAAATGTGTATACACCCATACACACACTCTGAAGTACTGGAAATTGAACCCAGGAGCACTCTACATCTAAGCTAGATCCCCAACCCTTTTTATTTTGAGACAGGATCACTCAGTTGCCAAGGCTGTTCTTGAACGTGTGATCCTCCTGCCTCAGCCTCCTGAATAACTGGCATTACAGGCATGCACCACCACACCCAGCTGGAAAAATTTTTTTGTTGTTGGATCTTTTAATTTTTTTTCTTGTTTTCTTTGAAAAAAAATTTAACAACTATTTGCTGAGCACTGACCAGATAGGTTAGGTGCAGTGGAAGCAGTGTGGAGATCTAACTGTAAGCAGACAGACATGTCCCCTTCCCTCAGGCAGCCTGAATTTGCTGGTGAATACACATATTGATTACAGCACAACTATGATGACTGTTAGAAAAGGGAAAGAGCACGGTGCAGAGGAGCCTCTACTGGAAGGAGAGAGACCTTCGGAGGCTGTCGTGGTCATGTACACAGAAGTCAAGGCTTGAAGAAGGACAAAAACCTCTTCAGTGAGCTTCAGGGAAAGGAGGGATTGAAACTGGCAGTTCACTGGGTCACTGGAAGGCAAAGAGGAGGAACAGTCGAGGACACTTATTTCATTGAATGTGTAGGTGCAATCGGGAGAACTTTCATCAATATTTCATTGACTCCTCACAATGACCCTGAGAGGCAAGTGCCATTATTATCCCAAGGCAGAGCCAGCAGTCAGAAACCATCCCTTCTAGAGGTGCCATCTGTGGGCTCATCTCCGGGCCAGGTCCTGTAGGGGACCCAAGGAGGGTGAGAGGAGTCCATAGCATGGTTGGACAACAAGACAAACTCATGAGACAATTTGAGAACAATTCAGTCAGCACTGGCTAGGTCATGTCATTGTCCAATGGGACCCATTCAGGAGAAGGTTACCAAGAGGCAGAGCAGTTGGAGGGCAGAAGGATAAGCAAGCCTAGTTTGAATCCAGGTTCTCCTGCCTGCTGCTGTGGGACATGGGCAAATCACTTAACCTCTCTAAATCTGATTCTCATTTCTAAAAAAAAAAGGGGAGGGGATTGTTGTGGCATTGAAATAGGATTAGATGAGGGCTGGGGTTGTGGCTCAGCAGTAGAGCACTTGCCTAGCGTGAGAGGCCTAGGTTTGATCCTCAGCACCGCATAAAAAATAAATAAGTAAAATAAAGGTTTTGTCCAACTAGAACTAAAAAATAAACATTAAAAAAAAGAATGTGTAAGCTAGGCACAGTGGTACAAACCTGTAATTCCAGTGATTTGGGAGGCTGGGACAGGAGGATCCCAAATTTGAGGCCAGCCTCAGTAATTTATTGAGCCCCTTTTTCAAAATAAAAATAAAAAGGCCTGGGGACATAGTTCAGTGATGGTTAGAGTGCCCTTGGGTTCAATTCCCAGTACTCCCCCCTCTCACACACACACATACACACAGTGATTAAAAGAACTGCCTATATTTCTTTTCTTTTATTTTTTAAAAATATTTTTAGTTATAGGTGGACCCAATACCTTTATTTTATTTATTTATTTTTATATGGTGGTGAGGATCGAACGCAGTGTCTTAGATGTGTAAGGCAAGTGCTCTAACCACTGAGCCCAAGCCGTAGCCCAATATATTTCTTTTTTTAATTTATTTTTTAGTTGTAGTTGGACACAATATCTTTAATTTATTTATTTTTATGTGGTGTTGAAGACCAAAGCCAGGGCCCCATCCATGCTAGGTGAGGGCTCTACCTCTGAGTCACAACCCAGCCACAGAGCTGCCTATATTTTGAACAGCCCTTAACTCTTCTCCCCTACAACAATTTTTAAGACATGATACTCTCCCATGGTAGTACCTTGATTTGGACCAGAAACAAAACAAACAAATCCCACTAAAGTTATATAATGAAGAAAAGCAAGGCTGGAGTAAGACCCTGCAAAAAAAAAAAAAAAAGAATCTGGGCTGGGGATGTGGCTCAGGCGGTGGCGCGCTCGCCTGGCATGCCGCACCACATAAAATAAAGATGTTGTGTCCGCTGAAAACGTTAAAAATATATATATTTAAAAACCTCTCTCTCTCTCTCTGTCAAAAAAAAAAAGGAATCTGGTCATCTCTAACGAGGGGCAGTGTAATCCCAGTTACTCAAGAGGCTGAGACAGGAAGATCATAAATTAGAGCCCAGACCCGGCAATTTAGCAAGATTCTGTTTCAAAATAAAATTTTAAAAAAGCAGTGTGTGTGTGTGTGTGTGTGTGTGTGTGTGTGTGTGTGTAGGGGGGCTCTGGGATGGTGGCTCACAGGTGAGCACTCCTGAGTTCCATCTCTAGTACAGAGAAGGAGGCAGGAAGGAAGCACCCAGGACACAGAATCACCCCAGCTAAGGACCCGCTCAGTGTCACAGTAGCCACGACTTCACTTTCTCGCCCTCTCAGGAAAGCAGGTGAACCTAGGCATTGGATGGGAGAGCTTGGGGAATAGATGCTCACAGGGCAGCTCCTGGGGCTGCCAGTTGGCCACGATCTCTACATCCCTACACCAGATTCTCTTCAAGGCACTCTAAGCAGTGCATCTTGGTGGCTGCCGCAGCCTGTGAGGTCATCCCTGATTCATAGCTAGACAGTTGACAGTGGCACCTGCTTGGAGCCATGCTTCTCCGGAATGGGTCAGCTGTTAGGACTCACACTCACTTTCTCTCCTCTAGGTACCGGAAGCTTGCCCTTAAGACCCACCCTTTGAAATCAAGTGACCCTGCAGCTAAAGAGACCTTTAAGCAAATAGCAGAGGCCTATGATGTGCTGAGTGACCGTGAGTGACCATGAGGCTGCTCCAGGAGATTTCTGTCATCCCCTCCTTTAAGGTCGTCCCTTAAGTCTCTATAGACTATTGAGTTTTCTGAGGGGGTCCTAGAGAATAAGTATCTGTCCTCCCTGCCCAGTATCTAAACAAACTGAGAATATAAAGAATCGCCTGTCTCAGTGGACACAAGCTAAGGTGAGAGATGGGTGTGCAGGGTCACCAGGGCAGGGCAGGAGCAGGGGCACATTCCCCACACCCCACGCCTGGAAGATGGAGCCTTCCCCCAGGAGAGGAGTGGAAGGAAATGCTGGCTGCCAAGGGGAAGAAGGCCAAGGCTGAGCAGGGTGCCACTTCCCCTTCCCAGACTGGCTGAGGAGCGAGTCTCCATCACCTCAAGGACAGCAGGAGCATTAAGGGGCAGAGAGAGGCCAGGAGTCTTCCTTCAGAAGTCTCTGTCCTAGGGAAGCCAGAAGCGTGGGGCAAGTGTGATTCACAGCCCCAGCACAGGGCAGTGCTCTGTGGCTTCCCTGGGGGATGGTCCTGGAGACTCTGCTTCTGCAGGCTGCACAGGAAGGCTAGGAGGCCACCAGGGTTTCTCCAGGGCTGGGTTTTCAGGACGTTGATAGCCTCGAAAGCTAGCATCTGGAGGCTTTAGAATTCTCAGATTCAAAAATTTCAGGATTCTAGGATTCTAATGACTCCCAGGAAGACAGTAGCTGTGAGGACTGAGTTAGGCCGACCCCAGGTCTGTAGCCTGACGCAATCCCTACCCCCCCCCACCCCCGGAAATCTATTTTGCATCTCTCTTCTGGGCTGTCGGGATCCCTAGGCCCACTCAAGAATGAAAGTCACCTCCAACTTCTAGGATCTCATTCCAGAGACTCTGGGATGAGCCGCAAGCCCCTTGGAAAAGGTTGTTTTGTCCCATCTCCTTCCCCAGGTCCTCCTTCCCTCTCTCCCCTCTAAGCTTTTAGCCCCCAAGGCTGTACCCCTCCTCAAGGTCCTCCTGCCCACAGCTGTGAAGAGAGCCATCTATGACAAGTTCGGAGAAGAAGGCCTGAAGGGCGGGATTCCCCTGGAGTTTGGATCCCAGGCCCCGTGGACAACTGGCTACGTCTTCCACGGCAACCCTGCTAAGGTGTTCCATGAGTTCTTTGGGGGAGACAACCCCTTCAGTGGTAAGAGATCCTCCCCGTCTCCTTGCCTCACTGGGAAAGGACATGGCTAAAAAAGACGCTTTTCTCTAAGTAGTTTTGTTTTGCTTTTTCACCTTAAGAAATACATATAGAGTATGTTTTGTTTTTTTTAAAGGGTAAAATAATTTATTGAAAAAGAAATAAATTCCAGACCTACATTTCCTTTCCAGAAGCGGTCTTCTGGAAGTTTTCTATGCCTTGATGAGCACATTTTTATGTTAGCTCTTTATTTTCTTAAGGAATCAGACTACATTATACACACATTTTTAAACTTAAGATATCTTGGAGATTATACAACAATACATTGTGCTACCTATAGATCTACTTTATTATTTTTTTTCCTCCCTTATAGCACTGGGTATTGAACCCAAGGCAGTAAACACATTAGGCTAATGCTATATCCCCAGCCTCTTTTTAAAATTTTTATTTTATTTTATTTTAAATATTTATTTATTAGTTGTAGCTGGACCAATACCTTTATTTATTTATTTTTATGTGGTGTCCGGGATCAAGCCCAGGGCCTCGCACGGCCAGGCAAGCGCTCTACCACTGAGCCACAACCCCAGCCCTAAAATTTTTATTTTGAGACAGGGTTTTCTGAGTTGCCCAGGCTGGCCTGAAATTTGCAATCCTCCTTCCTCAATCTCCTGAGTAGCTGGGATTATAGATGTGGACCACCATGCCTGGCTACTTTATTCCTTTTAATGACCACATAAGACTCCATTGTACAGATGTGTATTAGTCAGAAATCGGTTTCAGGCTTATGCACACCTGTAATCCCAGCAGCTCTGGTGGCTGAGGCAGGTGAATCGCTAGTTCAAAGTCAGCCTCAGCAACTTAGTGAGGTCCTAAGCAACTTAGGCAGACCCTGTATCAATATAAGAAATAAAAACAAAAGGGTTGGGGATGAGGCTCAGTGGTAAAGCACCTCTGGGTTCAATCCCTGGTGCCCCCCCCCCAAAAAAAAGGAGCAAAGAGAGTTTCAGGGCCAGTGCTTATTGTAAGGGAAAGTTGGCCTCTGGGTTTGGGGCTTCCTTAGGCAGTGTGACCAGGGACTATACTGCCACAGAGCTCCACTCCAGGGTTCTTATGTCTGTTCTCCCTGTAGAGCTGAGGGGCTGGGTTTGCTGTGGCCTTGCTCTTGGGATATCTACTACCTGCTATAAAGTAGGTATTGGGTTAACAAACAAATTTAGTATTGCAAGAGGGAACTAGGTAGTTCACAGGACTCTTTTTATTTTAAAGAAATATTTATTTATATGTGGTGCTGAGGATCAAACCCAGTGCCTCACACATGCTAGGCAAGCTCTCTACTGCTAAACTACAACCCCAACCCCTAGTTCATAGGCCTCTTGATGAACCATCACATCTTACAGGGACACAGTGTGAAGCCACTGCACCCACTGCCTAAGGTCACTGCATTATTTTAACTTGTGAAGTTCATTCCATGGCATTAACCACGAGAGACAGGGTGCATCACAGTGACTCCTGTCTATAGTTGATGAAGGGCTTTCACATCAACAATATAGCATAGTGGTTAGAATTTTTTTCCTGTAGTCAACTTGTCCTGTGACGCGGGTCAACTTCTCCTAGTTGTGGGAGTGTGAGAATTTTTTGTGGCCTTTCCAGCCCAGTGAAATAAAATTGAAGGGCTGGAGGCGTAACTAGGTGGTAGAGCACTTGCCTGGTGTGCATAGGGCCGTGGGTTTGATCCCCAGCAATGCAAAAATAATAAATAATAAGCAAATAAATAAGCCAAATAAAAATGAAAAATGCTGAACACAGTGCCCTATGCAGGGTAAGCTCTCAGCAAGTTTTAGGTCTTTATCATCTGAATGGCAGAAAGCAGATCAGGCATTATTACCCCATCCTGCAGACAGAACTGAAGGTTTGCACAGCACCTCAGGGGCTGGGCTGGGCTGTGGCTCCCTCTCTGCACTCAGGTGGAAGAGCACAGGCAGGGAGCATGGGGGGAGGCTAAGGTTGTAGAGCTGGGCAATGAAGCTGAAGAAAGAGGACTTTGGGGTATGCTGGTGGCCGCTCAGATTTGCCAGGGACCAGCATTTCCTTCTTAATATCAGCTGAAAACTTCATAGAAACTTGAGTCTGGCATCTCTAGTGGTCTTGGACTGGACAAAAAGGGGAAGTAGAACCTGGGGAGGAGTAGGGAGGACTCAGCTCTGACCCTCTGGAAAAAGAGGAGTCTTTTCTGGCACTACCAGAATCTGCCACTAGAGGGGGTGCCTCACATCGTGAGATAGCCTGAGTTGGTAACTCCCCAAATTGTAGGGAGGTAGGTGGGGTGGAGGGCAGTCCAAAGTGGGAGTGGGGCCCACTCTTGGGATCTGACAAGGAATGATATTCACTGGTCTGCAGTGGAGGACAGAGTCCTGATCTGACCAGTCTGAGAGGTGGGAATGGGGTGCTGGTGTCACACTTGGGTCACTAAGAGATTGGAGGAAATACGGGGGTGGGGAGTGTGTGTGTATTTGTGTGTGTGTGTGTGTGTGAGAGAGAGAGAGAGAGAGAGAGAGAGAGATGTGTGTGAAGGTGAGAATCAGAGTCTTTGGACCCAGTTTTTCTTACTCATCTCCCTATATCCTATAGAATTTTTTGATGCAGATGGAAGTGAAGTGGATTTAAATTTTGGGGGGCTCCGAGGCCGAGGGGTCAAGAAGCAGGATCCCCCCATTGAACGGGACCTCTATTTGTCCTTGGAGGACTTATTCTTTGGCTGCACTAAAAAAATTAAGATCTCCCGAAGAGTGAGTACTTGGTTTGCTCCTTCTGGGAGTCACTGTCCCTCTACACCCCACCCCCGCCCCGGTCACTTTCTTCCCGATCCTAACTAGAGAACTCAGGAATGGTTTCTGATGGAATCTTCGATTGTGAGACCTAGGATCTTAGAATTCTAGGATCTGAAATTTGGGACAACTGAGGGGACTAGCCTGTTTCTTTTCCTAGAGCAGAAGTCCCCCCTGCAGCCCTTTACTGGGGTAGGACCCCTTCCTCTCAGATCAGCCCCTCGCTGTGGGAAGTGGGAGGAGTCTCCTGTGAACTGCACTCTCTGGCATTACCAAAACATGCCCCCAGGATTTCATGAGGGGTTGCCTCATCAGTAAGAGGGAGCCATGTGGGCATAGAGGGTTGGCTGGGACAGTCCCCAAGGTCACTGGTTAAAGAAGACCCTTGTGAGTCCCAGAGTTCAGTCCTTGGTTTGACTCTGTCCTATGTGCCAGTTTCTGCCAGCAGAGGCAGCAGAGGACATGCCTTCCACAGATAGCACCCCTGTGGGCAAGTGCTTGGGGATGGATGGACAACATATGGGGAATGCATTGGGTCAGGGTCAAATCTGCTGACTTCCGTGTTCTTTTTTCCTTTGGGATTAAGAGAACTGCCAGAGGCTAAAGTTCAGGATGCCTGGGATTTGGAGAGAGGAACTGAGTACATTTTCATTGTGCATTTTTTAGTGGCCAGGGATGGAATTGTGAGTTTGATCAACTCATGGCTTCTCTGACCCCAGCTCTAGCACTAGGACATGTCCTGCCACCCTAGAGTCACAAGTTTTTAGCTCCAATGGCAACAAATGGGTGTGTGAATGGCTCAGGGCAGGTCCTCCCCACCCTAGGGGTCTGAGCCTGAGTACAAATTCTGCAGAGCATCTTTCACGTGTGCAGAGGGGGCTCATGGGATCTGAGTGCGCCCCCTCCCACCATCTCCCTGCAGGTGCTAAATGAGGATGGGTACTCCTCTACCATCAAGGACAAGATCTTGACGATCGACGTGAAGTGTGGTTGGAGGCAGGGCACACGCATCACCTTTGAGAAGGAAGGGGACCAGGTGAGAGGGAGGGAGGCTGACTAGCATCAGTCACCAGGCTCAAGCGGTGGGAAGACCAAGGGGAAAGAGACAATGATTTTGGTCTGGTAGGGAGTCCTGGTGAGATGACCTCTAATGTCCTTTCCCAGGGACACAGCCTCACAATGCCTTTGTGAGTAGGCAGCTTAGGGGTTATCCCCATTTTACAGAGTGGGAAACTGAGGCCCAGAGAGGGAAGGAACTTATTCAGGGCAAGAGCACAAGAGCTGAACCCAGTCTTACCCTCAGTACTCTGATTTTCTTCAATGCTTTTCTATATAAAGCCCAAGTATAGGAGCTCCCCAGAACCACTTACAAGTAATAATTTTAAATCAAAGACTTATGTTCATCAAAATATAAAATTAAATGTCCTAGGCATGCTGAGTCCTACAGTGCTGAGAAGAGGCAGAGCAATGGAATATTCAGAGCCAAGAGAGATAAGCCCCTCTGCCTGCACTTCTTGCCCCTTTCTCACCTATGATACATCTTCCAAAAAGGACCCTCCAAGCTGGGCACAGTGGCATGTGCCTGTTACCCCAGTTACTTGGGAGGCTGAGGCAGGAGGATCTCTTGAGCCCAGGAGCTTGAGGTCAGCCTGGGCAACATAGCAAGATCTCACTTCAAAAAACAAACAAAAGAAAAAATAGCTTTAAGGGCCCACCCCGTATGTTCCCCTTCTGGACAACCTTCCCTGGTCACCCCACATGAGTCAGCACCTCCTAGGAGCCCTTGCCTCTGGCCTCCCTTTATCCTGGCCTCAAAATAGCTGAAGATTCACTGTGTGTCTAGCTCAGCATCCAACTGGGAGCTCTCTAGATGGAAAGGGCTGGTTTGATTCCTTAGTCCCCTGTGCCCAGAAGAGACCTCCGCAGTTTTTTGGTGACTTGGTGAAGCTTGGATGAGGGGTGTCACTTCTGAGTTCCTCACAGAACAAAGATGTGCAGGCATTGCCTGACCCAGCTCAGTGTTCCCACTGCCATCTGAGGAAGTCCCTCTCCCCTCCTGCTGAGTGCTTCCATGTTGGGTTGCTCAACTGAGATATAATTCAGGGAGACTTGTCTGGGTAAGCTTCCAGAGCAGGGTCTCTGTGCACTTCCAGAATCCTGATCTGATCTCCCCACTGTACAGACAGAAGACATGGAGACAAGTAGAGGCGGGAACTTGGCCAAGTCACACAGGCAATTAGTCCTTGTCACCCCTTGACCTCTCCTGCCCAGGGCCCCAACATCATCCCAGCTGACATCATCTTCATCGTGAAGGAGAAGCTCCACTCTCGCTTCCGCAGGGAGAACGACAACCTCCTCTTTGTGTATCCCATCCCTCTGGGCAAGGTGAGTGGACACCAGCCTGGACTCGGCCCCCTCACCCGGTCACTAAGTCCTGGGAGTTCCACACCCGCCCCCACATGGCTCTCCACTTCCTCTCCCTATTGGTCTCCATTGTGTGGTTCTGGGCAGTGCTGGGTCTGTGCACAGGCCTGCTGTCCCCCTGCCTGCTGTCCCCCTGCCTTCCCCCGGGCTCTTTCCACATGCTGCCTCTCGGCTCTCTTGCTTCTCCTGGGCCCTCTGCCTGAAATGCCACCTGCCCACTTCATCTACAAAGGCCCTTGTCAACTGCTGCCACCATGTGGAGCCATCCTCCACTCCAGAATGGCAAGGGGCCCCTCCTTGGGCCCACAGACTCCATTATTTCCATTTCTGTCAAATCCTTAAATTAGATCACTTCCATCTGACCTACTGGACTGTGCACTCCTGGAGGGCAGGTTGTGACCTGGGCATCACCTGATAGTTCACGAACAGCCTTTGTCTCCCTAGTGCTGAGCTCAAGGTTTGGCACCAGATAGGCTCATCAAGTGCCTTCTAGGTAGGATGGCCCTGGTGACCCTCCCCATTCCCATCTTTTGGCCCTGACCCCCCCCCCCAGGCCCTCACCTGCTGCACTGTGGAGGTGAAGACTCTAGATGACCGTCTACTCAACATCCCCATCAATGACATTGTCCAGTGAGTCCATCTGCTTTGGGCCCTGGTAGACAAGAGAGGGCTGGCCTGGTACTTAGAGGGTAGAGTCACAAAGTCCGCTCAGTACAGTTGTGCAGGCTGTACCCAGCCCAGGGGTCCCTTGCCGAGAGGGTGAGAGAAGATGGAGGACCCACACTCTGGCCAAGCTGTGGGCTGCACTCACCTGGCAAAAGGAACGGCTCTTCTAATTTCCATGAAGCCACGGAAAGACTAGAGGCCCCAGTGTTGGGCAATCGCTGTTGTCTTCAGCCCCTCCAAACTTCTCACTAGAGTTCTCAGAAAGGCCTCTGCCTGGGAGTTCTGCTCAGCAGCCTGGCACACCCCCACCCCTTTCCCTGCACTGTCGCCCATGCTTAAAACAAGACTCCTGGGGCCCTCCAGCAGAGACCTAGTGTGAACAGGTCTTCCAGGCAGTGCACCCTTTGGGACAAGTCAGCCTCCTCTCCCACCCAGTCTTGCTGCTGAGCGCCACCCTGTGGTGGAAACTGGGGTGCTGGCCCATTCCTGTGTCTATGTGAGCCTGGGGTGGGGTGGGCCAGTCAGGGGCTGCTCCAGGGTGACCCCTCAGCTCCCTTCTTTCTTCCTTCAGTCCCAAGTACTTCAAGAAGGTGCCAGAGGAGGGGATGCCTTTGCCTGAGGACCCCACCAAGAAGGGGGACCTCTTCATCTTCTTTGACATCCAGTTTCCCACCCGCCTCACACCTCAAAAGAAGCAGATGCTGCGTCAGGCACTGCTGACCTGACGTGGGGGGCTGGAGCAGTGGAGGAGAGGGCTCCAGGCCTGACCCCGCCGGCCCCACAGTGCAGGGCTGAGGAGAGGGAGGAGGGCTGGGAAGCTAAGCTGACATAATAAAGATGTATTATCCTCCATTTTCACCCTGGAGAGTGTTGGGGAGGAGCTTCCTGCTCGACATTTTTATTTTTACTTCTTCTTCTTATTATTTTTGTAGTGCTAGGGATGGGACCCAGGGCCTCATGAGCCCAGCAAGCACTCTACCACTGAGTCACATCCCCAGCCCTCCTGGTAGACACCTTCTTGTGGATATCAAGAAGCTGGACACTTGGCTTCATGGGCAGGTCCCTGAGGATTCAGGGCCTTGCTGCTCCACCTTAGAAGCACAGGCAGGGCTGTGTGGCCTCTGAGTTCTCAGCTCTGATGACTTTTCATGACACACAATCTTTTTCTGGAATGTGGTATGTCACCTTATAGAGACAGGAAAACTGAACCACAACAATGTTTGTCCCAGCTTACTGGGAGTGACAAAGCTGTCATCAGAACAGTCACTTCTTGCACTCACCAGCACACAGAGAACACAAGCACTGGGATGGCTTTGGTTTCTCCCCCCGACCCCCAGCCTTAATACTCTTGCCTGTGAAGTGGGTTCTGGGCTGTCTCTAGGCAGGAAACCTGGCTTCTGGCCCCAGCCCTGCCACTGCCTCCTTGCACCAGTTACTGCCCACGTCTTGTCAGCAAAATAGAGCTCATACCCCCTCGTGAGCTTGAGGATTGGGATCATTGATGTGGAAGTGCTTGGTGAACTCAGGCTTGGATTTCAGGGAACATTAAGCATTGCTATGGATTGGCCTGGAGGGGTTCTGACCTCCAAGCCCAACTAGACCCATGTGGCCCACACCTGCCCCACCAAAGCCAGCAATGGTGTACCATGCTCATCTACTGTGCTGGGGGTTAGAGTCCCCTCTCTGGAGTCTGAGTGTGGGCTATAAAAGGTCCAGGGTCATGGAAAGTCGGTGGCCTCTTCTGTGGGGTGGCTTCAGATGTGCTGGAATAGGTCCCATATCATCTACATAGCTTGGGATCTCCCTATTCAAAATACCATATTAGCTTAAGTTTCTAAAGTGGGAACTCAGAACTTGGCAACCATTATTTTAGTTTAAGAGATAATTTGGGCTGGGGATATAGCTCAGTTGGTAAAGTGCTTGCCTTGCATGCACAAGGCCTGGGTTCAATCCCCAGCTCCAAAAAAAAAAAAAAAAAAAAAAAAAAAAGAGAGAGAGAGAGAGAGAAAGAGAGATGCAGTGGCACAGACCTATAATCCCAACTACTCAGGAGGCTGAGGCAGGAGAATCACAAGTTTGAGGCCAGCCTCAGTAACTTTGTGAAACCCTGTCTCAAAAAATAAAAAGGGCTAGGGAATATCTTAGTGATAGAATGCACCTGGATTCAATCCCTAGTACTGGGGGAGGGGTAGTGAAGACAGGATATCACTATGTTGCCCAAATTCCTGGGCTCAAATAATCCTCCTGACTCAGCCTTCTGAGTAGCGGGTAGTACAGGCATTTGCTACTGTGCTCAGTTTCAGCAGCCATTTTTAAACTGCTATGGAGAAGGGAGCAGCAGAAAGATCTTGAGATAAAGACCCCAGGGCCAGGGTTCTAGGAAGCATTTCAGCACAGTAGTCTCAAATATGTGGGGAGTCAAAAACACCTGTTGGAATACAAAGTATGTGACCTTGGGCAAATCACTTCACCTCTGTGGGTGAAGGTTACAACCTGCATGTTGCAGGTCATCTATGGAAACCAGATGGAGTGGAAGACTGCCCTCTGAGGCAGAACCTAGGTGGAGGGGTGTCATAATCGTCTCTCAGTTCTGAGTATAAGACTTGGGTGGGTGAGGGAGGGCAGGGCCTTCTCCTGGACAGCTGCTTCTGATCCTTATGGTGGGCTCTGGATGAAGCCTGGTCTTGGGCCCAGGGATAGATCTCTATGAGACTTCCATACCACTCTGTGGCCTATGAGTCAGGTAAAGCAGGCTTATCACAGTCCTAAGGCTTTACTGAGGCCTACTGTGTCTTCCAGTGACCCCTGACACCTCTTCCAGCTGTCATTCCAAGGTCATGCCCGGAACTATATGGAAGTCTGATAGCCTTGTGTTCACCCCAGTGTCTGGGGCACAAGGCTGGTGAGTAAGCAGCTGAGGCAGTTCACTCCCAGCTGGCCTGCTTAGCTCTGTTGACAGACATGCTTAGGGCAGCAAGCTGTCCCTTTCCTCCAGTGCAAAACAGTTAACAGCGCACCTCACGGGATAATGTTAGGGCACACAGAGCAGTGGCCAGATCTATGTCAACTTCTTGCAGCAGAGCAGCCCCCAGGCTGGGGCCAGGGTTCCAGGAAGCGTTTCCGGACAGAAGTCCAAGGTACATGGGGAGTGAAACACACTTGTTGGAATCCCAGGTATGTGACCCTCCTTGGGCAGATCACTTTACCAGGTTCTGCAGGTACCACTCCCTCTAGCAGGTTCAACTCTGCTTGCTGCCTAAAGGCACTGAACCCTGTCCCTCTTGCAGACTATGAGACCTCAGCTCAGTTTGTCAGAAGGAGGGAAGTAAGATGAGGAATCCTGGGCCCTCCTTCCCTGTCCAGAAACCAGTCTAACATCCTGGACCTCTTGGCCAAGCACAGAGGGGCTTGGCCTCTGGCTCTGACCCACAGGCTAATAAGGACAGGAAGTGTCATCTGCTTTAGGTTGGGGAAAGAAGGGCGGTCTCATTCTCTGGGCCTGGCTCCATACTGTAAGCACACTTCCCTAAGGACCTTCAACACTGGTGCCTGGGGGAAGAGTCTAGCAAGGGGAGAGTCTGAGTCCTAGTCCCAGCTCAGCTGCTGACTGCATGTGTCTATCAACATAATGTGTCTCAGTCCTCAGACACCTGGGTGACTTAATTTTAAAGGCCCAGACCTGTGCTGTGCTGGGACCTCATTTCCTCACCCTTTGAAACAGAAGTAGCACTGCCTAACTGCTCTCTTGCCTCTGAGGGTAGAGGATGAAACCTCTGTGCAGCCAAAGCCCTGACTTGTCAACATCTCCTTGGTATCCCTAGTCTGGGGAGAGGGTGACACTTTGAGCCCCAAACCCAGGCAAGCATAAGCAGGATGTTTGCTCTGCAACCTGAACCCAACCTGTGTTCAGTTCAGAACAGTTCCTCCTCTGGGTGTGACCGGGGAAGGTGGGAGGTAGCCCCACTTGTTCTATTAAGGTCTATGATTTTGGAGAGGTGGGCTTGCCATTTGTTTTGGGTACCATGGATTGAACTCCAGGCACTCCTCCCCAGCCCTATTTTGTATTTTATTTAGAGACAGGGTCTCACTGAGTTCTTAGCACCTTGCTTTTTTCTGAGGCTCGCTTTGAACTCATGATCCTTCTGCTTCAGCCTCCCAAGACGCTGGGATTACAGGCATGTAACACTGTGCCCGGCTGGTTTTGCTGTTTGTAATAAAAAATAAAATAAGCCCACTGCATCTATCATTCCCAAGGTCCTCTAAATCTTTCAAGAAGCACAGGAGATGCAGGGCAGACAGAGTACTCTAACCCTGCAGGACAATAGGCCTGGAGCCAGCTGGGGGCTGGGAAGGTAGGCACTGGGGTCACCAGGCTCAGCAAGGGATGGAGAGGCAAGGATTAAGCCACTGCTGTCTCTCTGGGCTGCTCTTCGCTTGCCACCTTAGCCCAGGGTTTGGGTCTGGAGAGAAAAATGGGCTAGGGGCCCCCATGGAGGTGGAAGGTGGGTTTCATTCCTTTTTGAAGTCAAGTGGCTCCTCCCCAACCCACCAGGGTCCAGTGGACCAAGACCTCTGGTAAGCGCTATGACAGAGGGAAGAGACACCAAGGTTGAGCTTGCTTTATGGGTGACAGGCTGGCTGGGGGTGAGGACAATGAGTCAGGCTGAACTTCTTAAGGGACTGAAGGCTTGGGATCCTAGCTGAGATAAGGTAATAGATGGGGTGGGAACATGGGAACAGGGAGGGAGGCGGAGGGAAGAGAAGCAGAAGGGAGAGGTGGGGGGAGGGAAGGAGGAAAGGGAAGCAGGGCAGCTGGAAGAGAAGCCAAAGCCAGGTGGCCAGGTCAGCAGCAGGGGAGGCTCAGAAGGGAGCCTCCCGGGAAGCACAGGCAGTCGTGAGGGCCCTTTTCAGCTGCTCATAGGTGACAAACATCACCACGTTCCAGGAGCCCAAGCGGAGAAAGGAGGGCATGAACCTAGAGGAGAGAAAACACAGGTCACAGGGGCATCCCTGGCTTCTCCCACTGGGCCCTCGCATCCAATCCGAGCTGGTCGTTCTATTCCAAGGAGGACTCAGTGAATTGAGCCCACAGCTATGACTAAGAGCAAGAATCCCACCCTGTGGTTCCCCCAACCCCCAGTGCTGGCCATTAATCCCAGACCTCATGCATGCTAGCCCAGCCCTCTACCACTGAGTAGCACCCCTTGCCCTGAGTCCTCATTTTAATACCTAGACACTTCGTTATAGGTGGTTCCCTCCCACCTGTGATAGGTACCGGTTGCTAGAAGGCCTAGAATTGGGGAGTGGTGCTGGGAGATCAGAGGCTCACCCTTTGTAGAAGGCTCGGGGCCCTTCCTTCTGGAGCATGGTAAGGGCACAGTGCCCAGCGCTGCTGTACTGGCCCAAGGCAGAGTTCATGTATCTCGTCTTGACCACGTCGACAGGGGAGGCGATGACAGTGGTGCAGAAACCCGCCCCAAAGGCGGAGGTGAAGTGGCAAGGGAGGTCATCTGCCAAGGAGCAGTGGGCAAGGACTCAGCACACCTCACTCACCATCCCAGAGGCAAGAGAATTAAGAAAAAACTAAGATGCTCATGGTTGTCAAAAGAGACTCCATTGTGAGAACCTAAAAAGTCCTTTTGTCAATCCTGCCTCAATTCCTCAAGGTGGCAAGTAAGATCTTCATCCCCATTGGCTTCCATAGGGTAAGTACAAAATAAAACTCCCTCTACAGGCAAAGGGCAAACAGAATGAAAAGATGTGGCCTTAGGCCACCAGTCCCCCACCCCCACTCCTGCACCATCTACCCTAATTTACCAGTCATGAGGTTGGCCTTCAGGAGGGCATCCTTGATAAGGTCATAGGTCACCAGCTCAGCACAGTTGACAATAGCATTACGAGCAACGTTGGGAGAGGTCCCTACAACAGGGAGAACCTGCATGAGACCAGGGAAAGGGGAGGAAGATAGGGGAAGGGGAGACATCTGGTACACACCTTTCCACAGTCCCCGGAACCCTTCCTCTCGGGCGATGGTCTTGTAGGCATCGATAGTGCTTTGGTACCTCCGACCAGCTCCAGTACGGGCCTGAGCTTGGAACCGGACCTTGACCACATCTGTGGGCTGGGCCACAGCAACAGCCAGGGCACCGGTGGTGCTGCCAGCCAAGAGTCGGCTCCCAATGCTGGCATCTGTGGGCGAACCATGGTGTCAGTGGCCGGCTGGGCTTGCCCTCATTTCTCACCTCCTTTCTCCTCACTCAAACCATGTCACATGGTCTGACTTTCAGGAATAGGGTCCAGACCAGCACTTGCTCTAAGAACTTCTCACATGAAACACCATATCATTGTGTCTACTGTTTGTTAGGGTGTAGCAAGGAGTAAGACAGAAATGGGACCTAGGGCTTTCTTTTAAAATACACTTCATTTAACCTGCTCAACGCTAAGAGAAGTAAGAATTGTTTCCATTTAACCAAAATCCAAGGCTAAGAGAAGTGGGTTCTTGATAGACTGGGACTCCTAAGACTTGGATTCTCAGCCCAGATCTACTCCCTGCCAGGTGATTCTGGGCTCTGTTTCCTCATGGGTGAAGGAGGGTTACCAGGGCACGTCACAGAGGTGAAGTGCAGGAGAGCTGGCCCTGGAGGCAAGAATCTTGCTGTGTTTTCTGGCTCCCCATTGTGTGCCCTTGGCTGAGTCCTGCCCCCCACTTCAAGGCTCAGCCTCTTCATCTGAGACACTGCAACAATTCTACCTACTCCCAGGGTGGGATGAAAACTGTCACGGGAGGGTGCCCTGTTCAGAGCCTGACATAGCCCAAGTCCTCAGAAATCATTAGAATTAGGGTCCCTTCCACTTTCCATTCCTCTGACCCTCCTAGGGATCATGGGGCCTACAATTGCTCTTCAGCTACATGTACTATGTATCAGCAAGGAAAAAATAAAGGCAAGACCCAGAGGCCTAGGTCCAGCTGCACACTCACGCTCAGAGCCCTTGGTGTAGAATTGCTTGACAGAGTCATAGAGGCCGATGCGGACAGAGGCGAAGCTCATCTGGCGTTGCAGGCCGGCCACCAGCCCATTATAGAGGCTGCGGGGGCCCTCAGTACGCACCATGGTGAGGATGGTGCCCAGCACACCACGGTACTGGGTACTGGCTACAGCACGCACTGACCCCTGACTTTCTCCTTGAATCTGCAAGGTCAAGACAGGTAGCTATAGAAACAGGCTGCCTCCCCATCTCCTGCCATTCCTATGTTCCCAAACACCCCACTGTGTGAGGGAGCAGATCGGATACCACTAGAACCCCTTGGCAGCCTCACTTTATTCCCTCTGCCTTATTCCCTCACCTGCAGCCGGACTTTGGCAGTATCCAAAGGAAAAGTGATGAGATCTGCAATGCAGGCGGCTGTGCCAGCCCCCAGGAACTTCACGGTGGCTGTAGGGGGCACATCTGTGGCCTTAAACCCAACCATGATTCTGATTTTCTGCTATCTCCCAGGAGATGAAGAACTGGAGAAGGGGGCACCTTCAATCAGCAAGACGAGATAAAGGAACTCTGCCGGAATCTAAGCCAAAAGGAGAGAAGCCCCATCAGCAACAGTGCCCCCAGGCCCTCCCTGCTCACCACTCCTTCCTTTCCCACAAATCCCCTAAGCAGGACTCAGCAGCCCTAGGAGGAAAAACAGGAGTTAACTTCCAAGTGACTCAAGTAGGAGCTAGAGAAGCAATTCCTGCCCAAGGAGTTCAGATGTTGTGAAGGACTCCTTCCTCCTTCTTTCAGGAAGTCATGATCCCGGTGATCCCAGTGTTACCTCATGACAGCCACCGACCCCACTCTTGGTCTGTTGGAACAGTGATTGTCCACATTTCTGCTCATGGAGCTCTCTGGAGGGCTGGCAGAAGTAGGGAAAGGTTTCTGCCAGACCACGACCTGACAAGCAAAGACCTACAGGCTTATGTTCCAGGTTTTTAAGCAGGAGAGGTTCCTGTGGGTCTGAAATTACTGAAGAGAAAAAAGGAAGGGAGGAGAGGACTAATTCAATCCTTCCAGGCCCCCACATAGCTTGGTTCTCTAATCATCCTTCAACAAGCCTGCTTTGTTGGGCACTGGTTCACTGAGACACAGGGAGCAATATTCACCCTGGAGGGGCCTTATTTTCAGGCACCAGGATGGGCAGGGGATTCTAGCTGCTGTGCAAAGAAGGGGACAAATAACTTCTCAGGGAAACAGGTAAGGAAGAGGGGTGATCAGAAAAGACTTTAGACCAGGTAAGCTGAGTCTTACAGGATGTTGGGCAATTCCCAGGCCTGAGAGGAAGCAACAGAGTGCCGGGCTCCTCCTGGCCTACACTTTCCTTCAATAGGTGGATTGCTCCTCTACAAGAGAAGTAGGGATGGGAGGTGCAAGTCAGAGCTCTGAAAAATGATACAGGAAACCAAGAGCTCCATTTTGTTCTCAGAGTTAGAACACCACCCTCCTCTGCTGCCCCAGGAGGAAGTGAGCCCAGCACCCCAGAGGGGGAGGGTAACCTGCTTCTCCTTCCCTGATTACACAGGAGCAGCTGCTCTGAGCTCAGCTTGATTGGTTGCTCCTGTCGCTGGGCCTCAAGAGGTAAGAGCTGGGTGGCGGAAGGAGTTGTGGGAGTTGCCTGTGACCCAGGGAAAGAGCTCACCCAGCTTCTTCCTCCTGAGTCACCTCAGATGGCTGGGGCAAATGGGGAAATCAAAATGCAACTAACCAAAACAACTGCTTCAAAAACTCCTACTGGGAAAGGGCTTGACCTGATTCACATTGTCATGGAGTCTGACTACATGAGGCTCAGTGAGACTGATGCTCAGATGGCAGAATGGGCTAATAGAGTTCCTTGCCTCCCCAGCTTTCCTGCTGATACCCCATTCCCCCAAAGGATGCTCCACATTTTATCCCACCTTACTGCCTGGGGCACTCTATTAGCTCACTTAGACCTCCTAGTTGCCCTGTGAGGCAGCTGCACTTACTTCTATGTTAGATAGGCAACTTGGGAAGCACATTTCTTGGCTCCAAAGCTTATGCTGTTTTGCATTGCTGCCCAACTTGTCATTTCTTTCTTCCTGTTTTCTCAGCCCCAGGCACAGACAGGACCTTTCACAAGGAAGCTTTTCTCATGCCAATCAAACAGTTCTGAGAAGGATCAGGCAGATGATGTACCTTCTCTGGGCAACAGATATGAGAGTCTTATCACTCTAACTGATTGCAGGGTGTTGTGAAGGTCAGAGAAGGCTAGCTGCTACCCCGCTCAAAGGCAAGTGGACAGGGGCTCAGCTGCCATTTTGAATGCTGAGTTGGGTTTGTCAAAGGTCAGGTCTTTGATGAGAGGGGTGGGTATAGTGGCAAAAGTATTAAAACCCTACTAAGAAGAGTTAGTAAAACTCAGGCCTAGAATCAATCATATTTTGTAGTCCCAGGATAAAATGTAACAGTTTCAGAGCTCAAAAAGTACACTCACTTGACTACTAATCTCAGTCATAGGGATAGTCAAAAGCTAGAGTCAACAATAAGAAGTTTGAACAATAGATTCTTGTCTTCGCTCTCCTGCTGATTTCCAGGGTGACTTGAGGCCATTGAATATGCCTCAGGTTCCTCCTTTATAAAATGGGGACCACCATCCTTGGCTTGGCAAGGTTGGCTTAAGGGCTAGAGGAGATCAAGGATGATGAAAGCGCTCAATGAACTGTGAAGAGCCACTTCACTGGGTGGTAACAGTAATTATTTTTGTCAATATGCTGCTGACACAAGAACAGGGCAGAAAGGCAATAGAAGACCACTCCCTTATCCTGGACTCTTACCCGGCTTTGCTTAGGTCTCAGGATGAGGCCTCCAAGATCAAGCTTCTCTAAAGGCATCCCATTCTTCAAAGTTTCCAGCTGCTATCATGGCCCGATCCCCTTGGTTTTCCATAGAAAATGGCTGGAAGACGAAACACCTAAAGGACATACTATGTGTCCTGTGGGTGAGGGCAAAGGAAGAAAGTTTAAAAGGAGAAATCCACCTTAAAAGACCACACCCCAGCAAGGACCACCTGCCTAAGACACAAAAGCCCACTCAGTCCTTGATCTGGGGGAAGAGGGTTGGGGCCCATTCCACCCAGGCAGCCAGGGACTAATTAGATGCACACACAGGTTGGGGTGGGGGATCAACTTAGAAGTCCTTTCTCTCCTGTCTGCTTAATATCAAACCTTGGCTCTCTTGCAGGCTTGTTTTCCTGATAGTCCCCTAGGCTGGTATCATTCAACAGTCAGCAGACTTGCTGAGTGGGAGTACTGTGAGGGGGGTCATGATAGGACAGTCCCTCTCTTTGGGGTTGGCTGAGGTCCAGATCTGGGCTGCCAGGGGCCTGGAGCGGCTGGTAGTAGGCTGGGATAAAGTAGCTCAAAGCCTCCTCCCAGCAGAAATGCCCCAGGAAAGACGCTGCGGGCACAAGGCCTGGAGCCCCCAGGGGAGGATCATCCTGGCCATCACAGAGGCCCGGAGGACCCCCACTTAAGGCAGGCTGGACATCGTGGCTGAGGGGAAATAATGAAAGGCTTAAATTACAGCCAACTGGACGCAAGAAGAAAAGGACAAAAGGGAGTTGGGAAAAGGGCAACAGAAGAGGGATAAAGAAAAGGCACAGGAGGACAATAAGAACTACAAACTAGGTTGGGAGGAGAGGAGATAATAAAGAGCAGGGAGCGCAGAGTCCGCAGAGCCGAGTTAGCGGGAATGGGCAGGTGTGGCGGGCGCAGGGCTGGAGCTGCGCTCACCGGGCTGCAGAGAGCGTAGGCGACTCTGTCGGCGAGCGGAGGTCACGCGAAAGCAGCACCCACTCAGCTCGATCCCAACGTGCGGTTTAGCCGGCCTTGCAAAGGGGTTTGCGCGGGCGGCAGCGCAATTTAAGCCTCGGGGGCGTGGCTTGCTGGCGGGGCGGGGCCAGGCAAGAGCCGCCGGCTCCAACAGTGGGAGCGGGAACTCTCGAGCCGCCGCCTTTCCACTGGAACTGTCCCTCCTGGAGGCTGCCTGGCGCCTTCCTCCACTCCCATTTCCGCGCGGGCCGATCACCGCATTTACCCCCTTTTCCCTCTCGGAGGATCGCCCCCTCGCACCTCCCTACTCCGCCTTCCCCCCTCCGGGGGTCAGCCCGCCCGGAAGCAAGAAGAGTCTGGTCCGGGGCTACACGTTTCTGGCTGTCGGCCAGGGCACCTTCTACCAGCCGCCCAGAGGCTGCAGGGGGTACACTCACTCCCTAGGTACCCGCCTCCCGCCACCCCAGGCTGTGGAGGGAGGCGCGGGCTCCCTGGGCTGGGGGAGGAGCCAATCCGGCTGCAGCAGCAGGTGGCCCGGCAACCGTTGCCGACAGCTGGGCGCGGCGGGAGTTCCCCTGCTGCTGTGCTAGTCTTGCCCTTGGGGACCCCGGGAATAAAAGGCGGGGCGGGGACACCAAGCGTGACCTCCTGTCTCCAGGCCAGGAGGAGCAAACAAATCGCTGGCGCCATGAAAGGAAGGCAGAGCTGGGTTCGAGCCATCTGGGTGCTCAGCCCTGGGCAGGGATCTCAACTGGCTGATGATCTTGTGGGGATGACGTACACAAAAACAACCAATAGGTGGGTCCCCTGGTCAGGACCACACATGCATTTGAGGAACAGAAGAAGGAAGACTGTTCTTGAACTCCCAGTCCCTACTTCTGTGTACCTTCAGTCCTTCCTCTGCTTTCATTCTTGTCTGCTTCACAGGATTCAAGTATTTAGTCAGGGCATGGACTATGTCTCCTGGATTACGTTGTGAGCACTCGAAGAGCTAGAAGCTATTTCCTTTGTTTATGGTATCACTCCCTCCAAAGGCCTGTATATAGGGGCTAAGTACAGTTTTAACTGCTATGGAAAGTGCTTTGTAGAAAGTTCAGGGGGAGTGAGATAGTAGGGACAAATGGCAAATGCACTCAGGGGCCTTGGCTTAGAGCCTGATTACTGTTAGAAGGTCCCACCTTAATTCACGTTATCAGATACCAAATAAGCCTCATTTATCCATCCTGAAACAACACCAGGCACACCATCAGAGCCAGGATACTTTCACTTAACTCATCCTTAACACAGGGTAAGGATACTTCAGTTAAAGTACCCTCACAGGTTGAAGTGCACCTAAAGCTAATTAATATCCAAAACCCCACTCCACACCTGCAAGCAGCCTGTAAAACTAGCTCCTTCCTTTTATTCCAGCAAGCCAACCTGACACTTTGTTGCCCTCAGAGCCCTGTCTCCCTTCCTAAGTGAAGGCCCCACCTAACATTTTGCGGTATACTTGAACTCAAATGACTCTATTTCATTTCTATCATCAAAGTTCTCAGTATCTAGCATCAGGAGGATAAGGTGGAGAGGAACATTTGTTGAGTACATTTACTATGTGTCAGGTTCGTTGTGGTTATTTCACATAATCTTTTGAAACCTGTATTAACTTTTATTTTGGGGAAGAGGAAACAGAGTCCCAAAGAGGTTAAATTGTTACCAGAATCCTAGGACAAAGACCTGGGCTACAGGGATCCCAATATATCAGACTCAGTCACCCAACTCTACATGCCAATCAAAAGGATGAGCAGTGATGAAGGGTAGGAAAGGAGTTCAATCAGCATGGCTGTGCAGGAAAGAACAGATAAAAGGGTTCCGTGACTAAAGATCTGTCTTTAAGAGGCTCACAAGAATTTAAAGGGGAACAAATGCAAAGGCCTCAGTTTGCAAGGCTGGGGGTTTTTTCATAGCTGGCAGAGTAGGTCATCTCGTTCAGACCATGGTCTGGTTGATCGTTGTCTCAGGACTGGCTCTGTGGAGCTCCAGAGCTCTAGGAAGGTCATGGTCACTTGAAAGGGTGATTCAGTTCATGAAATGACTACTTTTGCTTAGTGGGGAAGCCTCAGTTCATTAGAGGCAATCACACCCACTTTGGGGGGCAGTCTCGTGGATGATCTGTCCCTATAGCTTGGGTCCCTTGTCATAACTATGCTTAACAATCAGGCCTATTATTCCCAGAATCCAAGGTAACTCTGGAAGATGGAAGAGAGTGATATATATATGTATGTCACTATTCTGGAGGTTGAGGTAGGAGGTTCAAAAATTTAAGACCAGTCTATTCTAAGTTAGCAAGGCACTGTCTCAAAATAAACATTTTCACTGAAATTGTAGCTCAGTAATAGAGTGCCCCTGGGTTCAGTCCTCAGTATTGCAAGAAAAATAGAAGAAAAAAGAGACAATGGAGTCAGAGAGGGGCAAAATGGAATTGGCCAGGTCCGTGTCTGGGTCCTCCTTCAAAATGACTTGCCTAAATGTCACACAGTCGTGATCCCAGATTTAAGTCCTGATTAATCCGGCACCAGGCATTTGTTTTCTGTGTTGTCCACAGCAGAAGGAATTGTCAGCTAACAGCTGAGGAGATCGGAGCTGGATTGGGACTAGATACTTGTAGCAGGAAAGAAAAACACATTGAGCACATGGTTTTGGCAGAAGCAGAGGGAACACTCAGAAGTTAAGGCAGAAAATCTTTTCTGGCACTATGGAGTCTCCCTTCTACTCACTGATCTAGGTTTTACACAGGAGGCTCTTCCTCTGACTGTGATGAACTGATTCCCAGAATCTTGGTGAATTCATAGTAAAATCGCTAAACTCGTAAGTGATCTCTGATGAAATATCAAAAAACAAGATGGAGCCAAAGGCCTGTGAATGAAAAGGGCCTCCTGTGATATGGACTTAGTCTTTTCAGTTTTGCTGGCATCTCTCCCTCCTTTGCTCTGAGTCGCTGTGTTGATCCATAAACATCTTGTGATTTATTGAAGCCACCTTTCAGACAACAGCAACTTTCTTACAGCCAACAAGACCCTATCTAAACAACCTTGAGATAATGATGGACCAGACCACCCCAGATCAAGGTCACCTGCTTTGGCAGCTGTGCAAAGCCTCCAACTCTGCAAACACCCACCCTTGCGCTCATTCTCCCTTCTATATAACCTCGAAGTCATTATCAGACCTTTGAAGACAGGGCTAAGGATGAGTGTTCCCCTGGTCTTCCCAGTATAGCTACACTAATTAAAGTTCCTTTCATGCTTTTCACCATTATCTTTTCTGTATGGTTTTCTGGATAAGTGACTGGAACTGGCATATTGGCTTTCCGGTGTCATACCTCTGGCCTAGGACTCCAGGAACAATGATGGTTGTAAAACAAGAATCAGAATTCCAAAGACTTCATATTATTCCTGAGATGTTTGTTTACTTTTGGCAAAATTCAAGAGACTATTAAAGGATGATGCGCAGACACTTGGAAAGGGAAGTAGAGAACACCAGGCTACAACATGGATTCCTTAAGAAGGAATTTCGTTAAAATAATTTTTCCCCCAGTGGAATCAGGCAGATCACAGCACTGCTATAGACCCTGTATTTCTGGATATTTTTTTTAATTTTAATTTTTTTTGGTACTGGGGATTGAACCCAAGGGAGCTTAACCACTGAGCCACAACCCCATCTTTTTTATATTTTATTTAGAGAAAGGGTCTTGCTAAGTTGTTTAGGGTCTCACTAAATTGCTGAGGCTGGCCTTGAACTTGCCTCAGCCTTCTGAGCCACTGGGATTATAGGCATGCACCACAGTGACTGGCTATTTCTGGGTTTTTAGCAAGCAACTTGCCCAAGTCATATGATACCCTGTAGAGGACGGGGTTGTGGCTCAGTGGTAGAGTGCTTGCCTATCACATGTGAGGCACTGGGTTGGAACTTAAGCACCACATAAAAGAAATAAAATGAAGTTAAAAAAAAAAAAAGATACCCTGTACAAAACCTGGAGACTTTATGGATACAGATAAGTGTTTTTTGAAAACTTGTTTCATATCTATTTCATTGAATTTTATATATAGCAGGCTTTTTTGTGAACATATCACACATGCAAATAATCAAGTTAACAATGTTTCATACATTTTGTTATATAATTTTAACACCATATTGAAACTGGAGTTTGACTTGGTGCTTATTCGATACTATAAAATAATCCTCTGAGCTGGGAGATTGGGAACTTCAAAATCTTTATATACAAACTAGTTTGAAACATTGAAAATGAAAAAAGCCACAAATGGCAGAGGAAAGAAAACAAAACAGAAAACTTCAAGCAATAAAGGCCAACATGAGAAGTTGTGGCTGTAGCTCAGTGGCAGAGCGCTTGCCTAGCGTGTGCAAGGCACTGGGTTCAATCCTCAGCACCACATAAAATAAATAAGGGCATTCTGTCCGTTTACAACTACAAATAAATAAATAAAAAGCCAACGTGAGAAAAGGTTGAACATTTCCAATGTCTCTAGTGGTTTCTGCTAACAAGATTGAGTAGATTGACAGTATTAATTCCCCTCACTCCACCAAGAAAACATTATTTGACTGCATTTGAAAAGAAATCATGGAAATTTGATGATCATATATTTTTAAGTGAATTATTTTAAACCCACTTGAGAGATGAAATTGAACCAAACATTTAGAGAGAGTTTCCTACTGAGATGTAAGCATTGTGGAAGATTCTTTCCTGTAAAGGTTGTATGTGATAGTCTTCACACAGATTTTCTCATTTAATCAAAACTGAACAGTGGCATTCCAAAGTACATCTCAAGAGAACCCCCAGCGCTGGGCACACAGTGACCCATGCCTGTAATCCCAGCAACTTGGGAGGCTGAGGCAGGACGATCACAAACTGAAAGCCAGTCTCAGCAAAAGTGAGTCCCTAAGCAACTCAGTGGGACCTTATCTCTAAATAAAATACAAAATAGGGCTGAGGATGTAGCTCATTGGTTGAGTGCCTCTGAGTTCAATCCCTAGTAAAAAAGAAGAAAAAAAAAAAAGAAACACAAATGAAAATGTTTTGAGGAATTACTACGGTTGAGATAATTTTATGCCATGTGTTTAAATTATTGGCTATTATAATCTAAGGCCTGAGGATAATACCACTTTAATATGGGACTAGGGAGAACATTTGGGACAATGGGATAGTTATCATTCATTGCTCAATTTTATTGGAGCTGAGTACCTCAGGTTTCTTGACATAAAAAGATAACACTACTTGAACTTAAGAATTGGTGTAAATTAAAAATTTTTCTTTCAAAATTTAAAGAATGGTCACATACTGGTCATCTTCTACCAATATACTCAGAGGAAATTTCCATTAAAGCAGTGGGTGGTGTAAATTGATTCATTCATTAAAATGATGTAAAGATAGGCATTTTGCCTGAAAATTTAGCCAGATATTTACACCTATAATCCCAGTGACTTCGGAAGCTGGGGCAGGAGGATTTTAAGTTCAAGGCCAGTCTTGGCAATTTAGGAAGACCCTGTCTTCAAATTAAATAAATAAATAAATAAATAAATAAGAAATAGGGGTGTAGCTCAATGCTACACCCTGAGTTTAATCCTGAGTGCCAAAAAAAAAAAAAAAAAAGAGCAACGGGTGAAATCACCTATTTTGATACTCTACTTTTTTTGATACTCTACTTTCCGGATTACTAAACTACAGTGTGCTACATAATTTATATAATAAAGTATTTATTTGGATTTATCAATGTCTGAGGACAATTTTATTTTCTTTAAAGTGTTGTAATAAATTGAGGACTAGGTGACTGTTTTGGAACTCAGTAAGCAATTTTTTTCAACAGATAAGTATACTGCTGTAGAGCTTGCAAATATCTTTAAGACAGACTTATCCCAGGTTAAGAACGTCGTTTTGTTGGTTTGGTTTGGTTTGGTGGTACTGGTGATGGAACCCAGGAGCTTGAACATGCTAGGCAGGTGCTGGACACTGAGCTGTACCTCCATCCCAGGAATGATGTTTCTGAGCGTTGCTCATTGGGCTTTGTCCATTAGAAAAGACAAATGAGCGATTTGGGTCAACATCATTCATAATGATAGGATGTTTGATTTGTAAACAGATTTAAAAGTATTTTAGCTCCACAAAGGATATTTCCATGATGGAGTGGTGAGGAAAGAGACCTGAACAGAAGCTTCCTTAGCTACAAATCAACTGACTGACAGGGGGAGTCCAGATCACCCAACACAGCCAGTATTAACAGTTTGGGCCTGTCTACAAGATACACAAAGCATATCACTGTCTTGTTTGACTCAATTCTTGCCTTTTTAATGATCAGAAATCTTTCCTCGAAGTTATTAAACTCGCATATAAGTGTTTTGTTTTGTTTTGTTTTTAGTAAAAAAGTAGAAGAGATTCAAAACACTGGTAAAAAAGAAGGGCAAGGTGCTGAGATTTTTTTTCTCAGAAGCAAAATACCTTGTCCCCATCATCATAAATCTATGGGTTGCAGTCAGAACAAACCAATTTCAGTTTTCTTCAGAATCTCCTTCACTGCGAAGGCCTTCTTGATATGGACCTTGTAGCCTGCAACAGAGTTCTGCATAAAAAGTACACAGTGCTTCTTCCCCTGGCTCCCCTAACCAGGGAATCCAGCCCATCAGAATAGGAGACCTCGATGTATTAAATCAGTTATCTAGAACCACACCCAGAGGTCAGAGCCTTATATCTTTTATAATCCAAAGTTACAAAACCTCAGGAAATGTCAAAAAAAAAAAAAATCAAATTTGCCTTTGATTCCAAAGGACAGTAAATACGACTTCAGATATGCTCTCAGTGCTGAATGATAGGATGGGAAAAATCTTTTCCATTTGTTAAAACAGAACTACAAGGATAGTTTGTTCATGTCTGTGTGAGTGTTTATAAAGCAAGGCAAATGGAAAGAAATAAAGTGGGCTTGCTGGGATTTTTGTGGCTATGTCACCAGTCTGTAGCTTCTACTGGATTTGCAAACAGAAAGTTCAGTGATCCTTCAGATGAGAAAGGAGAACTAGATTTGACTTTCTGCTTAGACACCAGGAGAATACAGAGTCATTTGAATGAGAATTAAGGAAGTAACTACAGATTGAATAACAACTCTCACGTTGCCACAACAGAAAGAGAGGTGGTTCTCTCCACCACCACCCCACCCTTGCGCTGAGGATTGACACTGAAACACTGAGCCACATCCCTAGCCCTATTTTGTATAGAGACAGGATCCCACTGGGTTGCTTGGCACCTCACTTTTGCTGAGGCTGGCTTTGAACTCCTCCTGCCTCAGCCTCCCAAGCTGCTGGGATTACAGGTCATTTTTGTTCCTTAAGATAATTATTTCTGAATCATAACTGATTGTGGACATGTAGATGACAGCCTTGCTTTGCATGTTTTTCTCTATGAATTCCTAAGACCTTGTCTTTTGTTGACTGGCAGCTTATTCTAAGGGTTCATGGTGGGTGTGGAACCCCAAGTCTTGGGTTCTAAGGCCCTTGGGCAGTTCAGAGGAAACTTTGGGACACCTGGCATCTCATACTTCAAATTGCTTTGCCTGCCCTGTGCCTGACAATTCAGCATGGCCCAGATCAGAGAATTGCATCTGGGCTGCATCAGAGGTTCCGTGTTTCTCCATTAAATCATATTTTATGAATAAAGGGCTTTCACAATCTTCTCTGTGTGTGTGTGTGTGTGTGTGTGTGTGTGTGTGTTTGTGGGTGTTACTGGGATTGAACTCAGGGGCATTTACCACTGAGCCACATCCCCAGCCCTTTTAATTTTTCATTTTGAGACAAGGCCTTAAACTCGTGATCCTCCTGCTTCAGCCTCATGAGGGTGAAATTATAGGTGTGGTGGATGTGCACCAGCACACCTGGTTATAGTCATCTTTCTTTAAAAAAAAAAAAAATTATTTTTCGTAGTTGTAGTTGGACACAATAATTTTATTTATTTATTTATTTATTTTTATGTAGTGCTGAGGATTGAACCCAGGGCCTTGCACATGGAGGCGAGCGCTCTACTGCTGAGCCATAACCCCAGGCCCTAGTCATCTTTCTTATAAATAATTCTCCAGGCCCATTAACCTTCTTTCATATGTGACCATTCCTCAACTTTCACTGAAAAGATTAGAGGATGCTTTCATTTTGCTTCTCTTTCCTTTTATATATATTTGCCTTGAGGACTCTCTTATATTTCTAGGTTTCTTATATCCTTTGCAGAGAAATTCCTCCTACCTATGTTCGTTATTCTGTACCCTTATGTTTTCAGGACCTTGCCTCTGCATCTGTTCCCCTGGTCTTCAATTTCTCCTCTCTTTTACTTGGGTGTCATGTGTGTGTGTGTGTGTGTGTGTGTGTGTGTGTGTGTGTGTGTGGTATGTGTGTGAGAGTATGTAAATTGAAAGGAAACCTTAGGAGTTTCCTTCTACAATGGCTATTTTTTCTCCTTCATTTCTCTGCCAAACTTTCTGAACAATTGGCTGTCCTCTGACTTCTCAGCCTTTGGCACATCTCTCACATATTTCATGAATGAATAAATGAATGATCTCACTGTACCTCTTCATTCACATCACTCCAACCACATGGGCTTCTGGCTATGCAACTATGTTATGTTCTTTCTATTCTTTGAACATGACAAGCTCATTCCCACATAAAAGCCTGTGGACTGCTTGTTCCCTTAGCCTAGGGCAGTGTCAGACACACACACACACACACACACACACACCCCTTGAAAATCACTATTGGTCTCTTCTTCAAGTTGTGTACTTTTAAAATAAACTTTTTATGAAGTATAACAGTGAACATATTATAAATGTATAGCATGATAGACTTTTATGAGGGGGCTAGGGATATAGCTCAATTGGTAGAGTGCTTGCCTCACTTGCACAAGGCCCTGGGTTCAATCCCCAGCACCCCCCCAAATAAATAAATAAATAAATTTAGGTAATATTTAGGAAGAATTTTACTGGTTTCCTAAGCATATTAATAAGTTTCCATAATTAAAAAAAAATTTATGAAGCAAATATAACAAGAACAAGCATGGAGAATTATTATAACATCCTCAAAATGATCTTTTATGTCCTCTCTCAGTCACTGTTCACTCAAAGAATAACCATCATTCTGATTTTTAACAATGAATATTTGTTTTTCCTGTTCTTAAATGTCATACGAGTGAAATTACATAGAATGTACTATTTCATATTTTCACTTAATATTATATGTGGAAGACTCATTCAAGTTGCAGGAAATTGTAGTTCTTTAATTCTTATTTTCATTAAAAAATGGTCAAACTTTTAAATAGACATTTCTCCACAGAAAATATGCAAATAGCCTGAAGTATGAAGAGGCACTCAACATCATTAATTGTTATAGTTTGGATCTGGAGTGTCTCCCAAAGTCTCATGTGTTGAAGACTTGGCTCCAACTGGTGATGCTACTGGGAGTGGTGGAAACTTCTGGAGAAGTTTGGGCCCAAGTGAAAGGAAGTTAGGTCATTGGGGGCGTGCCCTTGAAGAGTATATCTGGCTCCTCCCTCCCTCTCTCCCCAACTCCCTTTCTACTTCCTGGCACCATGAGGTGAGCAATTTTCTCTTCCAAGTGCTTCTGCCATGAGGTCCTGCCTTGCCACAGGCCCCAAAACTAAGAGCCCAAGTGACAACAGACTGAAACTTCTGAACTGTCAAGCCAAAATAAATCTCTCCTTCTTATATTTTATATTTATTATATTTCTATATATTCTAGTTATTTTGTTACAATGAGGAGAAGCTAATATATCAGTAATTAAGGAAATGCAAATCAAAATCACCATGAAATACCACCTCATGCCCATTAGGATAGCTATATATTAAAACAGCACACACACACACACACACACACACACACACACAAAACCAGCCTTGGTGGTGCCTCATGCCTGTAATCCTAGTTACTTGGGAGTCTAAGGCAGGAGGATCATAAGTTCAAGGCCAACCTCACCAACTTAACAAGTCCCTAGCAACTTAGTGAGATCTTGTCTCAGGGTTTTTTTTTTTTTTTTTGGGGGGGGGGAGCTGGGATGTGGCTCAGCAGAAGAGCACCCCTGGGTTCAATCCCCAGTACCAAATTAAAACAGCAAACAAGATGAGTGTTGGCTAAAATATGGAGGAACTGGAGAAATGGAGCCCTGTGTACTGCTGGTGGGAATATAAAATGACAGCTGCTACGGAACATAGTATGGTAAATCCTCAAAGAAATCAAAAATAGAATTACCATAAGATCAAGCAGTTTCTTATCAGTTATATAACTAAAATAATGGAAAGCATTGTCTTGAAGAGATATTGATAGACCCGGTCTGATTCCCTCTTAAAATTGGGAGCCATCTTACCACAAAGACATAAAAGCTAATTTCAGCTTTAATATAAATGACTGCAAATTCTGAACTTGCTTGGAATGCCTGCCTGTGCCTGAATTCACCCATGCCTGGCTTTCCCTGACCAGATAACAACCCTCTCTGAGGCTCTAATGACCTTCATAAATTCTGATGTCGGGGTCAGCAAAAATATAAACTAGCCTTTGTGTTATGCTTTTCAGAGTTTTGTTATCTGTAACCCCCCTTTTGTGTAACTTTCTGGGCTATCAAGCTGAGCTGCAAGAAAGCTGTGGGGCTGTCTTTGGCTCCCACAGCTTTTGTTGGGAGAGCAGCCCGGCCAGTCAAAATATAAGCTTGCTTTAATTTGATTTTAATTGGAGTCAGTGGTCTTTTCTTTGCATCGTGGTCTAATAATATTTGTACACCTATGTTCATAGCAGTGTTATTCACAATAATCAAAAGAAGAAAGCACTCAAGTGTTCATTGGCAGATGAGTGGATAAACAAAACATGGTTTTGCATATTACTCAGCCTTAAAGAATAATGAAATTATGGCATGTGCAGATAAATGGATGGAAATAGAGAATGTCATGCTAAGAGAAATAAGCCAATTCCTAAAAACCAAAAGCCGGATGTTTTCTCTGATAAGCAGATGCTGATCCATAGTGAGGGGGGATGGGGCGGGTAGGGAAGAATGAAGAAACTTTGGTTTGTGTAAGGGGAGTCAGGGGAGGGGTGGGGTTGTGGGGATGGGAAGGATGGTAGAAAGGGACAGACTTTATTACCCTATATACACGTATGATTACACTAGTGGAGTGACCCTGAGCCATGAACAATCAGAGGAATGAGAAGTTGTGCTCCATTTGTGTACTATATATCAAAATACATTCTACTATAAAATAAATACGTAAATAAATAAATTTAAAAGGAAAAAAAAACATGGTGTGCACAGATAATGGACATGAGAACGAATGAATGGATCTTGAGAACGTTATGGTAAGTGAAGCAAAAGACAAATACTCCATGATTCCACCTATATGAGATATTTGGAGTAGTCAAGTTCAACAGAGTTGCAGGGTTTCAAGAGTTCTGGAGAGGGATGGTGGTGATGGTTTTAGAACAATATGAACTATTTTACCAACAGCAAAAAACTGTATCTTTTAAAATAGAAAAGATAGTAAGTTTTTTTTTTTTTTTTTTTGTTATTTGTTTGTTTGTTTGTGGTACCAGGGATTGAATGCCCAGGGGCACTTAACCACTGAGCCACATCCCTAACTACCCCCGCCTTTTTAAAAATATCTTTATTAGTTGTAGATGGACACAATACCTTTATTTTGCTTATTTTTATTTTTTAAAATGTGGTGCTGAGGATTGAACCCAGTGCCTCACAGGTGATAGGCAAGCACTCTATCACTGAGCCAAAACCCCAGCTCTCCAGTCTTTTTTAATTTTTTTTATTTTGAGACAGAATCTTGCCAAGTTGCTAAGGCTGGTCTCAAACTTGTGATCTTCCTGCCTCAGTCTCCCAAGTTTCTGGGTTTACAAATGTGTGGCACCATGCCCAGCAAGATGGTAGATTTTATTATGTGTATTTTAACATAATTTTAAAAGTTAACTGAATATTTGTATGTTATTTTACACGTGTTAGCAGCACTTCTCTCTCCTACTCCTTCCAGATAGAATCTTACCAAGTACCATTGATTTATGACTATTCTATCCACTCAACTGCCACTTCAAAGACTCTTGCCTTGATTTCAACAACAATCTTATCCAACTAGGACCAGAGTGCACTCCTCTAATTCCTTCTCTGTTCTGCAGCTCATTATTCCCTACTTAAACAATCCAATTTCCCAGACACTAAATTTCCCTAGTGTTGGCATATTAGATCACAAAGCTACCATTACAAACTGCCATACACTGGTTGTCTTAACAGCTCTGGAGACTGAGAAGTCTAAGGTCAAGGTTCCGCAGTTGGGTTTCTGGTGTGTGTGGGTGGGTCTCTTCTTAGCTTGCCTTCTTCCTGTGTCCTCACACGGTGAGGAGAAAGAGTGATCTCTGGGTCTCTCTTCCTCTTCTTACAAGGACACTAACCCTGTGTTGGGGAATCCCACCCTCATGACCTCATCGAAATCAAATTACCTCCTAAAGGCCCTACCTCCAAACACCATCACCTGAGTGGGTAGGGATTTGATATATGAATTTGGGGAAACAAATTCAGTCCATTACATGTGTCCTCTACTTTCCTCATTTCCATCTTTCTCACTACACCCCTGCAAGTCTGCAACCCAGCCACACCAACAGCTGGCAACCTCAAGGCTGCCCTGTTCTTGTCTTGTTTCTGGGCTTCTGCATGAGCCCTTCTCTGCCTAGAGTGACTCTCATCCACCTTCCTTTGCCTGGGTAACTTCTATTTGTCCTTCAGGTCTTCCCCCAAGAAGCTTCTGGCCTCTTAAATCAGGCTCAGTGTCCCTCATCTGAGCACCCTCTCCTGGGTGCTTAATATGTACCTTCATTTGTAGCTTTTACCATTCTGTGGTAATTGGTGGTTTGTGGTTTGTCTTTCCTGCTCAGCATCCTCCACCCTGATGAGCTCCTGGAAGACAGGAGAGGCCTTGTTCACTTCTGCACCTAATGTAAAGGGCCACTTAGGATGTATACACATTGCATTTGTATAGCACTCTGCCATTTTCAAAGTGCCCTGACACAAATTAAGTGGTCTACAGAAATACAATTGTATTTCCTTACTTAATATTAATTTCTCTTTAATAAAATATTTTGTTTTGTTTGTTTTGCAGTAATAGGCATTGAACCCAGGGACGCTCTATCACTACATCCTAGCCTTTGTAAAATTATTTTTGAGGTGGTGATCCTTCTGCCTCAACCTTCTAAGTAGCTGGTTCTACAGGTGTGTGTCACTGTGCCTGGCTTCAATAAAATATTCTTTAATACCACATGTGGTAGCACATGCCTGTAATCCCAGTGACTCGGTAGGCTGAGGCAGGAGGATGGCAAATTCAAAGCCAGTCTTAGCAACTTATCAAGGCCCTAAGCAAAATTAGCAAAACCCTGTCTCAAAATAAAAAGGTCTGGGGATATAACTCAGTGGTAGAGTGCCCTGGGTTCAATTCCTAGTACAAATAATTAAATTAAATTGAAGATAAATCAAAATATCACCATTACTTACATGATTTCTGATGTAACTGAGTCTGGGCTCAAACTATCTAATTTTTGCATGATGTACTAGAAGAATTCCAGGAAAAGCAGACTTTTTTTGAACGACTTGGTTGGAAGTGGCATCTATGATTTGGGGGAGTGTGGGGGGAACAGGTGCACAGAGACCAGGAGTCAGCCTTCCGGGGTAAGCCTCAGCTGGTAAACTGATCTTCTCATGAGTTCACATTCGTGGTTTCCTGGAACTGAGATCAGGACTAGAATGGGCATATATGCTGTAGCATGGAAGAAATTTAGTTCTTACAATCACAGAATTAAAGAGCTTTGGGTTATCTGGTTCAACTTCCACCTTTAAGAGGTAGGGACAGAAATCTAATACTTTGTTCATGAAGCCTCAAACCTTATCAATCTTGTTTTCCTTTCTTCAAAAGACAGGACTTAGAGGTCACTAGATTCCTGATCCCAATCACATATCTCATGACTGTAATCCCGGTGATTCAGGAGGCTGAGGTAGGAAGATGGCAAGTTCCAGGCCAACCTCAACAAATTAGCAAAGCCCTAAGCAACTTAGTGAGACAGACTCTCAAAATGAAAAGGGCAGGGGATGTAGTTTAGTGGTAAAGCTCTCCTGGGCTCAATTCCCAGTACCCAAAAAAAAAAAACAATCTCTTAGAATTTATCTTCCTCCCTCCCCTCTCACTATAATATCACCTGAATAAATGATGTATTAATATTGGTATATAGATCCAGGCACAGTGGCACACGCCAGTAATCCCAGTGGTTCCAGAGGCTGAGGCACGAAGATTCCGAGTTCAAAACTAGCCTCAGCAAAAGTGAGGTGCTAAGCAACTCAGTGAGACCCTGTCTCTAAATAAAATACAAAATAGGGCTGGAGATGTGGCTCAGTGGTCGAGTGCCCCTGAATTCAATCCCAGGTACCTACCCCACCAAATATTGCCCTATAGAAATTCATGGAAGACATGTTCCTGGTTCCTAGAAAGTTACAAATGGAGATTAGGAATTTAAGAATGATTTGCACACATCATTTAAGTCAAAAGAAAGAAACTTGTAAGTGGAAGTTTTATTTAAAGGTTAAATCAGACATTAAATCAAAATAATTTCTTTCTTTCCCTTTTGTTTGAGCTATTCAGTTTGTATATGTAGATGATCTCAAGTTACAATTTAATGTCAGGAAGTGCTGAGGCAGGATGGAGATTCACTTTTTCCTGATGTGGATGAGTCAGGTCAGGAGAGGAAGAAATGACACAGGAGACCTCCTGTATTGCAGGGTGTTCTAGATCAACCCCCACCACATGCTAGTGAGCTAGGGACTGTCATCAGCTTATCTAGGAGGACTCTGAGGGGCAAGGATTCCCTGAGAGTAATTGTTAATAAGGTGGGTGTGGTAAGATCCAGACCCTCTTCTGACTGTCCTAGAGCCACATCATGCTCCTGAGAAACAAGAATGGCCACTGGCTCCGTGGGTCCCCATTATCAGATTGAAAGATGTTCAGTCTTAAGCTTGAAAATAGGTCAGGCAGCTTGACTTCGCCTTTTGCAGATGGAGGAGCCAAACCCCTAGAAGGTAGATCAACTTGCCTGCAGTCAAAGGGACAGTGACAGAGTTAGATCTGGCTCCACCCTGACAAATAAAAACCCTGAAGGGAGAAAATTCTATCCGAGAAAGAGAAGGCAGAAAAGCGGCTGTTCTTATTCCTACACTGAAGGTCAGAATTCCTTCACTGAATCACACTAATTTCCCAAAGACTCTGAATCCAGCTGCTTCAGGCTCTAGGCCAGGCTCTCTTCTCCCCAAGCCCCACTCCCTTCAAGGTGCCTCACAGCGGGGCCAGGGAGCAGGGGTGCAGGGGAGTGGGGCTCCCATCATCCACTGTCACTTGCAGCCCAGGTTCTTCTGGTCTTACCACTAGACAACTGTGTTTTTCAAAAACTTCTTGACAGTTCCTCTCTTTTCCAAAAAAATCTTTCTCAAGGCATTGTCCTCATACTTAGGCCTGTAGGAGCTTTTGCTTTTATAAAGTGGATTTGTGCCCAGCTTCATTCTCACTGCTCTTCCTAACACCCCGGTGAGGTGGGCGGGGAAGAAATTATTACCAATTTTACAGGAAGTGGACTGAGGCACCCTCTTGATTCTCCTGTGACCTCTGGGAGGACAGATTTCCAGGCCTCAGCCTCAGGTTGGCCCTGCGGGGCTCCTGTGGCACAGGTTTGAGTTTTCCCTTCTGTTTCTCACATTTCTTGGAATCCCAGTGGATTCTCCTTGGTGGACTCATTAGGATCAGTAGGCAGGTGACCCCTGTGTGACTGTGGAGGCTGCAGTCTCAGCTTTGGGTTGCGTCGGTGGTGTCCCTCGAGGCTCCTCAGCTGACTTTCATGTGTACTCCTTCCCACTCTGGTGGCCTTTCTGTTATAAGTCATCATCTAATCCAATTTATCTGGGTATGCAAGTGTGCAAACTTCCCTTTTATCCAGAAGATCTGTTTACTCTCGCCTAAATATTAGGCATCCAACCTAATGGGTTTCAAAAATTAATATAATTTATTTTCCATTAAGTCAGTGCAAAACAAGGGTGTTTTTAGACGAAGCACTGAAGACCAAAATCCTTCCTCTTCTTTCAGTTCTGTTTCTTGAATCAGCAACGAGTACGCAGTTCTGTAAACATGTGTGGGCCTGGATCCCTGTGGGCCTGGGTCCACTGCTTTATTCCATCCTTAACTGGCTCATGCAAGGTAAGTACCAAGTAGCCTTCTTGTCTTGCTCAAAATGGAGATTCCCGCAACATCTGGACTTTCATCAAGGCCCGTTTCAGCTGCTCATAGGTTACAAACATCATCACATTCCAGGATCCCAAACGCAAGAAGGAGGGGGTGAATCTGATGAAAAAAAGAACCACGGCATTAGGGGGAGGGGGCTACGAGATCTCCTGTGTCCTCACTGGCACCGAGTTGTGCCAAAGGACCTTGACTGTTGTCTCAAGCATTTTTTGAGATCCATTCCATTTTTTTCTTCTCTGCTGAGAGGCTTCAGGCAGGACCCAGAGTCAGGAGAAGAAAGAAAACTAACATTTTGAGCCAGGTTACCATGTCAGGCACTGGATTCTCACAACAATTCTGTATGGTTACTATGTTTGTCATCAGGTTTCTGTTTTAGAAACTGCAGCCCAGGGGAGGCCTCAACCAAAGCCATACAGCTAGTAAATACCAGATATAAGGTTCAAATGAGCCATGTGACCTGACTCCACCCTGCTGCTGGGGGTTCCTGGGCTCATTTATACCCTGATCTCTTGCCCCTGAGGAGGGCCCCACCAGGACAGTGAGAAGCTGGGGCAGTGCAGGTGAGGCCTGCAGGGCACCAAACTGAGCCCAGCTCCAGAGAGCCTGCCTGTGCTGTGGTGGCAGAGGGGAGACAGTCCCCACCTCAACTGTGCCCCATGGGCTCAGGGGGCAGCCGACAGCTGGCCCCTGCCCTCTTCTCAGCCTCTCTCCCATAGTGTCCACTCCCACCCCAAGCCTTTTTTTTTTTTTTAATGTGTATTTTTGTTCTCAGCGGACACAACATCTTTGTATGTGGTGCTGAGGATCGAACCCGGGCTGCACGCATGCCAGGCCGCATGCATGCCAGGCTTGAGCCACATCCCCAGCCCCACCCCAGGCCTTTTTGCTGCTCCCAGACTCAGCCAGTTAGAGTCTCCTGATGATGCTGGGCCTCCTCACTCCCCTGCCTTTGTCCATGTTGCTTGCTCTGTTTGGACTGTCCCCTACTCTCTTGCTTTCTGGCTGGTTGCTTGTCACTCTCAGCCTGGGTACCTTAACCACATGAGGATCCTAGATCCTCATGGGGACTGTAGCATTGTGGCAATATATGTGAACTTGAGTCAGGCTCCACCATTTTCTGGCTCTACAAACTTGGACAAGATGACTTAATTTTTCTGAGCCTGTTTTTCTTTAAAATAAGAAAAATAATCCCAGTTACTTGGAAGGCTACGATAGGAGGATTACAAGTTCAAGGCCAGTCTTGGCAATTTAGCAAGCCCTTGTTTCAAAAAAAAAAAAGTTAAAAAGGACTGGGGAGGGGGCTGTAGCTAAGTAGCAAAGCATCCCTGGGGTTCAATCTCCAGTTCTGAGAAGGAAATGAGGAAAATCACAGTATTTACCCTATACGGTTGTTGTAAGCATTGACTAATGTCACCTACTTGTTTGCTGCTCTTTGAGGGACGCATAGCACAGGGCCTGGTACACACAAGATGTTCAATAAATTTTTGGCAAGTGGAAGAATAAACTGAGACAAGTGGCTATCACTTAAGGTTTTACAAAAGGGGCACTTAGCAGAACACTCTCCCACAACTGACACCCTCCAGTGGCTTCTGTTTGCTGTTTGGGTCTAAACTAACTATCTGCTGATGGCTTCAGTGGTGGAGGTGAGAGGGCCTAGCTAAGAGCTACCACTGGGAGACACAACAGCATGCTGGGTGTGGTGTCGGGCAGACTGGGTTTGAGCCAGGGCTCTGCCATTTTAACTTTTGCTCTCCGACAAGTTACTTTTCTGAGACATACTTTCTTCCTCGGTTAGTGTGGGTCTGCTACACAGTTAGGGGGTTGTTGAGACAATGTAGGGGGCTTAGCTATCAGGATGATGGTTAAAATCACATTATTGAACATTTGCTTTGTGCCAGGAACTCTGGGAGATGAAAGACAGATAGGTCACTGGTCCTTAGCTCTAAGGACCTTGCACTCCAGTGTAAGGAGTAATTTAACCTTGCAAACACTCCACTACAAGGCAGGAGGTGATGAAGATGGAATCATAATGTTAATGCCAAAGTTTTCAGGGAGAAAGGAAAACTTATACATGAGAATGTTATGGGGGTGGGGACATTTGAATTAGTCTAAAATGATGGCTAGGAGTAAGAGCATTCAGATGGTGAGGGAAAGGCATTCCTCACCGAGGGAACAGTAAATGCAAAGGCACAGAAACGTGAGTGTTGGCACAGTGAGTATGGCGCCTCTGCTGACACGAGTGTGGGGATGAGCAGTCAGGGTGACAAGCTGCCGAAAGGTTTTGGAATTACAAACCACCTCTTCCTCTAATATTTTAACCTATCTTTATACTCCTTTTTCTCAAAAAGGCTTCCCTAACTCTCCAAATCAGGTTTAGTTCACTTTTTTTTTTAAACTCCCATAATTAAAAAAAAAAATTAAAGTTGTATGTGGACACAATGCCTTTACTTTTTTTTTATGTGGGGTTTAGGATTGAACCCAGTGCCTCAGATGTGCTGGGCAAGTGCTCCACCACTGAGCTACAGCTCTAGCCCTTAACTCCCATAATTCTTGACACTTCTCCTTTGTGGCATTGACATCTGTTCTGTTCACTGCATCTCCTGATAGACTGGCAGGCACGTTAGACAACAAGGAAGACTGACTTCTCTGGGAGGGGGTGCTGGAGGCAGGGGGGAGGTTTACCCCTTGTAGAAGGCTGTGGATCCCTCGTGGACCACCAGCTTTAGCATACAGTCCAGCGGGCTGCGGTACTGGCCTGGGGGTGAGTTCATATACCGCGTCTTCACCACATCCACTGGGGAGGCCACCACTGTGGCACAGAAGCCAGCTCCAAAGGCAGAGACAAAGTGGCAGGGGAAGTTGTCTGTAGAAGGGGAGGAAGAGCAAATATCAAGGAGTGAGTGCACCACGTGCATTCATCATCTGTGATTCAACTTTGACTCCTTGAGCACAGGAAAGTATTGTCTCTCTCTTTCATAGTACCAGGTCTGATCTCTCATTAAGTCCTAGCAAATCAGAAATGGGTGTCCCTGGTTAATAAGGTCACCCAGCCCAATACTCTTTTGGAGGAAATGAAAGTCAAGGTGAGAAACCTTTTTTCAAACACACAGTAAGAGATGGTGCCTGGAGCCAGGGCTCTGGCCTGTGGCCCAGGCCTCTTTCCTACTTGTCAAAGTCCTGAACTGGGCATTGCTCTTCTCTCTGCTCCTTTTAAAGCTCAGTTGCCTGTGGGTGATGCCAACTCCAGGGCCTCACCAGTGAGCAGGCGAGAGTCCACAAGTTTCTCCTTGATGATGTCATAAGTCACCATCTCAGCACAGTTGACAATGGCATTCCTTGTGATGTTGGGCCAAGTTCCTGTGAAGAAGGTAGCAGGAGCTGTTGAATGGGGAGTGGGGAATTGGATGTCCTGGCTGTAGGACCACAGTGGTGCCCCATTGCCATGATCTCAGCTAGGAGGACCTCCCCACAACAAACACCAATCCAAGCAGATCTTCTTTCTAGAGTTAACAACTCTCAGATCTTCCTTAGAGAAAGAAAACAGAGGGGCCCATTTGTGTTTTGGAGGATAATCTCCAATAGTTGTCAAAATTAAAACGCACCCCCTGACACCAGGTGTAGCCAGAAAAAGAAGTCATATTTGGAAGAGCAAATCTGGGTTCTTGGGACCGTGACAGAATTTATCATTGATAGGACTCTAGAAGAGTAGTTTCACTGGGGTGGGGGGCGGTCAGGCTTGGCAATGGAGGGGCACCCAGAAATGGAGTGCAAGCCAGTACTGTGACCCAGGCACCCTACCCTTAAACGACACAGGCAACTGTTTCTTCTGTAAGGATTCACACATCTGGCCCAGATATGGGAGAGAGTCTAGCATTTGTCCAGGTGGCACTGGGGTAGATATATAGGAACAGTCAAGTCTTTGTTCCAAGGAAGTCCCCTCCTCTCTGGGTCTCACTGCACCCCACTCCTCTCAATAGGGCTCCTCCATTGCCTGGTTTTGCTCTGTGTCCTGCAGGAGGCCCTGCCCTTCCATCTCCACAGGCTTGGAGCCTGCTCAGTCTTTGAAGCCCTCTGGAGCCAGCCTGGTCTCTCCCACCTCTGGCAGGGCACCTGGTACATCTTATTTGAGGAGTAGACTGCGAGGACGTGTCACATTCATTTCTAGCTCCCTGACAGAAGGTGAAGGATTGGTAAATTGAACAGAATCTGAGGCAAGTGTGGGAGGTTTCTTTGTTAGGGATATTCATATGGAGTTAGTGGAATATGCCATGCTGGGTCCCCTGTCCCCGGGAGCCTACCTTTCCACAGGCCCCTGAACCCTTCCTCCCTGGCGATGGTTCTGTAGGCATCCATAGTTCCGCTGTATTTTCTGTGGCTCCCGGGCCCCAGGCGCACGCTGGCCTGAAATCGGACCTTTACCACATCGGTGGGCTGGGCACAAGTCACTGCCATGGCCCCCGTGGTGCAGCCCGCCAGAATCCTGATGGCAATGTTGGAACCTGGGGAGAGCAGAGGGAGTGGGCCAGAGCTGCGCGCTGAAGATCCCTCTCCCCAGCCCGCTCTCCCGGGGTCGCCCTGTGCTGCTGGCCCTCTTCCTCCATGGAAGGACTGGAGTTCTTGTGTCCCTGTCACGTCAGAGCCTCCTTTCCCGCATCTGTTACCAGTTTCCCTAGGCCGGGCTCTGCCTCTGCTCTGGCCTGGCCGGGTGTGCTGACCCACGTGCGAGCTGCGCCTGGCATGACCCTTGGCGTCCACGGGGTAGCGGACACTCACTGTCCGCTCCTTTGGGGGTGTAGAACTGCTTGACAGAGTCATAGAGGCCAATGCGGATGGAGGCGAAGCTCATCTGACGGTGCAGGCCGGCCACCAGCCCGTTGTAAGGACTTCTGGGGCCCTCGGTGCGCACCATGGTCAGGATGGTGCCCAGCACGCCGCGGTACTGCACGCTCTGCGCCGCGGGGTTCTCTCCCTGGATCTGAGGGACAACCATGGGGACCTGAGTAGTTGGACCAGAAAGTGCTGTGTGCACAGAAGCCCCGCCTGGGCAGGACCTGCTTGTCCTCATGCTTGAGGACAAGCATGACCATCACCTCACAGTGAAAAGAACTGAGGTTTGTGCAGCATTTTACGGTTCACAAAGGAGGGGTGTGACATTTGAGCCTCAGAAAAATCAGAGGGGCAGATATTTTTCACATTTTAATAAACTAATTAATTAATTAATCTATTAATTTTTTTTTTGGTACTGGTTTACCCAGGGGTGCTTTACCACTGAGCTTCATCTTCAGCCTTTTAAAATTTTTAACTTTGAAACAGGGCCTTGCAAAGTTGCTGAGGCTGGCTTTGAACTTAGGATACTCCTGCCTCAGCTTCCTGAGTGGCTAGGATTATAGGCATCCACCTGGACTGTTTTCCTCATTTTATAAATGGTTAATGGCTTGCCCAAGGTCACAGTTAATGCCTTAATTTTACCTCACACATTTTGGTTTACAAATCAGGGAAGGAACCTGCCACATCATGCCAAGGCATTTAGACTTTTTTTTTTTTTTTTTTTGTCCTGAGTGTTAATGAGTGTAGTCCCCACTCCTCCCCTGTCCTGAGCGAGGAAGTGTGTGTTGACAGATTGCCAAGGTGCTGTGGACGGTGACTAACCCTTCCTTTGATGTGAACAATTACCCTTGGGCCAAAGGGTACCTACCTGTAGGCGGACCTTGGCTGTATCCAGTGGAAAGGTGAGGAGGTCTGCGAAACAGGCTGCAGTGCCTGCCCCCAGGCACTTCACAGCAGTGGTGGGAGGCACTTCTGAAGGCTTCAGTCCAACCATCCTCTCAGTAAGATTGGCCCTGTCCCTCCAGAGCCCAGTGATGTCCAAAGAGAGAGGTCAATTGGTAGCTCTGGGCTTTAGTGCAGGGAGAAGGCTGCAGGAGGAGGCCAGGGGAGGTGGATGGAGCCGGGGTTGCCTGACCCTGCCCCATCTCCAGGTACCCTGCAGCCGGAAGGAGCTTTAGAAAGTGAGAAGCCTGGGCATTGCCACACTTAAGTTGTCTGAGTTTAGCCTATAAAAACAGGTCACTTTCCCATCTTTCATATCTTGCAATCCTCACCCTATCCCCTCAGCCCCAGGGAGCAGGCTGGTGGTGATATCTTCATTGTATGGATGAGGAAACAGGCTCTGGCAGGGACCAGGCCTGGCTCTGACTCCACACACACCCTGTTCTCCCCAGCATGCAGCTGCTTCCTATGACAGGCTGTTTGGTGATCCTGCTCCCTGAGGTGTCTCACCACTTGAGATCTTTCTCTCCCTAACAACTGGAGCCAACACTCCTCATGACTGAATGAAACTGTTATTCATTTTGGATGAAGATATCTTTTACACAAGGATGCCTTAATATACTCATACATAAAGTAAATAAAACTCTTTTCAGTTGTGGTTCCCTTTCTGTGACTAGAGACATTCCTTCCTAACACTGATGGATTCCTGTACTGATGCTGTTGGTGGAGCTGGGGGAAGAGTGGGCCCTGACTGATTAGCTGCTGCATCCTGCAGTCAGCTCTGAGGGAGATGGGCTAATGCAGCGCCTTCCGTGAATGTTTGTGGCAGTCCCAGCTGCTCTGTCTGGCTTGGCACATGCCCCCTTTTTCCTTATTCCACTGAGGAGCATCTCAGACAGGGGAGGATCAATCTTGAACCAAGGGAATGTGCTGTCTCCTCTTGTCCTGCTAGAGCCCATGTACACCTCTAGTTCATGTACATATATGCTGACACTGGTGAGCACTTGTGTCTGCACCCTATTACCAGTGGTTAACAAGGGCACTTTTGCATATGAAGGTCTATGTCTAGCCTTGGTGACACTGAGAAACTGGCACACCATCATAGGCAGTCCTGTGTTCTTGTAATCTGAATATTTGTACAATCAGGTCTTTGGTGAGGATGCTGTCTCTTGGCAGGTCATGCCCACGAGCACCCTAACTCACACACACTGCTGATGTGCTGAGGTCCTGAACCTTTAGTGACCCCACGCCTGGAGCCAGAGCCAGTTCCACAGAATTGTGAAGTGGGCAGAGTGTGCACACCTTCCCTACAGGGCAACAGAATTCTGGGCCTGTGACCAGAAAATTTGGGGTCTGGTCCTGTCTTCAAGACTTACTAATGAGTGACATGATCTTAGGTACACATTTAACCACTCTTGGGCAAATGGAAATATGGATTACCCCAGCCATCTGTAGTGAATTGGGTGCCCAAAGACAGAGGATAAGCCTTTAATCCCAGTGGCTCCAGAGGCTGAGGTAGGAGGATTGAAAATTCAAAGCCAGCCTCAGCAATTTAGTGAGGCCCTAAGCAACTCAGTGAGACTCTGTCTCTAAATATAAAATAGGGCGGGGATGTGGCTCAGTGATTGAGTGTCCCTGAGTTCAATACTTGGTACCCTCTCCCCCACCCCAAATAGGGGTTAAGCTAGTGACTCTTAAGCCTTCTTTCAGGACTGCCATCTACAACCTTCTTCTCTCTGTTGCCTCCTCAAGCCACACATTCCATTCAGGCTCCATGAACTAATGCTTGCTACACCTCTCTTTGGAAAAGCCTTTTTATTTTAATATTTTAAATTTTTTTTTTAGTTTTAGATAGACACAATACTCTTGTTTTATTTATTTTTATGTGATGCAAAGGCTCGAACCCAGTGCCTCACACATGCCAGACAAGTGCTCTACCACTGAGCTACAACCCCAGTCCCTGAAAAGCCTGTTCTTTGGAAGGAAATGATCTGCTAATTCATACTAATATATAAATGACAATTTCATGAAAAAAACATTTTGCTGTGTTGGGGATGAAATGCAGGGTTTGTACATGCTAGGCAAGAGCTCTACCACTGAGCTATACCCTGACCCAGAACCCAGATCAGATATTTCTTGGCCACCATGCTAGGCAATAGCGGGGAAAAAAAAAAAAAAAAAAAAGACATGGAATAAATTGGGTTTGGCCCTTGCCCTCAAGGAGTTCCCATTCTCATAAGGAAGGTGAACAGGTATAGAGTTACTTAAAGAGAGTAAAGGAGGGGGGTATGGGCTGAGGCTGGGACTCACTAGCTACTGGATCCCCATCTAGAAACCTGCAATAGTGTGGCTTTAAGAAGTCTTTCCCTGAAGAAAGGATGCTTTTATTTGATTCTTCCCAGTATGGATTTGCACTTACATTTTTATTTTTTAAGCTTTTAAAATTGGGATATAAATCTCACTGATGAGTCCAATTTACAATGATCATATGCATTTTTTAATATTTATTTTTTAGTTTTAGGGGAGCACTATATCTTTATTTTGCATTTATGTGGTGCTGAGGATCGAACCTAGTGCCTCATGCATGCTAGGTGAGCACTCTGCCACTAAGCCACAACCCCCAGCCCTGATTGTGTGCATTTTGAGGGGTGCTAAACTATGAGGGGAATTATGCACCTGTGCATGTGGTAGAGTGCTTCTTGTCTTTTCTTAAGGCATTTAAAGCCCTCTGCAGTTACTGAATGATGTGCAAAATAACCTGTGAGAATGGCAGTGTCAGACATGGAGCCTGGTGAGGAAGGTCATTGAGCACCCCATTGCCCCAGTTGGCAGAGAAGAGAATGGGCCAGCGCAGCTGAGATCTGTGTGGTGGGACAGTCAGGCCTTAGCCTCTCCTGGGCTCACCCCTAATTCTGTCTTCCTGATGCCTGATTTGCCACCCAAGAAGAGCCCAGGAAGGGCTTTGTGGGGTGACACAGGGACACTCAGGGTGAACTTGGCTGAGGAGACAGTATTGTAGGCATGCTGGAAGAAATACTCTCTGCCTGTGCCTTCCTCACTGCCCTGTGCCCTATAGAAAGCCAGCCAGGCCCCTGGGCTCCTTCCCAGCAGGGAGGCTGGGACTGGAATGTACTGTGGGAGCAGCTGGCTCTCTCTATGGCATCCTGGTGGCCTCTTTCCCCGACGAGCCCTGGCATTTCCCCTGCCCTCTTCTCTTCAGAAGTGAGCTGGGCTGTAGGGGCCTTGGCATCATGAATCTGAGGCTGACTCTCAGAGTAGGGGAGGCCCTTGGGGGCTGTGTTCTCTATTGTCTCCTGCTGGCTAAGTATCCTTTCTATAAAACATTTGGGAACCATTCAGGTGCTAATAAAAGAACACTACACATTGTTTTTGTTCTACTTTCATATTTCAAACTGACCTGCCTGCCTGGTGCCACACAGTGAACAGAGGTGGGATTCCCATCAGGGGTGTGTAAGTTCAGGACATCCTCTGCCCAAGGCCATTTGATGTGGAGGGTCTGTGCTGGGTCAGGACCTGCAGAGGGCACTTCATGGGTTTTGTCTCCTGCTGAGGCTGGGCCTATCTCTCTGGGGAGCCTACTCTCCCCTGGCCATCAGGCATGTCTTCCTTTCTGAATCCATTTTGTCTCCAGCTGACTCTGACCCCTGATCCCACACTTTTATTTATTTATTTATTTTGGTAGTGGGTACTGAACCCAGGGGAGCTTTAGCCCCAGACCTTTGTATTTTTTTGAGGCAGGATCTATGTTGTTCAAGTTGGCTTTGAACTTCTAATTCTTTTGCCTCAGCCTCCTAGTTGCTGGATTTCAGGTGCCAGCATGCCTGGCACCCCACACTTTCTTGAGAAGGGGTGCTCCACCAACAGGTGCAGGATCTACTTGTCTACTTCTCTATACCATTAAGTGCTTCTGAAGGCACTCAGAGAAACCAGGAGTTTGAGCCCACGTGCTGAAGTGAGGAAAGGGCAAATGAGATCAGAGATGCCCCTGGGGATGGATAGAAGAGGGCTTCAAAAGCCTGAGTTAATCTAGTGGGCAGCAGGGAATGGCTGGTGATTCTCAGGGAGGGAATGACACTGTCAGACCTGTGTTAGAGGATGCTGGTGCAGCTGTCAAGAATGGGTGGAAGGGAGGCTCAGGCACCAGTGAGGAGGTTGTTGGAATGTTGCTAGCAAGATGAGCTAAAATCTGAACTTGGTCAAGAGCAACATCCAGGGGTGAAGCTGGAGCAACATCCAGGGCAGTCCTGAGCCATCCACAGGAAACAGAATGGATGGGCACAGACTCAGGTCAAAAGCCACATGTGCACAGTGGCACAGTGGTGCGTGCCCGTAATCCCAGCAACTTGGCAGGCTGAGGCAAGAGAACAGCCAACTCAAGGCCAGCCTGGTGATATTCTCTCTCTCTCTCTCTCAAAAAAAAAAAAAAAAAAAAAAATATATATATATATAAAGGGCTAGGGATGTATTTTAGTGGTAGAGTCCCTTTAAATTCAATCCCCAGTACTGAGAAGAAAACAAAAGCCACATGTGAGTGGGTGGGGGAGGCGACAATGGCAGGGAAAGGTAGGGGCTGCCTTGAGGCCAGGGGTCCCTGACCTCTTTCCACCAGCTCTCCACCCTCCTGAACTATTCCTTGAAGAGTTCTGGAAACCAGCAGACCTTTGCTGCTGTCTGGAAGAGGAAGTCAAGATTAGAATCCTTGTTCCTGAAGCTTTCTTGGGGAACATGAGGATGGGATGTCCTACCTGAAGGGCCCTTTGAACTTTGCTGAGTGCTTCCTGCACCCGGAACTGTGCTGAGGGTTTTGTAGACATTAATTCGATCCCTTTATAAAGTGTACAGGTACTATTATAAGGTAGCCCTGCTTTGAAGGCTTTAGCTGAAGTGATAGAGCTGAGATTGGCACCTAGGCCTGTCACACAACCAGTGCCTCTTGATCCTCCCAGGGTCTTAGACTTCAGGGGAAGCTCAGGATCCCTTGAACCACTTGTTTACACAGCAGATTCTCAGTCCTAGGCCCTAGAGGTCCTGATTCAGGTCTCAGGTGAGACCCAGGAATCTGCAATATACACAGATTTTCCCCTGGTAGCTCTGAAGCAGGGGGCAGAGGACCCCTTTCTAAGATGTCCATCCATATTGCCTCTCCAGCCCCACAGTCCCTGACAAATCCTCCACAGCATCCCCACTGAGGAAGCCATTTGAGCAGTGAGCATGGGCTCCATAAACCTCTGACAGGTGACTTAGCCTGGGCCTCATCATTATCATCACTACTCAGGAAAAGGGCCCCAGTACCCTATGGGGGGAGAGGGCTTTATGCTCAGGGGAATCATGGAGATTTGGAGCCAAAGTTCTGAGAAAGTCATTTCATATCTGTGGGGATTTTCATAATTCCACCAGAGGCAGCCAGCAGGGTGAGGGTGAGTCCTGGGTGAGTGGCACGGGTCTACGGTTCTGGTGTGGAGTTTGAGGACTTCCCCGGGGCTGCAGTTCCCTCCTCTTAACAAGGTGGGGCCTGGACTGAATTTCTCTCAGTTTATCATGGTTCCTAGCTGCCTCTGAAAACCTCCATGGAAAGGAGAACAGGCAGAAGGGGAGGGACAGGGGTAAGTGGGAGAGGGGAATTTGTCTTACCTGTAAGCCCAGCCAGGGCAGGGGCAGCTCAGTAGATCCCTAGGGCTCCATCCCAGGGGGTGGTAGGAGGAATCCGATGGCTCCTCCTGGCCATTCACTGTTGTTCTGCTGCTTCTGGCTTGGCACAGGTCTTATACACCAGCTGACCTGAAACCTAATCCAGAGAGGTTGGTTGACAGTCTGATCACTTGACTAGAGGCGGGCTGGAGAGGGGCAGGCAGGGGAGGGGGTCAGGGAGTTCCAGGTCTGGTTTAGCTCCCTTGACTTGGGGCTCTTTCATTCCTTCAAGTTGTGAAAGAGCTACCTCAGTGACAGGTGTATATGGGGTGTCACCTTTGAGAGTCTAAACATCAAGTTCCCCTCAAATAGACTGGCAGGGCTCTCAGGGCCTCCTCTTAATATTAGCAACGAAGCCATCATATCTTGGTGCCAACTATGTGCTAGATATTTTATACACATTATTTCTACTGTTTGCTACTGCTGTGAGGTAGGTACTATTAGGAGTCCAATTTTTTTAAAATAACAGATTTAGGCCTGGAGCTGTAGCTGAGTGGAAGAGCACTTGCCTGGCATGTGTGAGGCACTGGGTTTGATCCTCAGCACCACATAAAAAATAAATAAATAAAGGTATAAAATTCCCTCACATTAACACATAATTTAAAAAAAAAACAACAGATTTATTGGAATATAATTTACATAGTATGCAATTAATTTCTTCTAAAAACCATTCTTCAAATGGTTTTTAGCACAGAGTTGTGCAACCATAGCCACAATCTATTTTAGAACATTTCCATCATCTCTCAAAAAAACTTTTGTTCACCTCAGCAGTCACATCCCTTCCCCCTTCCCCAGCTCCAGGCAGCTATTAACCTACTTTCGGTCATTATAGTTTTCCTGTCCTTGACATTTCACATAAGTAGAATCGTACAGGATGTGCTCCTTTGTGATTGGCTTCCTTCACTTAGCATAGGAGTGTTTTCAAAGCTCACTCATGCTGTAGTGTATATCAATACTTCATTATTTTTGATTACTGAGGACTCTTTTTTTAATATGGGGCCATGTTATGGTGTCCAGTTCAAGGCTGGTCTTGAATTCCTGAGCTCAAGCTATCCTCTTGTCTCAGCCTCTCCAGTAGCTGGGACTATAGGTGCACAGCATGGTGCCCAACTGTTTTAAACCATGCAGGAGACTGAACCAAGGCCTTATACTTGCAAGGAGTTACATCCCAATCCCAAGATCCTCATATTTTAATGCTTATTTTATAGAGGAGAAAACCAAGTCTCAGGGAGGACAATGACTCATCAAGATCTATGGCTAGGGCTGGGGATGTGGCTCAGGCGGTGGCGCGCTCGCCTGGCATACGTGCGGCCCGGGTTCGATCCTCAGCACCACATACAAACAGAGATGTTGTGTCCGCCGAGAACTAAAAAAAATAAATATTAAAAAAAGTTCTCTCTCTCTCTCTCTCTCTCTCTCTCTCTCTCTCTCTCTCTCCCCTCTCTCACTCTCTCTTAAAAAAAAAAAGAAAAAAAAAAAAGATCTATGGCTAGTACAAGAAAGTAAGGCCTGACCTCAGTCTGTAGACTGTAATGTTTTGGGCCTATCCACTGTGACCCTTGTTCTTTGTGACACTTGGAAGCTTCAGCATGGACTGGCTGGGGACAGAGGGAGCTGGGGCAGGGAGGGAAGGGTTCTTACAGTAGTTACTGTGGACTCCTCCCATAGACACTAAGAATAAGGATTGGGCATTAGCTGAACTTGGGCCTCAGATGACAGAGGGAGGAGAGGAGGGAGACACGGAGAAGAAATGATGGGAGGGGAGGAGAGGGAGAATGCAGGGAAGGAGAAGGAGTTAACTAGGTGGGGCTGAGGAGCAGGCAGAAGCCATTTCTGGCCTTGGGCACAGAGCCATGATCAATGGGCAGGTGGTCAGAAGGTTAATGCAAAGCTTGGGCTGCACCTGTCCTTTTCCTTGGATCTGTCTCCACCCTTAATGACAGCAGAACAGGCAGGTGCTTCAGTGGTATAAGGGAAGGGGCTGCTGGGACTGCTGAGATTGGGCGGGCTGAGGGAAATAGGTTCTGAGTGAGCTCTGCCTGGAAACTCTAGCCTAGAGGTGGTGGGGAATGAGAGGACACATGACAGGGAGACAAGTTGGAATCAAACAAGGGAGCAGCAGGCTCTGGAGAAACTGAGAGAGAGGGAGGGAGGGCTCGGCTTACTCTGGCCTGGAAGATTCCTGAGGGCAGGTCTGTCTACCTGGGCTCCTTGTATCCAGAGTCCAGCCCTTGCTAGAAGTTCCAAGGTTGGCTGCTTTGGGCTGGGATATAATCAGCCTCTGAATGATCAGAAACACCTATTTTTAGGTGTCTGTGGATGAGGTTCTTAAAAGCAAGTCGGCGAGACTCTAGTTGGTTCTGTTGGTGGGGACAAATGTATCCAGAATCCATGCTGCCTGACTCCAAGTCATGTTGCCTCAAGGAGCTATCACTGGGAAATGTATCCAACTCCTGGGGATGAGATATTGGTAAATAACATGTTCTGTGAGCGTAAAAGGTGGGTCTCAGTCGCATAGGGTGTTTCTGTGTTCACCGAGGCTACTCTCAGCCTGGGCAGGAGTGGCCCATGTCCTCCCGTGGCCTTATCCTCACTTGACTTATCAGGTTATTTACAGGAGCAGGATTTGGAAGGAATACTTTACCTGAAGCTTTACCCCTTAGACTCTGGAGGTTTCTTGTGCCCCAAGGGAGGTGAAGCCCTGGACCTTGGAATCTTTGGGCTGGCATGGGAGGGAGATCAGCTTCTATGGCACTGGGGAGGGGGCACACTGGTAAGCTGAAGCTCACGGAGGCAGGATAAACAGCGGTGGGGCAGGCCAGGCCCAGGGCAGCAAAGAGAGCCCAGCTGCCACCCCAGGCTCCTGCCTCATTTGCACCCTCTGTGGCCCAGCCTGCTGTGCTCTGCTCCTCAGTTATTGGTGAGCTTGTTCCTACTAGTTGGCTCCAGGAGCTTCAGAAGCAGGGGTGAAGTTGACATTTCCTAAACTTCTAACTTGTGCCAACTGCAGGCCAAGCACTTTTACAAAATGTCGTCTCATGTGATCTTCACCACAACCCCATGAAGCCAGGGTTCTTACAGTATCTGTGCTTTACAGATGAGCCTGGAGGCACAGCAGAGCCAGACTGCTCTCCTTTGTCTCCAGTTGCTCAGGGCCTAAAGTGCCTTCTTGGTTCTCTGCAGCTGTCCATGGCCTGACCAATTCTCTGGGCTCACCCTAGACCTGCCTCTTCTAGGAAGCCTTCCCTGCCTGCTGTAGCCTCTATGCTTTCTTCCTCCACCCCCAGGTTCCCCGAATTCAGAGAACTTACTGACTGTACCCTGTTTTGGTCACTGAGCCTTGTAACACTTCTGGGGTTATCTTATGTGGTGATTCACTTCCTAGCTACATAAACAGAGGCAAAACTTTGTTGGGCTTCACTTTAGAAGGGGCATCAAAATATGTAGGTTATAGGGTTGTTCCGAGGACTGGAGTGAAATGACATGAGCTTGGGGGTGAAGAGCGGGGCCCTCCATGGAAATCCCCTCCCAGCCTTGTGGCTCAGCCATACTGTACACGCTGTGCCCCTTCCTATCCTCCCACAGAGACTTGTCTACAGTAGCTGCTCAACTGGCTGTGGTCTGTCCAAGCTGCCTAACCCAGAGATCATGTTCTCTGGGTCATGTTCCAGGAGACCCTCCCACTTTACTGACAGATTTTAAGAACCAGCAAAGCAAAAGAAATAGGGGGTGGTGGGTGTGTGGGAAGAGGGGAGAAGAACCAGTAAAGGAAATACTGATGTCACTCTAATCTGGACCAGTCTGATATTTGGGGGAGCTTAGAAGTCTCATGGTGACCATGGTCCCCTGTTCTGGATGAGCTTCTCAGGGGGAACTGAATGGCTGTCAAGCTTTCTTTCTGTAGTTATAGCACAAATGAATTCCTAGCACCCCATTGCAATTACCAACCCAAGAAACACTTGTTCATGAATACAAACATCAAAATGATTTTATTCAAACAAAGTGGGAACAATGACCTCAGATCTGGGTAAAAACAATAAGTTAAAAGCATGGTTAGAATTTCAGACAATCAGATAAACAGTTTAAAGGAGGTGATTTCCCCTTCCTTTCCTATTATTAATTCAATACAGCATAAAAATAATTTATTTCTATAAAATACCCTTATTCCCAAGCAAATGAACTGGAGCTGGCCCTAAGATTTCCTCAGTTACATGTGATGCATACAAACTAAACATCCCTCCCCAGGCTCCAATCTTTAAGGCAAAAATGGCCTATCCTATTCCATAGAGGTGGGCTCAGGTCAGCAGACAGCAGGAGGACACTAGGAGGAGTTTCTCCATTGAAGATGCCTCTTGGGTCCCTTGGTCAAAAGATGAGTGGGCTACTCAGGTGCTGGAATCCATTTTGTTTCTAGTCTTCGCTTCACCACAGAGGAAGAAATTGGAGTACTAAAAGGTGGACGCGGGGCTGGTTTGGAACACTCCTCTAGAATAAGTCCACGGACTAGGCTGGTGGTAGTTTCAGGGCTGAGCCAGCCCCAGGGGAAACAGACCTGGTACCTCTTGCAAAGTGGACAAGGCTGAGGGAGGGCGGCAAGTGGCTCCTTCCCTTCATCTCTCAGGCTGTATCAGTCTTTCTGGGAGAACTGGGAAGAGAATATCCGAGCAATCCTGCGGGTTTCTTCCTCAGGCAGGTTGGGAGGGATCGAGTTAGGTCTGGGGCGACAAGGCCTCTGGGAGAGGGCTCCCCTGGTGGCTTCACTCTTGTCCTGGAGAGGAAGAAGCCAGTAAGTTAGCACTGAGGACATGACTTTGGTTCCTAATGTTTTGGTCCTTCGGCTAACACTTAGGTAAAGCTGACTGGTTTACAAAGCCCTTTACACACCTTGTTTAATCCTCACTTCAGCTCTATGAGGCGGGCCCATCATTCTCCCTGAGTCATTAATGATGAAATCACAGTGCAGAGGAATCCTACTGCTCTGAGTAGCACGGCTGAGTTGAGGAACCTGGCTCAGACTCTTCTGTATCTCTGGGGAAGGAGGGGGCTATCCTCTCTAGAGGTTTGAAGATTCATCCCTTTTTTTGCTGCAAGATTCTAGATAAGTCATAGACTGGAGTTGGGACTGTGCCACAAGAGACCCTGGGACTACACCCAGCTCCTGTGGAGATGTTGGTGAATAATACATTCTTTGTTTGGCCCTTTGAGTTCCTGGAGCTGCCAGGTACCATGAAGCACATACCCACTCGTTCTGGGCATCACTTGTTCTGCCTTTGAGTGCTTGCCTGGGTAATGGCACTGTGGTCCTCTGAACTCCTCTCTGACTCACTCATTTATTCATTCAACCTTCCCCGTCCCACTTCTCTTCTATACTCTGTCAGGCTCCTGTGCTAAAGATGCTCAAAACTATACAGCAAAGCCACCTGAGGCATCTGACTGAGAGCAGCGTCCTGGGGAAGAGGTGAAGGCCAGTTTGGGAAGAGGCAGTGCTAAAAGGAGTTGGGAGCAGCCCCTCAGGCTAATCTGGCTGACTTTATAGCATGCTGCATGCCCTATGGATAGATCTCTTCCCTGTCCCAAATCCCATGCGCTAAGGTCTTCCCAAGCTGCTAGAGCACTGAGGGCACACTGCACTCTCCCCAGGCACCGAGTCAGCAGCTTGAGACCCTTGAGATTACAGCCACCCCTCCCCCACCTTCTGCTAATAGGAAACTGAGGCCTAGCTAGAGTTGCTTCCAGGACCAGTAACATTCAGTAATCCTTTTTTCATTTATCCTTTTTAATGTCAATTGTGAAAGGGAGCCAGAAATGAACAGAAGTCATATCCTGCCTCCAGAGCTCAGAGTTAATTGAGCTCTAGGAGACACAGAGATCCACCAAAGAATTAGGATAGCAGCCAGAACGATATAAAGGGAGTCTATTGCTCTGTTTGTATGCACTTCCTTAGTGGTTAGAATTCTGGACTGGCAGGAGCCCTCAAGGTTACCTGCCCCTTTTTATGGGTGGAAAATTGACCTTCAAGATGGTAGCTTGGCAGCTGCTAGGCCAGTGAATGGGTAGGACCAAGCTGTGGTGACCAGAGACTTACAGCGGGTGGAGAGGAGGCTGCCTCTTGCAGTAAACATCTCATTCTTTCTAGAACCAGTGGAGGTTGTTCTACCATGCACCAGGTCTTTGGTTAAACCAGACCCTCTCAGGGTCTCCACAGCACTGTGTGTTTCTGTACACCCCTCCACTCCCAAGATACAAAGAGAGTGTTTCCTGATCTATTGGGGGTTTAGAGGTAATGTAAGTCCCATCCAGTCCTCTGGGTCATCAGCTATTCCTTACGCTCTATTTCTTTCTCTGCTACAGCAAAAGGGAGCTTGGCAGATGTTTATGAGGTAGATGAGAAAAGTCCTAAAATCTTGGTCCTCTATCTCAAATCCTAAAATCAGACCTTGTTTCCCCATCTGCCAGAATAGAAGCATTCTCCATTTTGGAGAGACTTAGATGGGTCTTTCTTTCTATGGCCCCAAGGGTCAACTATCTCAGTTCATGCATAAGAGACCTCTGTTGGTGATTCATCAAGCCTTTCAGGAGCCTCAGATCAACTCAATCTGGTCAATGCTTATGGGAAATTGGCAGCCATGGTTCCTGTCCTCATGGACAGGAAAGCTAGAGGGGAGACAGATATAGACCTACCCAACAGTCAAAGAGATGAGGCTTAAAGCTTAGAGCACTTAGAAAGGAGTGATTAATAATAGCTGGGAAGGTCCATGGAGGCTTTACATAGAGCTGGCATCAAAGACAGATAGGGCTTCAAAAGAGCTGGGGTGGGCATGAGCTCACAGGGGAGAGCATGAGTGCAGCCTGTAGCTGCTGGCTAGGCCTTATCTGCCCTGGGGCTGAATCCAGTGTGGCTGATTCAGCCAACCTTCCAGCTCCCACACCTAACTCAGTGACTTAGAGGGCCTTATCTCCACTGCCCAGGCCCGGGTACAGGATAGGGAAAGGACTTGGCTTTGTGTACAGGGCAGGGCAAGGGTGTGGAAAGAGGGAACACACATTCATCCACCTTTGGCTTTTGTTGACCTTAAAAGGGTTAAAAACATCTTCATTAGAAGCAAAGGATCCTTCATCAGGGTTGCTAACCAAAAACATAAACCCTGGAGGAACTGGGCATAAGGGAAGCTGCTCAGAGCAGGGATGCCCCCAAATGTACTAATTGTTCCTCTGAAATACTCCTACACTACTCCTGGAAGTGGGGGTCACAAGAAAATGGTCAGTACAGTGTGTGCTTTGCAGGAGCCATCAGCCTTCCGGGGGAGGCAGGACTGTCAGAACTGCAGGGGCTTCAGGCCCTTGAAGTCTAGACAGTGGGTGTCATACGTGAGGTCAAATGTCTGGAAGGCATTTTTTAAAAAATTTTTTCTAGTTTTGATAGACCTTATTTCATTTATTTATATGTGGTGCTGAGAATTGAACCCAGTGCCTCACACTGCCAGGCAAGTGCGCTATTGCTGAGCCACAGACACAACCCCTCTGAAAGGCATTTTGAAAGAGTAACTTGCAAGAGGTTTCTCAGGAGACCTGATAGGTATGCGTGTGCCTGCATGTGTGTGTGTGTGTGTGTGTGTGTATGTGTGTGTGTGTGTGTGTGTGAGAGAGAGAGAGAGAGAGAGAGAGAGAGAGAGACCACTCTCCCAGGTTGGAGGCCAAAAGTGGCTTCACCATGGTCTGAGTGGGCCTCTAGTCAAGATGTCTAGAGCTCTCAGAGTGTCCTATGAAATATACCAGCTCGTTCATTAAATCTCTCTCTTTCAGGGATCTGCTCTCTCTGGGCACTTGGACACCCAGTCATGAACATGATAGGCTTTCCCAGCAACAGGTTCTTAAAGGAGCCCTCAATGCCAAAAGTGGAGCTCTGCTGGGGAGAAAAGAAAGCATGCAGAAGAAATAAGGTGTGGTGGGCTGGGACTGTGGCTCAGCAATAGAGCATTGGCCTAGCACAGGCGGGACCTGGATTCGATCCTCAGCACCATATACAAATAAAGGCATTGTGTTGTGTCCATCTATACCTAAAAAAAATAAATGTTAAAAAAAAAAAAAAAAAGAAATAAGGTGTGGTGATGGAAGGCAAATGTGAGGTTTCCCAGGGCTTGCCAAACCAAGAGGCTAACACTGGCTGGTGAGTTAGTTCTAATCCTGGCTCTATCAATTCTTCTCCAAGAGGAAAATTATTTTCTCTCTAGGTCTGGATTCCTCCTCTGAAAGTGGGGAGCAGAATGAGCAGATAATGTAGGAGGTGAGCTACCAAGCACACTTATTCTGGCTCACAGCTCCCTCTTTTTCTAGATCCTGTCGATGTAGCCCTTGCTCTAAAAGCTCTCCTCTTGGGTCTGAAATATGCTCAGATCCCAGCCACTGTGTTCTGGTTTCCCTCACTGCATCCCTAGGCGGATCCCTGTGAATAGGCCACATGCTCCCAGGATGTGGTGGGTGCAGGTGTCCCCATTGACCCCTGCTTCAAGACATCCTGGGGCCTTTATCAGAAGGGGAGACAGTGGGAAGGAGTGGAAGGAATATTGCTCTGTGACCCAGTCCAAGTTGCTTTAGACCAAGACACCTTCTGTTTCTGGATCTCAGTGTCTTCATTGCTAAATGGAGCTAAGAACCTCTGTCTGGTCTCCCCACCCAGACAGACAGGTCTGAGCTTAAGTAAAATTTAGATTTAACCAAGGATCAGTCCAGGTGCAACAGTTTGCAAAAAACAGGGGATACACTGGAGCTAGAGCTGACACCAGCTGCAGACACCAGAGCAAAACAAAGTCTTGATTTCTCATCTCAGGCAGGAGCTAGGTCCAAAAGGTCCTGAGTAGGGTTACTAGGGCATAGCACTCCCCCAAGGCAGCAGGGGAAGGGGAGGTGTCTCCCAACTCCACTGCCTTCCCTGTTTCTCCTCTGCAGCGAGCCTCTGGCTTGGGATTAGGGTTGAAGTTTGTTGTTTCCCAGAGCACCTCCCTTAAGTGACACAAACACTGACTCAGGGGCTGTAAACAAATCTTTCCAAAGAACTGAAAACTGAAAATAAGCAGCTGCCTGGTTCTGGTTGGCTCGGCAGGCCTGCCAGTGGATTGCTGCCTCAGAGACTGGGCAAGGGCTCTATACAGCCGCCTGCCTGATTCAACTTTCACCCCATTGGCAGGCTGCCTTCCCCTCGGGTGGCTCCCAGAGTGCTCTCCTAAGGCAGTGACTTCCTTAGTGCTAAAAGTCAGCAGCAAACTTAGCAGCCACAACTAGGAGCAGTGGGGGAGGTGGGGCCAAGACATCTTGACTAGAGGCCCACCCTGAGAGGCAGATAGATCCAATCTGACCCTCCAGGCCCAGCTACAACATGGCTGGTTTGCTCTGGGCTTTCTTTCCAGTCCTGTGTTAAGAGCTAATGGGACTCTCACTACCTGAATGCTTCCTCTGTGCTTCATCAATACCTCATGCCTCCTGTCCTTGCTCTGAGAAGCCTTCCCTGACAGTCCCATGAGCAATGGCCACTTCACACAGCTTAGGGTGACCCCTGCACTGGGACCTCAGGCTACACAAAAGGCCTGAGTAGGGAAGACTCCTCAGTCTTTTGAACCTATGCCCTGTCAGGAAGAGGGTACAAAAGCCCAGATTCTGGAGAGAAAGGGTTAAAGTTACACTCCTAGAAGAGCTCCTGGCTCCTCTCAGACTCTGGGGGCAACTTGAGCTGAGCACCTGCCTGCAAGCCCATGGGCCCCTTCCTGGCAGGTATCTGCCAACTTGCAGTCTGTGGCCAGTTCTGGCTGCTTCCCCTGACTTTTGTACACACTTGGCCAGGCTGTTCATCTCTCTTTAAATGCTTTGTATGGCCTTTATCAGAAACTCTTTGACCTTTAGGTCTTCTCTGGGTCTCTGTAGAGGGCTAGGGACTTAGTGGCTCAAAGAAATGAGGCAACAGATCAGGACCTCCTACATGCTTCCTCCACTTCCCTAAACTGCAGGCTGAAGAGAGGACCCGGGGCTCAGGAAGTCCCCTCACACCCAATCCCTACCAGTGTGACCTAGTGACTTTATGGAGAGCTATTTTTCCCTACCAGGACCATGCATTTTTCAGCTGTCTCTGGGTTTACAGAAGAGAAACTAAGGGATAGTAAAATTCTTTGGGCTCTGGGGAGAAAAGAAGTAGCCCCAAAGTCTAAAGACTCATAAACAGACGGGCAGAGACTGCTGAGGACAGGGCTCTACCCCCCTGGGTGGGCTGTGTGTTATCTGGGGCTTCTACTTCAGGGTTGGCACTGAGCACAGTCAAGTGCTATAGACCAAGAAACTGCTCTCCATACTTCTGGGGCTGACTTGTAGGGCCTCCATTTCTAGAACCCACATCTGCCTCTGAGCTTTGGATCATATCCCTATTTCTTATTACTTCTCTCCTACCATTACTCACCTCCCCCTCCAAACACACTAGAATGTAACAGAAGAACAGGGAAGATGTCTGGATAATAATATTAATAAAAATAAGAGCCTAACACTCAGATGGTACTTACTGTGTTATGTGCCAAGAAGTTTCTAAATACATTGCTTTTCTTAGTTAATCCCTAGCCAATCCTAGAAGGCGAGTTCAATTATGCATAATTTTCAGAAAAAGAAGTACAGGAGTTAGGTAACCTCCCCAGGTTTGTGGCTTATAAGTGGCAAGGCTAGGTTTTAAACTTGGGCACTCCTAACCATTATATGAGACCACCTAGTAGGAAAGAGGGCCTCAAATCAACTTTTTTTAAAAAAAAATATTGTTTTAGTTGTTGATAGGCCTTTATTTTATTTATTTATATGTGGTGCTGAGAATCGAACCCAGTGCCTCACACTTGCCAGGCAAGTGCGATATAGCTGAGCCACAACCCCAGCCCTCAAATCAACTCTTTGATGTCCACCCCTCCCCCCAGATCAGATAGGCTCATTGCCCAAGACCTCAGACAGCCAGCAGCAGAACTAGGGCAGAAACCCATTTACTGACTCTCAGCTCGCCCCCTGGCTAGAGCACCTGGAGATGTCTGAACATTGTGGTCTAGCTGAGTGGAGGTGACAATGCCAGAGTGGGAGGGGGTGGGTAACTCAAGGCCTTCAGGGTACACTCAGGCCTGGCCTTATCTCTTGCCTCCTACACTCACTCCTCATGAATGATAGTGTTTGGCCCTTGTGCCTGGTGAAACCAGGGCAGAGTCAGGGCTCAACACAGCAAGGTACAGAACAAGCCAGGGCTCGTCTGGTGGGAAGGAATAATCATGCAGACAGGGCGGGAGGCCAAGGCTCACATGACAGGTTGCTTCTGATTCCTACCCTATCCTGCCAGTTTCATTGCAGGGCCCTCTGTCTCCACCTCCTCCAGCACATGTTGTTAGTACCTCTCAGCTCCAAAATTCTGTTGAGTATCTAAGGTTTCTTCTCTCCAGTCCACAGCCTGTAAAGCCTTTTCTTCATCTTTGCTGAATTCTACCCACACCACCCCATCTAGCTCCGTCTTCCTTTCCCTAAACTAATTTCCCTTTGCTTTGTTAAAGTGCTAATATGGGCAAATGCTATTTGAGAAAGTTCATGAATGGCTTGGGGATCAGTGCCTCTCAAAGAACTTGGAGCTCATTGAAGGCAGAGTCCATAGCACCTGCTCTAGCTCTTTTTTTGGATGAGGGTCGTGGGAATTGAACTCGGGGTACTCGACCACTGAGCCACCTCCCCAGCCCTATTTTGTATTTAGAGACAGGGTCTCACTGAGTTGCTTAGCACCTCACTTTTGCTGAGGCTGGCTTTGAACTCGCGATCCTCCTGCGTTAGTCTCCTGAGCGGCTGGGATTATGGACGTGCACCACTGCACCCGGCTGCTCTAGCTCTTTAACATGCCAGGATTTGGTAGGAGTTGATGGTGCTTAGAAAGCTGGCTTCCCTGGGAACTGTGGGCTCCTGAGAGGAGGAGCCATAGTTCTCTTCTGTTTTCACTCATACTTAGCTAGGAGTAAGGTAAGGTATAGTCCAGGTTGAAAGTCTAAACTAGCTTCCTACTCTCTGACCTGCCTGACCTCAAGCTTAGTTCTGGGCTTCACTGAGGGGAAGTTATTGGAGTGTAGAGAAGTCACATGATTTATTCAATCTCTTAAAAAGCTCACAAGATGCTGAATGGAGATAGGTTGACTGGGGCAGGGCAGAAGCACAAGCAAGTGATTATGGTTTGGACCACGGTGGTAATGCTGGTAATGGTGAGAAATGGTTAGGTTTGGATATATCTTAAAGGCAGAGCTGCCAGAATTTCCTGGTTATTTGAAAACAGAGCTAAAAGGAAGGATTTCAAGAGTTTTGACCTTAATAACTAAACCTGAAGGATAGAGTGCCCATTAACTGAGAAAGGTAAAACTGAGGTAGGAAGAGACTTGGACATAAAATCTGAAGTTCAACTTTAGACATGTTGAACTTGAGACATTTATTAGATATGTTAGTCAGCTTTCTATTGCTGTGGCAAAGTATCTGAGATAAACAGCTTAAATGGAGAAAAAATTCATTTTCGATCATGGTTGCAGAGTTTTTGGTCCATGGTCACTTGGCCTTTTGCTTTTGGGCCTGTGGTGAGGTAGTACATTATGGTGGAACAGCATAATGGTGGAACCAAGCTGCTCATCTCATGGCAGCCAGGAAGCAAGACAAAGACTAAGGGGCAGGGGTCCCTATGACCCCTTCAAGGACATGCCCCAATAACCTTCCACTAGACCCACTTTCTAAAGATTCCACCACCTTCCAACAGTGCCATAGGTGGGCGATCAAACCTTTAACACGAATTATTGAAGGATAGTTCAGATCCAAACAATAACAACATCCCCAAGAGGAGATGATGAGTAGGCAGGTGGGCATATAAACCTAGAGTCTGGCATTCTGGCATTGGGAGTCTTCAGCAAAACGGAGGGGAATGAGAGCCTTCAGACTGGATGGGTTACCTATCCAGTAAATAATTAAGTCTGAAGATAACATACTGGGCTACATCAATGTTTATAGCAGCTCAATTCACAATAGCTAAGCTATGGAACCAATCTAGGTGCCCTTCAAAGATGAATGGATAAAGAAAATATGCTTATATACACAATGGAATATTACTCAGCCATAAAGAAAAATGAAATTATGGCATCTGTCAGTAAATGGATGGACTAGAGACTGCCATGTGAAATGAAATAAGCGAATCCCCCCAGAACCAAAGGCTGAATGTTCTCTCTGATATGCAGATACATACTAAGGGGACAAGGGGCTGGGATGAGAGCAGGAGAATAGAAGTACTTTGGATTAGACAAAGGGGAATGAAGGGAAGGGAGAGGGATGGGAATAGGAAAGACAGTGAAATGAGCTGACATAACTTTTCTATGTTCATATATGAATATACAATCAGTAACTCTACATCATGCACAGCCACAAAAATGGGAAATTATATTCCATGTATGTATAATAAGTCAAAATACATTCTACTGTTACATATAACTAAAAAGAATAATAAATAAAAAAAACTAAGTTAAAACCCAACATTGTGGATTCCCCTATATTAATAAATAGAGGAAATGGGGGGCCCATCAAAGGAGGCTGAGCAGGAGCAGCCAGCTGGGGAGAAGGAGAACCAAGGAATGATGCCTCAAAAACAAGTAAAGAAAAAGAATACAGTGGAGACAGTCTCCATGCACTTCTAAGAAGTCAAAAAAATTAGGTATGAGATTTGGTAATTGGGTTAGAAATATGGAGTTAAAAAAAATTTTTTTTTTTGGAAAATCTTAGCAAGTGTCACCCTCCTTTCTTTCCCAGTGGTAAAATATGTGAAGAGTGGGAATTCACTTGGCTAGTGATAGAAAAGTGTAGGTCTAGTTAGAAATAGTCACAGAGGAGATGGTTGGGGCTGGGTGGGGAATGCTGAGAAGTGAGTGGATTGATTCTTAGGGACAGAATTAACAGGCCTTGGTAATGAATTGGCTGAGGATCATGAGATATTAAAGGGGGAATGAAAGATGATAACTATGCTTCCTGAGGAGTAACTGCATGGATCATGGCTGAATTTTCTGTGATGAGGAAGCCGGTGGTAATGGAGTATGCAAAGGAAGATATGAAATTCAAGTTTTGGACATGATGAACTGTTTGTACCACATCAGAGACAGGACATGCCAGGTGTGGTAGTGTATGCCTGTAATCCCTTGGAAGGCTTGGAAGGCTGAGGCAGGAGGATCGTGAGTTCAAAGCCAGTCTTAGCAACTTAGGGAGGCCCCAAGCAACTCAGCAAGATCCTGTCTCTAAAATATTTTTTAAAAATGGGGGGTGCTGTGGATGTGAGAATCAATTACCAGTAGGTAACTTGTGGTTAATTGTGCTCCAGGGTTCAATCCCTAGTGCCAAAAAAAAAAACCCCCAAACTGAGGCTGGGGATGTAGCTCAAGTGGTAGCGCGCTCGCCTAGCCTGCGTGAGGCACTGGGTTTGATTTTCAGCACCACATAAATGTGAAATAAAGATACTGTGTCCACCTAAAAACTAAACAAATATAAAAAAAACCCCCAAACAACAACAACAATAACAACAGACACAAGACATTTAGGATGCAGTTGGATCTATTTGTGTCTGCAGCATGGGAAAGAAGCCCAGACCAAAGATAAGGATTTGAACTTTAAATAATAACTGAAGTAATCAGAGTGGCTGAGATGTTCCCAAAAGAGAAGAAAATCTGTAAGAGCAGAAGACATAGTCTGAGGAACACAACATGTAAAGTAAAGTACATTAGCACAGTTCTCGTCTTCTCCTTGCTCCTTCCCTTTAGCGAGCTGATAAGACTAGTTTGCCTATAAGTAGCTAAGCCAACAGAATCAGAAATAACTTTAAATAAAACCAAGAAGTGTCTTGGGAAAGAATCACTTCACTGCAAAAGGGATAAGAAAGTAAAAGCAGCAAAATCAAGTGACTCATGAGAGTGACCCTGGGCAGCTGGAGGGCTGTGTAGCAGGTCTAACCAGCCATCCATCTCTTCCTTTCCTTCCTGAAGAGGAGACAGCAGGGGGATGAGGCAGTGAGGAGATGGGAGGGTTAAGGCTGGCCTCAGTACCCTACCTGAGCACCACTTGCTATTCTACAGCACCACCTGGTGAGGCCTGATCCCCACAACTGACAGATGAAGCAGCAGACTCAGAAATGTAGGGAAAACCTGGCTGATGTCACACAGATCCCTTACAGATCCCTACACTGTGGTGGGAAAGACGAGGGAGAAAACTGTTTCACAAATTCTTGCAGTGGAGACTGTCTGGGAGGTTCCTGGGCTCAGGTGCGTCATTTGAAGGTGGAGTGTAGGATTAGGTCTTCCCTAGATCTTTTGGGGAAAAACCAGAGAAATTGATAATAAATGACATAAGTGGAATGAATGACAGTTCTAAAATGTTAAAAGACACCACAGAATCCAAATTAAAATCTATATTCAATGTGGGAAAATATCTTTAAAAAATGAAGGCAAATAAAGATATTCCAGACAATGGAAGCTGAGAGAATCAATTACTAGTAGGTAACCATGTGAAATTCTAACAGAAGCTTTTCAAGCTAAAGGGAAAGGGTCCCAGATATAAATCAGGATGCAAAGATTGAATGAAGAATACTAGAAATAGCAAATATGTGGGTAAATATAAAAGACTATTTTTTGTCTTAAATTCTTCCAAGTAAGGCCATTTTTAAGACTTTCAGAGACTCCAAACTCAGATTACAGTGTCCCTGCACAAATATAATAATTCAGAATTAAATCTAAAATAAATCATAAGGATAAGGAAGTCAATCAAAGTTCTGACTTATCCCATGGTCACTATTTTTGGTACTTAAAAAATTTAATTCTTAAAAATATTTTCTCTGGGGCTGTGGATGTGGCTCAAGCGGTAACGTGCTCGCCTGGCATGCACGGGGCGCTGGGTTTGATCCTCAGCACCACATAAAAATAAATAAAGATGTTGTGTCCACCGAAAACTGAAAGATAAATATTAAAAAAAATTCTCTCTCTTAAAAATTTTTTTCTCTTACTTTCTGGTCTCTACTTGCTAGCATCAAATTAAACAACAGTGAGAGCACCAAAGAACTATGATATTTATCTGGGAATATGCAAGAGCACTGCAGTGCAGAGCAGGTGTGCCACAGAACCCAGGGGATGAGGGAGAGGGAAACTAAAAGGCAAGATGAGGACCACATATGTTATTTTGAAAAAACAATCCTTGGCCAAAAGGATTAATACCAAGGGTGTTCAAGGATCAATAACAAGGCTCACTGGCACCATAGTTGAATAAACAGTTGTTGGACAGATGTCTTTGCAGAGGCTTTATGCAAGGTAGTGGTTCCAATATAATCTTTTATGACAGCGCTTATAAAAGATGCCCTCCTTTACACCTCCCAGCTCTACTATTGTTACTATTATTAGGGTTTGACCCAGAAATTCCCATTTGGATTCTGACAACTTTCAAACTAGTGTCTTCAGCATACACTCAGTTTGACTCCTAGATTATTTGGCAACACCTGTCAGCCAGCCACGAGCATATGACTCTCAGAAAATCTGTTGTAACAAATGCATGTAGTGAGAGAGACCCATCACCAGCAAGCATGATCAGCCTCCTGGGGTTTGCGTGGGTGAGGGGTCTTTCAGTTTGAAGTTGGGACAGTTCTGGGAAAACTGTGGTGATACTGGTTATCCTAACCAGGACCTAGAATAAGGTCTCAGAAAGAGAAGTGGCTCTGAGAGCAGCAAGCAGTGGAGTTTTACTCGGGGCAAGGAAAAAAAAAAAATGGATTAAGAAGTGCATGGCCCTGGGTTCAATCCCCAGCACCACAGGGGGAAAAAAAAGAAAGGAGCACATAGTACATGAGGCTTATCTTCTCAAAACTTGGCTTGCCATTTATTTGAAGGGAAACATTTCATCTCTCTCTCACATCTTATGTCTTATGTTAAAAAGACTATCATAGGTATGGTGGCATATGTCTGTAATCCCAGTGACTTTGAAGGCTGTGAGACCTTGTCTCAAAAAAAAAAAAAAACAACAACAAAGTGCTGGGAATGTAGCTTGGTGGAAGAGTGCCCTTGGGTTCAATCCCCAACCCAAAGACTAAGATCGTACGTCCCCTGGGAGTAGGCACATCATAAAGGCACAAACACAAAGGCAGGTATAGCAGTTCTGCTTGGCAGGTGAGAGATGATTGCTCTACTGGAACACAGACCTCCATTCCTGTGGCACATGCCTTATTGCCACTTCACCCACTTGGCTAGAAGGGTAAGAGAGACAGGGAATTAAATGTGTCTACTTAATTCCTGTCATCATCCTATTAGCTACTCATGATTACTTTGATGTTGTTTTAGAGACTTAGAAAGGAAGATGATGAGCTGGTGACCATAAACCAAGGTAGGAATAAAGATCACAAAAGTGCAGAGCTTTCTGGGCAGGGACTGGCATCTCTATTCCCCTAGGAAAGGATTTACAATATTGACAAAAACTGAAATGTATGTGGGAACTAGAGTGGTCTATGTGCCAAACAAACAATGATGTTGGGAAGGTTGGAGGACAGAGGGGGAAGGAAAGTAGTAAAAGTATCAGATTGTAAATGGCTTCTCTTCTGAATCATAATGGCTCAGGACACTTCTGAGTGATCCCATCTTTTATCTGTTGTGGCTTCTGGGAAAACATATAACATATCTGAATTTTAACTATTTATTTTGAGATTTATTTAAAAGGAGGAATTTTTGGCTAAAAAAAAAATACATCAAATGTCATGATTTTCAAGTGGTGTAAAAGAGCAGAGTCTGGAGTGAAAAATTGAGGTCCCCAAGGTGACCCGGGCAGGTAACTTAGCGTTTGTTCATCTTAGTTTCTTTATAAAACATAAAGTAGAAATAATAATGCCTGGCAGGTTATAGGAAGCTCTGAGTCTCAGTTTCCTCATCTTCTAAATAAGAAATAGTCTTATCTCATTGGGTTGTTACGAGACTTAAATGAGTTTGAACATGCAGAGAGCTTAGAATAATGCCCACTTCTACAAAATCTGTAAGGTCACTATCAGAGGTCACTATCACAATGAATAAGCCTGCTTATGTATGTATGTATGTATGTATGTATTTGGGACCAAGGATTGAACCTAGGGACACTTAACCACTCAGCCACATCCACAGCCTTTTAAAACAAATTTTTATTTAGAGACAGGGTCTCATTGAGTTGCTTATGGCCTCGTGATCCTCCTGCCTCAGCCTTCTGTGCTGCTGGGATTATAGGCATGCACCACTGTGCCTGGCCAAGCTTTTGTTTTTTATTTATTTATTTTTTTAAATGAGATTTTTTAAAAAAAATATTTTTTAAATTGTAGTTGGACACAATACCTTTATTTTATTTATTTATTTTTATGTGGTGCTGAGGATCAAACCCAGCGCTTCACACGTGCTAGGTGAGTACTCTGCTACTGAGCCACAACCCCAGCCCCAAGCTAATTTATTTATTTTTTATTATTATTTTTTTAATCAGGATTTCTTTTTTTTTTAACTAGTTATTGATGGACCTTTATTTATTTATATGTGGTGTTGAGACTCAAACCCAGTGCCCCACACATGCTAGGCAAGCACTCTACCACTGAGCCACAACCCCAGCCCACCAAGCTAATTTATTTTTAATACTAGCTTGCATTAATCTCTGAAATTTTACATGTACACACACACACACACACACACACAATATTACTTCATGGCTCCTTTTTCTACTGTCACTACCATCCTACTTCAAAAGTAGGGTGCGATCAGATGGGAAAGAAAATGGATTCTTCATTCAGTTTAAGTCAGATATTCTCCTGTACTTAACACTCTGCGTTTAGAATAAGGCCTCAACTCCTTTCCTGGGCTTACACATCTGGTCCCTTTGATGTCATTATTTCAATGTCACTAGCTTTGATCATGTCAAGCTCTTTTCAGCCTCAGGACTTTTGCGTTTACTGTTTTCTCTGCCTGGAATGTCTTCTCCAAGTTCTGTGTAGTAGTCAGGAACACAGATTATGAAACTAGATTGCTTGTGTTTCAATTTTGGCTCCACTACTTACTATCTGGGTGACCAGAAAAGTTACTTAACCTCCCTTTGCTTTAGTTATAGGGTCAATAACAATATGCTTCTTATCAGGCTGCTGAATTAAAAACAATATGAGGTGCTTGGAACAGTGCCTAGTACGTGGAGTGAGTGCACCACCGTGATGGTCATCCTTCACCTTACCCAGAGCCTCCTTAGATAGATCCTATTCTTAAAGTGGCATCTAGTATGCATAACATTCTATAAATATTTTATTTTTATGATGTGTACTCCATGAAGACAGAGAGTTTGTCTATCATATATTTACTGTTATAAACTCACCACCTAGGATAATGCCTGAGGATACTCAATAAAGAAGTTATTATTATTTTTTTGCCACAAAAGTCAGGTGCTTTGCCAAGGCAGAAAAGCAGAGAGCTGGGATTTGTACTAGAGTTCTAATCACCTACCTCAGTTACATGATGGTAGTTTTTGGGGTGTTTTGCAAACAGCAAATGAGTATATCATTGATATTACTTTCCTCCTTTCCTCAGGGGACCTCACTCTGGTCCCCTGAGGATGCATTTTTTGTTTACTGTGTCCTCCTATTATCTACCTTTTCTTAGCTGGAGCTCCCATAGAAATCAGTATGCATTTCTTAGCTGACTCTTGCTTTTATGCTTCTGTGCTGATTTTTTCCTTCCACCTGTCAGTCTCAGCTGACAATGCCCTGCTCTTATACATCTGCTCTTCCTCATATTTCCTGAGCTCCTAGCCCACTACTGGGCCCTCAGAACAGGCTCAATGCAAGCATGAGGAGTGACCATGTTGCAGCCTTTCCAGGAAGATGACTCCAGGCAGCTCCACATACTGTGCATTTTTAGGGAAGAGAGGATGACTCTACCAGAGAGGGAAATAAGTGGCTGTTCTCTTACCTCGTTTGTTGTGACTGGTGGTGGCAAAGCTGCAGAGTGTGAGAGCAACCGCAGGGAGGCCTCCAACTGCTGGGGAGGCAAAAAGAAGTTGGGCACCACAATAGGCTCTGGGCTGTAATGGTAGTTAAGGAACAAAAATAAACCTTACCACACCAGCATCTCCACTGACCTCGACCATACCAATTCCCCAACTTACTCCTGCCCTGAATCCTTGGCTCAAGTTGTTCCCCCTCATGGAAGACTCTACCCACTCCTAAAAATCATGGTCTACATTTCTTTATGGATCAGTTCAAATGCAGCCTCCTCTAAGAAGCCCTCTCAATCTTAGCCCTTCGCAACAGCCAAAACACAGTTAGCAACATAAGAATGCTCAATTACTTACATATGAGATAACTCTCAATTTGTTTCCCTCACTATTCCTCATGTTTCTCAAGGAGCGAGTTATTTCCTTTAGGAACCTTAGTATCTTCTTAGTGCCACATGAAGCTGGTACGTGGCAAATGAAGAATGACAATTGCTGCTGGCCCACTGGTTTAAAGTTGACCTTTTACCAGTTTTCTCTCATATGTGGTAACTAGAGAGGAAAAAGGAAAAGAAGTATGTGTGTGTATGTGTGTGGGGGACAATCTCATGAAGGGAGCTCAGTAGAGGAAAGGGGCCAGGGGAGGGAAAGAGGAAATACTGGGGAATGATAGTGGCCAAATTAGTTATGTGCATGCACAAATATGTAAAAACAAATCTCGCCATAAAAAAATATGGGAAAAAAGAAAGCTGACCTGTTGGATAGGGGAAGGGATGGAAGGTGGTTCCAGGGCCATGGACTTGGGCAGGACGGAGGTATTTGGTGTTGAAAGAGGGCCTATCTGCCTCGATGTTCTCTGCTCACATTCAGAAACAAGGCTGTCCACAATGGTCCATCCAATTTGGAAGTGAACCCTAGTAGGAAGGTTCCATAGCCTGTACTTCTGTCTGTACCCTCTTAAGGTGCTGTGTTGAGACACAAATATTTCTTCTTCAAATATCCGCTGAATCAAAGCACTGGTTCAACTTATAGGATAGTTGAGGAGACGGTGATGTTCCAATTTCTTGTTTCTGTCTAATAAGCTAAGTATGGTTCTGATTCCAATTTGTTTACCAGACTTTCTATTGTTGATCTTTGATGTTAGACTCTGAAATCCAAGAGGGCAGAGATGGATCTATCTTTTTCATAGCCATATTCCTGTCATATAGTGCAGTGCCTAGCTGAATGAATGAAATGTATCCAAGTACAGCTTTGGTTCAAGTTCTCGATTTTTCTGTAGAGAGGTGGGGTGGACTGGAGGTCCTGAAGGGAAAGAACACTTTGACCCAAGCCTTCTCTGGAAGCGCAGATGAGGCAGAGCCTATTCGTTGCTGCTGACTGAAGGGGCTCCAGTAGCTAGACAGCCCACGCTGTGAGGAAGGAGCAGTGTTGTGGGAGGGTCAGGGCTAGGTCTGAACACAGAAGCACTCCTCATCCTATTACCCATTGCCTGCTTAGGGTCCTGCACCAACAGGTAAATCCTCCAACTTTTAAGTTCTTTCTCCTCAGTTTATAAAAATATGCAAGTTTTCCACTTAGGAACCAACCCTGCCCTCTTGCCCCCAATCTCGGGTTCCCTCCTAGTTACTACTCAGCTTTGTCACTTACGGTGGACAACTTCAGGTGAGTTCACTTTTTGTGCCTCAATTTCTTCATTTTAAAGATAGATATGACAATAGTGTCCACAGTCTGTGGAGGATTAAATGAGTTTACATAGGTCAAGTGCTTAGAGTGGTGCTTGATACAGCAAGGACTCAACATTCTCGTCTTCCCAGCTTATGGGGAAAAGATGCCTGTTCTGGCTGTCCTCCCCGCTAGTTCCCTTACCCATGGAAGCCTGGTCTGTTTCCACCACTGCAAGGTCCCCTTGCTCAAGCCAGTGAATGTGTACCAGGCCCCTCTTCAGAGTGAGGGCTGCAACCTGAAGCTTTTACCTTACCTGCCCTGGCTCCCAGCTCTGCTCAGCTCCTGTTTAGCTGTACCTTTGTCTTTATACACTGGTGACCCATGGGGACTCTGTCTCTGTGCATGGCCCTCCTTTTTCATGCTGTTACCCTCATCAGTTTCTGGAGAGGCCCCCCTTTATACCTGATCCTGTCTGAACTTCAGGGCTACATCTCTTCCTGAATATCTCACATGCACATGTCCAAAATGGAAATCTATGTCTTCCTCTAAGTAGGTCTCTTTATGTGGTATTCTCTTTCCAGTAAATGACAACATAAACCTTGCTTCTTATGACAGAAATCTCTGAGTCATACTTCATGTTTTCCTCCTCATTCCCTGCCCTCTTAAATCTATCCCCTTTCTCTTCTTCATAAAGCACTCTATGCTTTAGGTCAGAGTCTTTCCATGTCTTGTTATCCCAGATTTCCTGGCTGTTCTCCCTGATCTATGAGGCATTGAGTGACTTTTCCAATATGTGAATCTGACCATATCAGACTCTTGCTTAACAATTAACAGTTACCAGACACTATGTACCAGGCAAATTAATTTTTGCAAAACCCTGTAAGTACTATTATTTGTCTCCATTTTACAGATGAGGAAACTGGTGTGTTTTGCTTCCAGGATAGAGTTCAAGCACCTCAGCCTGGTCTAAGATCCAGGCTCTGCCTCACCTCTCACTTACCTCTGGGTTTCAGACACAGTAAACTGCTGCCACTGGTCAGGCTTTCACCAGGCTAGGCCTCTGCACACACAAAATGCCCTGGCTTGAACTTTCCCTTGGCTCTGCCTAATAATGCCTATTCATCATTACTAGCCAGCTCTCATGTCTCTTCTACTAGGATACCTCCAAGCAGAGTTGTGGCAGTTCCCTCTTCTTACTTCCACATCTCACTATAACACTTGGATGAATAAACTCTGTTTACCTGACTGACTCCTACTAGATAATGGGAACTATTATCCTACTAGATAATGGGAACTTGAGGTAAGGTCTGATTCAAATCTGTCCTTACTACCTAGCACCAGGCCTGGCAATACTTATTTTGCTAAAGAACGAATGGAGTCAGGTATTGCAAAACACACCTTAATATCTCAGTGACTCAGGAGGCTGAGGCAGAAGGATCAAAAGTTCAAGGTCAGTCTGGACAGCTTAGCAAGACCTTGTCTCAAACAAAAACCAAACAAAAACGAAATCAAAACAAAACACAACAACAACAAAAAAAGGACTTGGGATGTGGCTCAGTGATACAGTACCCCTGGGTCCAATCCCCAGTGCTGGGAAAAAAATGAACAGAGCAAAAGAGAGTGTATGGTTAGGAAGGCCTGAATTCAAGCAGCCTGAGGACCTGGACAAACATAGCAACTCCTCCAATAACCATATCAGGAGCACAACTAAGCTGTGAGGGCAGAAGTATCAGAAGCCAGGATGAGTGAGGCTGGGAAAAACTTAGCAGGAGGTAGTCTGCTCTGAGTCCTCGGGTCCCAGCCACCTCCCATGTTAAATCTTTGAGACTACTCTCCCACCCCTTAGATTTTTCTCTAACTGATTTAAGTTACACCTGTGTGATATGTACGAATATCTCTACCCATTTGATTTCCTCAATAATCTTGTGAAACTATGTTAGTACAGTTTAATTAGTATTTACTGATTCTCCTCCCCTGTGCAATGCAAGGTAATGAGAACAGAGAAAAAGAAAAAGTCACTGATTTGGGGAGCTCAAAGTTTGGTGGGTAACAGATTACTGCCTCCCTCTTACATGAGAAGAAATAGGCTCAGAAAGGTTAGACCTGAAGTCACACAGGTAATAAAATGCTGGGTTTAGGAGGATTAAATCAGTCCTTTGGATTTCTACCAAAGACGTTAGTCAATGAAGTGTCCTGCTTCATCTAACTAGCCTGTGATATCCCTTATTTGTTGTCAGGACACAAAGGTGACCTGATCTGAACAGCTGGTTAGGTGCAGATGTGAAGGCTGCAGATGGTGCTGAGTGGGTTTCCTTTCCCTGTATCCTGCTGGTCTGTTTCAAAGGAGGGAGGGGGGAATGTCAGGTGTTCCCATCAAAGGTGCTATCTATTCTGGGGGCTTACACAAGTCCAACTCAATGGTGCCCACTTCACTTTAGCTCTATCATTTGCTTTTTTTTTTTTTTTAAATTACCTCTTAGGAAAGTCACTAGAACTCTGAGCCTGCTTCCTTACATGTAAGAGAGATGACACCTACCCAAAAGAACTGTGAGGCCTGAAATGTCTATAAAGTGCCTGGCACATAGTATATGCTCAAACAAACAATGGTAGGCTCTCTTTCCCTTTTTTTTTCCTACGCCTTCTACTTCTGTATTTTCCTTCCCCCTATGCTGGGGATTGAAGCCAGGGCCTCATGAATGCTAGGCAAATGCTATATCCTTATCTATACTCACAGTCCCTCCCTCTAGTTCTGTTTCAAATAAGATCCTGAGCATTGCCTTCGAGTGGCAAAACACCCAACATATGAATTAGATAAATGAGGTAGGCAGGCTTATGACTGCTACCAACACCTAAACTCAGTTCAAAGAATTATGCTTCGGAGGGCTGGTGTCATGGTAGATTTGTAGCACCTGTCATCCCAGTCTTCTGAAGGGTCTTCCCATGCCCCTCCAGTGCATCCCACGAGAGTGGCCATTGCTCATACTCACTCTTGGCTAGCCTAATGCTAGCATCCAAAATGCTAGGAGATGGCTTAAGGGGCCACATGTGGGAAATGCTAAAGGATACAGAAGGCTCTTCTTTGTGGACACCTCTGATCCAGTTGTCACCTGCTTCTGCCTGATGTCAGCACAGTGAATGCGTGGCTCCTTATCTTCCCTTTTGCTCTGGGAGGCTATGTGTACAGACAATTTCTCAAAGCTATCAGTAGAGTCACTGAGCTCACTGGAGGCAGCTCCATCCTCAGCCTGGGCCTCTGGCTCAGGCTCCTTGTCCTGATTTGCCTGTGATGAGCTCCATTCAACAAAAGTATTGCTCTGTTGGATTCCTGAGCACTTCAGGTGTGGGAAAAGGTGAGGGCTGGTTAAGTTAGACTGTTCAACCCCTGTCTTAGAGTCCCTATCTTCATAAGCAACACTTTGAGTAGAAGAACCCTGCCTAGGCAGAGAGTTGATAGCTTTTTCTGGGCTAGACAGAAAGCTACTTCTGACCTTAATCTCCTCTGCTCTAGGGGAAGGCTCTGGAGAAGGACAGGAGGGGCTTTCCTTCCGTACCTCATGAGGCTGAGGGCTGATGACCTCACTTGTGTCTGACATAAAACTGGACCAAGGGCTAGTTTTGTCTGTCACAGTGGTTATCTCATTTAGGGTCCTGGGCTCAATAAGGTCTTCTTCGTAGTCCTCATCACTGTAGAGTGGGCCCGCCTCAGTATCCTCACTTATAATGGGTACCATATTTCCCAGGGACTCATGGAACATTCCTCCTCCATTTGAGGTCTCTTCAAGAGCAGGAGGAGATGGGGAATTTGTGCCTTCAGCCGCAGCTCTTGCCAATGTCTTGTTTGGAGCTGTGCTTTGTTCTTGGGTGGCTTCTATGTCTTGAGCATCTGGGACTTTGGTGACCTCTTTGCTTCTACTCCTGGCTCCGTGAGAAGTCAAAGCTGCTTGAGAATTCCTGGTGATAGTCTGCAGATCTGAACAGCAACAGATATCACTCTTATTACAAGGCAGGGCCACAGACAATTCAAGGTTCCCACATTGGCCTTTAGCTTCAGAGGTAGCCTTTCAATCAACTTTGAACAAACCTTAAAGTAGTTAAACCACCCAAGAGTCAGTAAAACTATATTCAAGGCAGTACAATTTCTAGTACTTTATTCTAATATCAGAGGACCAAAATCTAATCTATTTATAGTTGTGGATACATCTGTGGAAACGTTTTCAGGACTATCTGCTCATGCTCAGGAATTTTCAGGAACTGGGAGTCCTGGTAGGCATGTTCATGCTTCCATTTACTTCAGTAATTACCTATATTAAAAATCAAAAATGAGAATCTACTTATTTACCTATTTGACAACAGTTACTAAAACTATCTATTTCATGTGGAAAATAAAGTCAAGAAAATATATACCAACCACAAGATAAGAGAAAACCAAGGTGGCAGGGTATTGGAAAGAGCACAGGCTTTGGAGCTGGTCAGTCTTGGGTTTCAAATATTTACTGTCCCTTGTTAACTTTGCAATCATGAGTAAATTGTCCTCTCTGAAGCTATTTATCTTAAATGGTGATTAACACCACCCATTTCACACATTACAGTAAAAAATATACAAGGTGGCCCTGGGATTCAATCCCCTGGATAGACATAGAGAGAGAGAGAGAGAGAAGTTTACCTTCAAGACCCTCTAGTTTCAATCCTACAATTCTCGTGTCTCCTCTTTTAACACACCCTTTAAAAGGATTCTTCTAATTGCTTCCATTCTCTATCCCAAACAAGCCTTCCTTTTGTTTTGTTCTTCTGCTTTCTTTCTTGGGGGGAAATTTCTCTGGCTGACTACAGAATGTGAGCTTGATGAAGGCAGAGACAATAACTGTCTTGTCTACCATCATATCCTACTTGAACTAGTTATAGAATTGAATCTGGAGTAGTTGATGATCAATAAGAAGTTGAGTGAATATATCCAAGCAAGTGGAAGTCAAGCATGGAGCATATACCTGGGGTCTTGATTAGTGATATTAGGCATCTTGGGAGAAGTAGAGAGGAAGAAAGTTTGTACCTGATATCAATCATGGTATATGCTTACCCTCACTACCTTTAGAAGAGAAAACTTAATTTATTCATATCTGTGTGGAATTTGCATTGTATGTGTCTGTGTGTGTGTATGTGTTTGTGTATGTGTTTGCATGTAATGTTGGGGATTGAACCCATGGCTTCACTCATGCTAGGCAAGTGTTTTACCATTGAGCTACCTCCCCAGCCTGAAATCTACATTTTTTACTTGAGCAAAATGACACCAAGTGAGGGCTAAAGATGCTGACCTAGAAGATCTCTCAATGTTCCCCAAAGTTTGCCTGATAAAGATTTCCAGTTTTTTTTTTTTTTTAAAGGGTGGTGAGGGCAGGTACTAAGGATTTAACCCAGGGGTGCTTTACCACTGAGATATCCAGCTCTTTTTATTTTTTATTTTGAGTCTTGTAAGTTGCTGAGGCTGGTCTTAAACTTTCAATCCTCCTGTCTCAGCCTCCTGAGTTGCTATAATTACAGGTGTGCACCACTGCACCTGGCAAGATTTCTAGGTCTTAACCCTGGATCCTGATTTAGTAGAACGGATTGGGACCCAGAAATTTTATTTTAAAATAAGTGTTCCAGATGATATTTTAGGGGGAGGTGCTAGGGATTAAACCCAGGGACTCTCTACTACTGAACTACACACCCAGTCATTTTTATTTTGAAGACATATCTGGCAAAATTACTGAAGGTCTCACTAAATTGCTGAGGCTGACCTTAAATTTGTAATCCTCCTGCCTCAATCTCTCTACTCACTGGGATTATAGGTGTGTGTCATAATGGCCAGCTCCAGCTAATTCTTATGCTCAGGCAAGTTTGGAAAATTCTTGTTTTAGGGCAGTCTCATTCTTCAATGCACACTAGAATTACTTAGGGAGTTATAAACAATGCTAATGCCTGGTTTCCACCCTTAAGAGACTCTTGTCTGATGGTACACAGGAGGATTTTTAAAAACCCACTCAGTAATTCCAATATGCAGCCAATGTGAGAACAGAGCTCTAAGGGGCTTTTTAAAGGATGGAATATGGATTCCCAAAATCTAGAATTACTACGCCTTGTTAAAAATGCAGACTTCTGAGAATTAGAATTTTAAACATACTTGTATAGTTGATCTTTTCTGAAAAAGAGAGTGGCACAAATTTAAGAACTCTGTTTTTTCCTTGGGGAAATTGAAGTAAGAAGGGAAAGGAGCTGGGTATGGTGATGCACACCTATAATCTCAGTGATACAGGAGGCTAAAGCAGGAGTATAGCAAGTTTGAGGCCAAACTTAGCAATTTAGTAAGTAACACAGTGAGACTCTGCCTCAAAAAAAAAAAAAAAATAAAAATAAATAAATAAATAAATAAAAGAAAAAGAGCTGGTGATGGAGCTCAGCATAAAGCACCCCTGGGGTCGGGGGAAGGAAGGGAAAAGGAAAGGATAAGCTCAGGGTCAAACAGCCAAGTATATTCCAGAAATCCGCAAGGATCTGGGTCTCCTGCCTCTCAGTCCAATGCTCTTTCCATTGCTCCATGTTCCTGTGCCATATTACACCACACTACAATGTCCCTTCTTTTAAAAGGAAGATGGTTAAAAAAAAAAAAAAAAAAAGAAAAAGTTATACAGCCTTTCGTCATAGGGACTTGTTAGTGGGCAGACACTGAGATGCTTTTTGAATTGGCATCTAGTGACCATAACTCAATAAGAAAGGCTCTGAGCCATACCTGAGATTAAGGAGCTGACTTGCACCACCAGATTGTTGGATTTTTCCAGGATACACTGGCTCTCAGGGTCTAGGGTGCTGGCTTCTGGCCCAATATGGTCCCCATGGTTCTCCTGGCTCTGCAAGATGGCAGTATGAGTGTGAGGGCTCAGAGGCAGAAAAGATTTGGTGAGCTTCTGGCTGAAGTACTTCTGGATCTGATCTAGCTCACTCAGATTCTTCCTGGAAGGGGGAAAAAAAAAAGGAGAAGATGACAAAGGGTCACTCTTGGAGATTATGAGATTCTTTTATGTACCATTGATGTAAGACCTTAATACCTCCCAATTGTTCCATTAATATATAGATTCCTCTCACTTCTCTAACTCACCATTCATCCTTTACTCCTCTGACTATGATTCTGCTGCCAATTACATATCTGCTTCTTTCTGTCTGGTTAATATGTTTTTTTGATATCTGGAAAAATGCAACCTTTTTTTTTTTTAAAGATGGACACAAAATCTTTTATTTATTTATTTATTTATTTATTTATTTATTTTATGTGGTGTGGAGGATCGAACCCAGCACCTCACAAGTGTGAGGCAAGCTGAGCTATAACCTCAGCCCCCAAAATGCAACCTTTTAAAAAGAACTACTCTTAACCATCATGCCAGTACTCACTTCCTCTATTCAGACAGAATAAAAGCCCTACTCCAGGCCAACAATGTTCTTTGCTACCTTATAACCATTCCTGATCCTTTAAACAAGTGACCTTTTCTAACCAGCTTTGCTTGACTTTCTAAATGGGTTCAGGACAATTTGGAGGGCTACATACTCTTAAACTGTATCACTTGTTATTTTAATAAGCCTTCAAATGAGTCTGATACAATGATTTTGGGGAAACACTATATAGGGCTTTTTAACCTGGTGATTTTGCCCCCCATGGGACATTTGGCAACATCTGGAGATATTTTTGGTTGTCACAACTGAGGGAGGGGCACCACTGTTATGTAGTAGATATAGGCCAAGAATGCTAAACATCTTACAATGTACAGGACTGGCCGCCACAACAACACATCTGGCCCAAATATCAACAGTGTTGAGGTTGAGAGAAAATGCACTAGGGTGAATTAGTTTCTTTTTTAAGTGGGTTCCAAATAGGATAATAACCCAATAAAGTACAACCAAACCATTAATAGTTAAACTTAAATAGCCTTGATCACTAGCATCTTGCTAATCTGAGATGAGAATCTGAACACATTACTTCTTTGTAATATGAGTTGAGGCAGTTTCCCAAATTCTATAGCCCAAATTCTCCATCCTTTTAAACATATCTCATTAAGCAAAAAAGAAGTTGCCGATGTTTCTTTTCTGAGTTTGCATTGTGCAACTAAAGGAAAAGTTAGTTTTATCCAAATATAAAACACTTTAAATATTTTTTTCCCTCAAATTTTATACTTTCCTCCTTCCTTCCCTAACACTTTCCATTGAGAAAACTATTCTAAAAGTCAAACACTTAGGTTAATACTCAAGGCCCTTCATGATCTGACATCCATAGAACTTGCCCTACTCTTTACACTTTACTAATTGCACTGCTGGTATCTTCCCAAACCTGACTTGTTGTTTCATGCATCTGGCCTTGATAATAATATTCTTTTGGTACACAGAACCTTTTCCTTCAAAGATCAGTTCAAATGTGACTAAGTTTTTCCATCTCTAATTCAGAATGTTGCTTTTCCTCTGTCTACTCGGCCAGGAAACCTACAGTTCTTATCACCCCACATTAAAATTATCAGGCAATAATGTTCAACTCTTCCACCAGGAAACGAAGAGCCAGCATTGGAGGTCAAGTCTATTGAATTCTGAAACCAAATTCCTCCACTTTACTAACCTTTCTCTCTAGATAACTTTGAGGCCAATCTTGCTGATCTATGATGGCCTTTTCAATTCTCACAGTGATTCTCTGGTTCAGATGCTAATTAAACTAAGAAAGGGATAGGGAAGTGTTACCAGAACAGAAGCTGGTCTGGAAGAAACCAGTGATTGTGAAGATAAAGACAGTAGGCAGGGGGCTGGGGTTGTGGCTCAGCGGTAGAGTACTCCCCTAGCACGTGTGAGGTGTGTGAGGTGCTGGGTTCCATCCTCAGCACAGCATAACAATAAATAAAATAAAGGAACTGTGTACAACTACAACTAAAAAAATATTAAAAAAAAAAAAGGGGGCTGGGGTTGTGGCTCAGGGGTAGAGCGCTCGCTTAGCACGTGTGAGGCCCTGGGTTCGATCCTCAGCACACATAAAAATAATAAATAAAATAAAGATATTGTGCCCAACTACAACTAAAAAATAAATAAATATTTAAAAAAAAGGACAGTGGGCAGGATGAGGCTTTATAAACTTTAAAGGATGTGAGGCTGTGCAGATGTGAGACTGGTTATTATTAAGCTAAAGTTCCTATATTTATATGCGGATCATTTACTTTTCTAAAGTAGCGGGAGGCTCTAAACTAAGAGATTCATCCATGAGGAATACCTATGAGGCTCCAAAGGTTCAATCCAATACTAACATGCACAAGAGCCTTCTATTAAATCTCCCAGCTCGGGGCTGGGGATGTGGCTCAAGTGGTAGCGTGCTCGCCTGGCATGCGTGCGGCCCGGGTTCGATTCTCAGCACCACATACAAACAAAGATGTTGTGTCCGCCAATAACTAAAAAATAAATATTAAAAAAATTCTCTCTCTCTCTCATCTCTCACTCTCTCTTTAAAAAAATATTAAAAAAAAAAAAAAAAATCTCCCAGCTCAGGGGTAACTGATGGTGGTATTGCCTTGTGCCACTGACATTCACTTTGTGCATCACAATGCTTTCTTGTGTCTTGTCTTAGCAGAGTGACTCACCTGAGAGAAGTCAGAATGGAGGTGTGGGAGGACAAAGGCGATGCGGTCAGTTTGTCATCACTTGTCAAGATTGCCTCTCCTTGCTGTAGGGATTCATGAAATCGGCGGATGTTCTGCACATGCTCTTCATGGCGTGTTGCCAGGCTTCTTGTGGTACCACTGGTACCACTTCTGTCCAGAGAAAATGGGAGCAAAATAAATTCTAAGCCCATGAGAAAACTCCTAGTGTGACAAAAAAAATCACTCTCCTGAAATGGCATTGCAAATCTATCCCTAATACTATATTTTTGGTTACATCAACTCTTGCTTGGTTCACAAAAGTCTTCCAAATAGTCCTTCCTTCAGTCTTACCCATTCCACCTTCTTCCATTCTCCACAATTATAGCTGAAGTGATTTCTCTAAAACAGATCTGATAATATGGATAATAATAATAACATATACTAATAATACTAAGTCTTCTAATCTATAAACATATGAGATATTTTCCCATTTATGTAGATCCTCTTTAATCTCTTTCAATAAAACATGATAGTTTTTACAGAATACATTTAATACTTCTTTTGTTATATTTTTTTTTTTCATTTGGTGTTATTGTAAATAAAACTTTTCAAAATTTCATTTTTGATGATTCATTGCTGGTGTATAGAAATATAATTGATTTTGTAAGTTTTGAAAGTTTCTCAATTATAATATGGTAAAAATTGATATATATAACTCAAATAAACAAATCTCTTTGGGGTCATCAATAATTTTAAAGAGTAAAGTGAGTTCTGAAGTGGAAATGTTTGAGAACCACTGCTTTGCAAAGGTAGAACCAAAATACACAGTAAATGTTATATATTTAAAGCATACAATTTGATGAGTTCCAACACATGTAAACATCTAAGGAAATTATTACCACAAGATAATGAACATATCTATTATTTCCAAGTTTCTTTTTGCCTTTTGTAATTTCTTTCTCCTTCCCTCTCTCTTCACTTTGCCTTGTCCCTAGACAACCACTTACCTGTTTTCTGTTACTATATCTTAGTATGCATCTTCTAGAATTTTATATAAATAGAATTATATACAACATATTCTTTTATTATAGCTTCTATTCCTCAGCATAATTATTTTGAGATTCATTTTGTTGTTTATCAATAATACATTTCTTTTTATTTTTGAGTAGTATTCCATCATATGGATATACCACAATTTGGCTATCTGTTCATCTATTTGTTGATGGACACCTGAGTTGTTTAGAGTTTCTGGCTGTTATAAATAAAGTACAAAGATAAAAATCTTGGAAACTGCTGCTCCAGGAGTTTCACATTATTATTATTATTATTATTATTATTATTATTATTATTATTTTGGGGGGTACTGGGGATTGAACTCAGGGGCACTCAACCACTAAGCCACATCCCTAGCCCTTTTGAGTATTTTATTTAGAGGCAGAGTCTCACTGAGTTGCTTAATGACTCGCTTTTGCTGAGGTTGTCTTGTGATCCTCCTGCTTCAGTCTCCTAGACCACTGGGATTACAGGCATGCACCACCATGCTGGGGTCACATGTATTATTACATGCGTGTAAAAATGATTTGTTTCTTTTCTCATTTACTATTCATGACAACCCTTGAGTAATATATTACTTTCATTTAACAAATAAGAAAATTAAGGCTAAGGCTCAGAGAATTTAAGTAATTAGCTTAAGATCACATATAATCAATGAGAGAAAAGGACAGAACTCCAAATCTGTCTGATCTCCAATACACTTCACCACCAAGACTTGGAACAAGGAAGGGTCAGAAACAGTTGGATTTCTGTTAGGTGAGGTGGTTAGAGACGGAATTACAGTTTACCCTTGGATGAATGGCTGGATTAGAATGTGACATTTTGATATGGTCTTTGTAAAATAGTAACAGGGACATTTTTATGTGAAAAAAAAGCAAACCATTAAACTTTTTGCTTTTCAAATTACTAAACAATGAACATTAGAGACACTCTCATCCCACCCATGTGTCTCTGACTGATTATGGTCAAACAATACTTACAGATAACAAAAGAATTATCTAAACCTTGGATCTAGGATTTGACAGACACATAGCTCTTTCTATACAGAGAAAAGAGAATCTCTTCATATGGTGACCAAATAGAAAATTACTTACCAAAGGAACAGGACTTGGAGTGTGTAAGCAGTATGAGAGGGTGTTTTAGAATAAAGGGTCAATTCACTAATTGCTATTCTGGAGTGAGTGTGGTGGGAGAAGACTCCTTGCCTCCTCCCTAAGGTGGGAGGAAAGACACAGCAAAGACTCTCTGGTGGAAGCCACTAGGGTCTGGAAGGGAGTGGAGTGGAAAGAAGCAATCTTACTGTTGGGCCTGTCTCCTGACCAGATGGAACATGCTCTAGCCCTGATATCAAATATATGATGATGGTTGGCTTAGTGAAAAGGATGGGCCAATGGCTCTCTGTAAAACAACCTGCATATTTTTGGGAGGGGAAAGATGATATATTTCTCCCAAAATGTTAAAGGCCTCTGAGGATAAGAGTGTTTCTTGCAACAAAGTAATACTTTTGATAAGAGTAAACTTTTAATTCCTATCTTATGAAATTTTATTTTCACAAATCTTAGGTTTAGGGGTGGGGGCACTGTGAGATCAGCAAAGCTTTATCCTATCTTTAATTTCTTCTTCTAATGAAGGAGATATGACAAGCAGTTCACATACTTCCACTCTTTGACCCCACTTCTTCCCATCAAGACATTTACTCACTTCCCAGGAGAGGAGAAATCAAGTTCCTTTGAAGAGGTGTGAACAAGCTGGTCCTGGATATGTTCTACAATACGGCTGGGGAATGCAGCATACATATCAGAGGCAGGGAAGGAAAAGGTATTATATATTGGGATCTGAAAAGCAATGAGAAAAATAGTACACTGGTTACCATGAACTCTCTTTGAACAAAGCAGTACATAAATAAATTTGTAAAATTTATTCAGAAGAATTTCCACTGAAGTCTGTTTTCTATGTGTTGAGCACTGTGCTAAGCTATTAGCATTTATTTTTCTCATTTAAACTTTACATTATCTTATGAAGTAGGTACTATTATTATCCTTATTTTATGGACTATGTCATCAGATTGCTTTTTTGTTGTTTTATCTATATTTATGCTCTTGTTCCTCCAGCTAGTTTGTAAACTCTGGCTGGACATTATCTTGTATTTATTTTATATGTGAGGACCAACTGGTTGTGGTATTTCTTTCTTTCTTTTTTAGTTGTGGATGAATACAATACCTTTATTTTATTTATTTATTTTTATTTGGTGCTGAGGATCGAACCCAGTGCCTCACACATGCTAGGCAAGTGCTCTACCACTGAGCCACAACCCCAGCCCTGGCTATGGTATTTCTTGTCTTATGACTATTAGGGTTGATTGGAAGAAAAAATATCTTCTATATATAAAGACCAATGAACCCTTGGTCATTTTCTAATGCATTTATCCATTCTGTAGGTATTGATTTATTCTGTGTGCCAGACCCTGGGCCAAGGATGCATGAAGAAGACATGAACAAAACATAAGTCTTTGCTTCAACAGAGCTCCTCTATCTGGGACAGTTAGGAAATTTCTTTCTTTTAATTCTTCTTTAACAGTTGAACTCTTTGAAAGAGTTGTCTCTACTTACTATTGCCTATTCCTCTTTTCCCATTCTTTCTTATTTTTTAAAATGAAAGACCAATGATTTTAATGTAAGAGACTTTTAAAAAATAATTGATATGGTTTCAAATTCTATACTGCAACTAATCTTATTTTATTTAAAAACAGAGATAAATTTCATGGAGCATAAAATTCACCCTTTAAAAGTGTTTGGGGAGATTCAAGGTGGTGGGCTAGAGGGAGGCAGCATTCTGTGTCGCTTAGTGACCTGGGACTCAAGTTGTGAGAATAGTGCTTCTCTGCAAGCAAAATTCTTGCTCCCATGCAGGAATCACGGCCACCCAATTACTCACCCATGCAGGACTACTGGGTACCTGAGCGGGCACCATTCACACCTGCACAGAACTTTCGGCCACCCACCGAGCACCAAGCAGAAATCACCAAGGCCACTCCCATGCAGAACACCCGGCAGGTTCTCACACGCAGGAACTTACTCCTGTGTGGACCCCCATCTATCAACTGGGGCTCCCTGGTGGCCACCATCTTGGGACTCTACAGCAATGGATAGACTCCCCTACATGCAGTAGCCTGCCTGTTCCCTGTACCCAAGAACTTCACACAGGCTCTGAAGTCAGCTGATAGCCACACATACCACAGAGCTCATCTCTGAACTCATCCTCCAACGCCATTGCTTGCTTCCCCACACCCTACCAGACAGCCCACTGCTGAAAGAAGGCGCCTCCAACTTGGGCCACCTTCATCACCCTCTTCAGTGGAAGGCAACACCCAGTTTGGAACTCCAGCTGGCCATGTACTCCCTCCTCTCCCCAGAGGCCACTACCCCAGCATAGTGACATCCTGAGGGTGGAGATACCAGCTAACAACAGACAACCCACCTATTGGATGAGAAGGGAAGCAGGAAAGACATGGACTTCCAACCAAAATAATCCTGTTTCTTCCTTCAAGATTTTTTTTCCCCCCTCTACCTCTCCATTCTCCTGCCCTCACATCCCTAACATATGTGAAACCAAGTATTTTGCATGAATTAGGATTTTGAGGACTGGGATGTCTGAATAGTATATTATAGCTGTGTTGTGTGTATATATATATATATTTTTTTCTTTTATCCTACCAATTGCTACTATTTTAATATTTTTAATTTTTCTCCATATATATGTGTGTTTATTTTATGTACTCTACTGCCTTCCCACTTACTTGTCTACCCCAAATTACTTCCTTTCCCTTCTCCTGCTACTAATCTTCCTCTTTGGATTTCTCTTTAACACTTCCTAAGATATAACAACTCTATATCCTCACCTCCTACCTCCTCAGCATATCATCCTACCCTCCTCCCTCCTGGTTCTTTGTCCTCCATCAGAAACTGTAAACTTTTTACAAACCTACTGAGTATACTGTGGATAATAACTGAATTCACCATTTCTGTACATTGTGACCAAACTGTAAACGTCTTAATACCAAACATTTGTTTTTAGGGTGTTCACTGTTTATATTAGGAACTGATAACATTGTCCTTCACCTCAAAGGAGAGATACTGAATCCCTACATGGGCACTATAAGCCTATAAGGTAAAAACAGTAACACCTTAGATCCACAGTGCTAGAAGGGAAGAAATACAAGCAATAGGAAAAAAAAAAAAAAAAAGGGAAGAAAGTGTCCCAAACAAATCAAGATACCACATTATCAGAATCCATGGAAAGAACAGCACAAGAAATTACTGAGAAGGCGTTCAGGATGTATATAATTAAAATGTTCTGCAAATTAAAGGATGATATAAGAGAGAAAATACAGGCAGCAAAAGATCATTTTGACAAAGAGCTACATAAACAAATTCAGGAAGCAAAAGATTACTTCAATAAGGAGTTCTAAAAAAAAAAAAAAAACAAACAGAAATCCCTGAAATGAAAGAAAAATAAACCAAATTAAAGCTCAATTGAAAGTATCATCAACAGATTAGACCACTTGGAAGATAGGACCTCAGACAATGAAGACAAAATATATAATACTGAAAATAATGTAGATAATACAGTGAATATGGTAATAAAACAGGAGCAAAACATTCCAGAAATATGGGATAACATAAAAAGACCAAATTTAAGAGTTATTGGGATAAAGGAGGGAATAGAGATCCAAACCGAAGGAATGAGCAAACTATTCAATGAAATAATACCAGAAAATTTTCCAAACATGAAGAATGAATTGAAAAACCAAATTTAAGAGGCTTAAAGGATGCCAAATGTACTTTTAATCACAACAGATCCACACCAAGTCACTTTATATTGAAAATGCCTAACATACAGAATAAGGAGAGAATATTAAAAGCCACGAGAGAAAGAAATCAGATTACACATAGGGGGAAACCAATTAGATTATATGCAGATTTTTCAATCCAGACCCTGAAAGCTACTAGATCCTGGAACAACATATATCAAGCTCTGAAAGAAAATGGATGCCAACCAAGAATCTTAAAAAAAAGAGAGAGAGAGAATTTTTTAATATTTATAGTTTTCGGCGGATACAACATCTTTCTTTGTATGTGGTGCTGAGGATCGAACCCAGGCCACATGCATGCCAGGCAAGTGCACTACTGCTTGAGCCACATACCTAGCCCCAAGAATGTTATATACAGAAAAATTAAGCTTTAGATTTGATGATGAAATAAAAACCTTCCATGATAAACAAAAGTTAAAAGAATTTACAACTCAAAAGCCCGCACTATAGAACATCCTCAGCAAAATATTCCATGAAGAGGAATTGAAAAACAACAATGAAAATCAGCAAAGGGAGGAATTACACTAAAGGAAAATCTAATCAAAGGAGAAGCCAAGTCAGGTTAAATACCAAACATAAACAAAAATGGCTGGGAATACAAATCATGTGTCAATAATAACCCTGAATGTAATGGCCTAAACTCACCAATCAAAAGACATGGATAGGCAGCTTGGATTTAAAAAAAAAAAAAAAAAAAGACACAACAATATGCTGCCTCCAAGAGACTCATCTCACAGAAAAAGACACCCACAGACTAAAGGTGAAAGGTTGGGAAAAATCATACCACTCTCATGAACTACGAAAACAAGCAAGGATCTCCATCCTCATATCAAATACAGTAGACTTCAAGCCAAAGTTAATCAAAAGGATAAAGAAGGACATTTTATACTGCTTAAGGGAACCATTCATCAGTAAAACATAACAATAATAAATTTATATTCCCCAAACAATGGAGCAGTTTTGTTCATCAAACCAATTCTTTTCAAGTTCAAGAGTCAAACAGACCACAGCACAATAATTTTGGGTAACTTTAACATATCTCTTTCACCACTGGATAGATCGTCCAAACAAAAGCTGAACAAAGACTGACATATATAGAATATTTCATCCTCAATGAACAAATATACTTTTTTGTGTATTAACACTTCTCAGCAGCACATGGATCCTACTCTAAAATAGACCATATATTATGCCACAAAGCAACTCTTAGCAAATATAAAAAAGTAGAGATACTGGGGCTGGGGATGTGGCTCAAATGGTAGCGTGCTTACCTAGCATGTGTGAGGCACTGAGTTCGATTCTCAGCACCACATAAAAATAAAAATAAAGATATTGTGTCCACCTAAAACTAAAAAACAAAAAAATATTTAAAAAAGTAGGGATACTACCCTGCATTCTATCAGTTCATAATGGAATGAAATTAGAAATCAATGATAAAATAAAAAAATAAAAGCTACTCCAACACCTGGAGACTAAATATTATGCTTTGAATGAACAATGGTTTGCAAAAGACATCAAGAGGAGATTAAAAATTCTTAGAGGTGAATGAGAATGCAGATACAACGTATCAAAATCTCTGGGACACTATGAAGGCAGTACTAAGAGGAAAGTTCATTGCATGGAATTCATTCCTTAAAAGAATAAAAAGTCAACAAATAAATGACTTAACATTACATCCAAAAGCCCTAGAAAAAGAAGAACAAATCAACACCAAAAGCAGTAGGAGACAGGAAATAATTAAAATCAGAGCTGAAATCAATGAAATTGAAAAAAAAGAAACAATTGAAAAAACTGACAAAACAAAAAATTGGTTCTTGGAAAAAATAAATAAAATTGACAAACCCTTAGCCATGCTAATGAAGAGAAGGAGAGAGAAAACTCAAATTAGTAACATATGTGATGAAAAAGGAAATATAACAGATACTACAGAAATAACAGAAGATAATTAGAAATTATTTTGAAAATTTATACTCCAATAAAATAAAAATAAGGCACTGACAAATTTCTAGAGTCATCTGATTTGCCCAAATTGAATCAGGATGATATATAAACAGATCAATTTTAAATGATGAAATAGAAGATGCCATCAGAAGCCTACCAACCAAGAAAAGCCCAGGACCAGATGGATACACAGCCAAATTCTACAAGACCTTTAAAGAAGAAATAATACCAATACTCTTCAATGTATTTCAGGAATAGAAAAAGAGGGAGCACTTCCAAACTCGTTCTATGAGGTCAGTATCACCCTGATTCCAAAAACCATGCCAAGACCCATCAAAAAAAGATAACTCAGACCAATATGTCCAATGAACATAGATGCAAAAATTCTCAATAAAATTCTGGCAAAACGAATATAAAAACATATCAAAAAGATCGTGCACCATGATCAAGTGGGATTCATCCCAGATATGCAAGGTTGGTTCAACATACAGAAATCAATAAATGTAGTTCATCACATCAATAGACTTAAAGATAAGAATCATATGATCATCTCAATAGATGCAGAAAAAGCATTCTACAAAACACAGCACCCCTTCATGTTCAAAACACTAGAAAAACTAGGGATAAAAGAAACATATCTCAACATTGTAAAAGCTATCTATGCGGAGCCCCAGGCCAATATCATTCTAAATGGAAACAAACTGAAAGCATTTCCTCTAAAAACTGGATCAAGACAGAATGCCCTCTTTCACTACTTCTAATTAACATACTTCTTGAAACACTGGCCAGAGCAGTTAGACAGACGAAAGAAATTAAAGGGACACAGATTGGAAAAAAAGAACTCCAATTATCACAATTTGCCGACGACATGATTCTATACCTAGAAGACCCCAAAAATTCCACCAGAAAACTTCTAGAACTAGTAAATGAATTCAGAAAAGTAGCAGAATACAAAACCAACACCATAAATCAAAGACATTTCTGTATATCAATGACAAATCCTCTGAAAGGGAAATGAGGAAACTACCCCATTTATAGTAGCCTCAAAAACAACAACAAAACAAAACAAAACAAAACAAAAAAACCTTGGGAATCAACCTAATGAAAGAGGTGAATGATCTCTATAATGAAAACTAAAGCACATTAAAGACCTTAGAAGTTGGAAAGATCTCCCTTGTTCTTGGATAGGCAGAATTAATATTGTCAAAATGACCATACAACCAAAAGCATTATTCAGATTTAATGCAATTCCAATCAAAATCCCAATGACAACCCTCAGAGAAATAAAAAAGCAATCATGAAATTCATCTGGAAAAATAAGAGACCCAGAAAGATGAAGCAATCCTTAGCAAGAAGAGTGAAGCAGGTGGCATCACTATACCAGAACTTAAACCATACTACAGAGCAATAGTAACAAAAACAGCATGGTATTGGCACCAAAATAGACAGGTAGACCAATGGTACAGAATAGAGGACACAGAGACTAACCCACATAATTACGGTAATCATATATTAGACAAAGGCATCAAAAACATACATTGGAGAAAAGATAGTCTCTTCAACAAATGGTGCTGGGAAAATTGGAAAGCCATATGCAACAAAATGAAATTAAACCCCTATCTCTCACCATGCACAAAACTCAACTCAAAGTGAATCAAGGACCTAGGAGTTAATCAGAGACCCTGAGTCTAATAGAAGAAAAAGCAGGCCTAAATCTCCATCATATTGGATTAGGCCCTTACTTCCTTAACAAGACTCTTATAGCACAAGAATTAAACTCAAGAATTAATATTGAATGGATTCAGACTAAAAAGGTTCTCAGCAAAAGAAACAATCAGTGAGGTGAATACAGAGCCTACAACTTGGGAACAAATTTTTACCACTTGCACATCAGATAGAGCACTAATCTCTAGGGTATATAAAGGACTCAAAAAGCTAAACATCAAAAAAAAAAACAACAACAACAACAACAAAAACCAAATAACCCAATCAACAAATGGGCCAAGGAACTGAACAGAGACTTCTCAGAAGGTTATATACAATCAATCAACAAATATATGAATAAATGCTCAATGTCTCTAGCAATCAGAGAAATACAAATCAAAACTACTCTAAGATTTCCTCTCACTCCAGTCAGAATGGCAGCTACTTAAGAATACAAACAACAATAAGTGTTGGCGAGGATGTGGGGGAAAAGGCACACTCATACATTGCTTGTGGGACCGCAAAATGATGCAGCCAATATGGAAAGCAGTATGGAGATTCCTTGGAAAACTGGGAATGGAATCATCATTTGACCCAGTTATCCCACTCCTCAGTTTATACCCAAGGGACTTAAAAACTACAGTGATGCAGCTACATCAATGTTTATAGCAGAACAATTCACAATAGCTAAACTGTGGAACCAACCTAGATGCCCCTCAGGAGATGAATGGATAAAGAAAATGTGAGATACACACACACACACACACACACACACAAATATATACAATGGAATATTACTCAGCAATAAGAGCATAAAATCATAGCATTTGCAGGTAAAAAGATGGAGTTGGAGAATATAATGCTAAGTGAAGTTATTCAATCTCAGAAAACCAAATGCCAAATGTTTTCTCTGATATAAGGAGGCTGATTCATAGTGAGGTTGGGAGGGGTAGTATGGAAGATTAGACAAACTCTAGATAGGGCAAAGGGGAGGGAAGGGGATAAAGGGGACAAGGGGGTAAAAAATCAGGAGGTTGTTATGAGATACGAAAATATAATGTGTTCTATAAGTCAGAAAGCACCAGCGTACAGGATCTTATGGGCTTTGCTCAGTAGGACCCTTACTAGTTAGATGTGAATCAGGATACATACCAGTGTTCCTGGGGTCTCCACCCCACGCCTTGCTTGTCTTTCTTCTTTGAAGTGCATCAAACTCTCCAAAGGGGAGATAGCAACTTTTATCTGCCCCTGGCACTCTCCACTGAAGTCTGTGATGTTATACCAGCCACAGATGAACTGGAAGCCAGACAGCAATGGGGAGAGGTCCACCGAGGCAAAGCCAATCACCCTCTCTTCATCTGTGGAAGAAACAGAAGAGTTGGGCAGCTTGGCTGGGCATAGCCTGCCAGTGAGATTAGAGGCTGCACAGAGAAGTTGATCAGGCAACTTCAGAAGTTTATTGATTCCAAAGCCATCAAAAAAGACAGATGATGAGGTTGAAAGAGCTGGTAACAAGAGCCTGCTATGAATTCCCTTCCTGCAAGGTGAGGGAAAAAACGGCAGGGTTGAGCCTTGTCCTTATGATATACATAACTAGAAAATATCCCTAATTTAAGGAACACTTGTTCTTTTCCCTTGGTTATCATATCTCAGTGATTTTCCTCAGGGCAGTGAGTTTTGAAACTATGGAATTATAAGAGATTTGCATTTTCTTATTTATTCTTATCTGTATTTTCCAAATTTTCTAAGATATACATATTTATTATATCTAATTAAGAACAAATGAACACAAATTACAAAAAGAAGACAATCCCCTGGAAAACCGACACAGGTTACTCTATTTGTAGTCCCCTCTTACAGAATGTTCTGCTCCTTTGTTTCTCAGCTGAGGTGTGTTCTGAGAAGCCTCTAATATCCTAGGTCTGGGTTAGATGTTCCCTTTCAGAGTACCCAGGATTGCCTAATCATACTAAACTATATATTTTTTGTGTCCCTCACTGGCTGTAAGCTCTGTGAGGTCAGGGACCCTGGCACTTGTCATAGTGATTGACTCAGAGTAGGAATTCAAATATCTGTTGAGTATAGCCTTTGTGTACTGCTTTGAGTACTTTCTATAATAGATTTGCTGAATCTGTGTGGAAAGGATGGATTTAAGAGAAGTCTATACACACTGAGAGAATTAGATAAATATTGCTTAGTTTGGTCTAGCATTTTCTTCACCTTCATTTAAAACAGAATCTTACAGGACCCTCTCGAGAGTCTGAAAATCTGCAATTTATTCTCTACACCCAATAGCCCTAGAACAATATCAGCATAATAATAAAATTATCTCTACTTATTAAGCAACAATTTTGTGCCAAGTATTTTACATATATCATTTCTAATCCTCATGAAACCCTTAAAGACAAGTAATATTATCCTAATTTAAAAAATGAGGAAGAGAGAAGAGATAAAGTGATCTATTTCAGGTCATATAGTTATTAAGTGGCAGAGTCAAAATTTGATCCCAGGTGTGCATATGGCCAAAGCTTATTCTTTTTTCTTGCTATTGAATTGAAGTGAACCCTGGTCTACTTGATGATTTCTTTAGCACTTTGGGGTTGGGGGGAACAAGAGAAGAGTGAGAATCCCAGCTAAATACTACAGGAATTTCTTGTTTTGATTTAAAGAAATCTGATTTTTGATCAGTTTTTCTGCATTGATGAGGCTGGATAATGGTGGGACTAGCTAGCTGAATGCAAAGCAGCAACATGGAACTAACCATCAAAACAAGAACAAAGAGCTGGGGTTGTGGCTCAGTGGTACAGTGCTTGCCTAGCATATGTGAAACACTGGGTTTGATTCTCAGAACCACATAAAAATAAGTAAATAAAATAAAGGTATATAAAATACAATAACATTATTTAAAAAAAAAAAAAAGAACAAAGCAGCCCTCACAAACAGAAACACAAGCAGAAATACTTTATGTAACTTATGTTATACCCTGATTACTCTGGTCTTTTAGTCTTTGTGGTCAATACTGAAAATTAGCATTGGCCAATAAAATACTGTGACTTTGTAGGTGACTCCAAATTGATGAAGGTTTGGAAACAAGCCCTAGTAGGAATCTTTTTTTTTTTTTTTTTTTTGGGTGGTGCTGGGGATCAAATCCAATGTTCGCGCATGCTAGGCAAGCACTCTATCACTTAGCCACATCCCCATCCTCCAGCAGGAATGCTAAAGGAATTAGGTTTACAAGAGTGAAATAAAATTTACTAAGCTTACTAAACTGTGAGATGGTGGGACATCCTTAACACCTCATTTTTCCTGCGACATCTAAACTTACCAGCATGGTGGAGTATAAGCAGTGAAGGTTGGATAGTTAGTTCAGAACTGAGCTTGAATCCTGACTACACCAATTAATAGCTATACAACTTTAGTTGCCACTAAACGTCCTTGGGCCTCAGCTTTTACATATATGAAATCAGATTAATTGTATTTGCACCTTGCAAGATTAGAGATGTCTGTCAAGTTCTTGGACACTGTCACTTGTCAATAAATACAATAAAAATTGACAGGGTATTCATAAGTGTCAGGCTCTTATTTACTTCTCTCAAAACCCTCTAAAGTAGGTACTACAAAAGTCATATTGCGACAGTAAAGGGCAGAATTGGCATATGAATCCAAAGTCTGGCTTTAGAACCAATGTTCCTTTTGGTGGGGGGATACTGGGGATTGAACCCAGTATCTAAAAAAGCCACATTCCCAGCTCCTTTTTAAAAATGCATGTATTTTGAGTCAGAGTCTCCATAAGTTACTAAGGGCCTCATTAAGTTGCTGAGGCTGGCCTTGAACTTGCAACCTTCATGCTTCAGCCTCCTGACAACTGAAATTACAGGTGTGTACCGTTGTGCCAGCAGAACCAATGTTTTTAACACGACTGGGTTATGCTGCTGAATAAATGGTAGTTGAGTAAAACTGGGTTCAAGGACCATGATGTCAGCATCTCTCTGAGTTTTTAAAGCAAGGAAAAATAAGTTTTCTTTTGTACTGCCTAAAAATGCTAGTGTCTCTTGCTTAATAAACCAATCAGTGAAAGGCCTTATCATGACACGAAGTGGAGAGAAATGACATGTATGTGGCATGCTGGGCACTGGTTACTGACAGACACAACTGGAAACATTCAAATGTATTTGGATTTCTTCACTAAGCAGGTAATCAAACAAAATATGATTTCTAAGTATTAAATTCCACTGGAGAACACTGTGGCCTTCTGTGGGATTTCTCCCAATCCCCAAATATCTGCATCCTTAGCACCATCAATGCCACGGCTTCACTTGGTAAAAAAAAAAAAGACTGCAAATTGTCAACAGGACATAGCTTATTTTTATATTCACAGAACAGAGTTCATACCTCCTTTATGCCAAACTTTGAAGACCAGGGTTTGCTGTGGGTCCAGAAGCAGCTCTTTTGATAGCCTATTGAGAAAAACAATCACCATAAATTAACTGTGGGAATCTTCTGTAGTATGAATCTTAGATTTGAAGATTTCTTGTAGTTTGCAAAATAATTTCCCAGTATTGTTTCACTTCATCCTCACAGGCATCTTCTAGAATATATTTTATCTTCATGGTCAAAATGAGGGGACAGAGATGAAATAACTTGCCAAGACTTGAAAACAGTTTCCCAAACTGCAGCACTTCCCCTTCACCCTGATATTTACATTCAAACTGTTTCTCTAAGGGAATTGAATATGGGAAGGGAGCTTCTCAACATGTAATTAACAGTTTTATTGGAAGTGGGTAAGGATTCTTTTGAAGTTTTAAGGTGAGAGAATAGTAAGAATGGAAGAGAGAAAAAAAACCCAACAATTATTAAACACCTACCTGCAGCATAGTACTATGTGTTTCATATATATTTAATCAACATGAAAACCTGTGGCATGGGTGCTATAATCCTGTTTTATAATCCTGAAGCTAGGCTCAGAGAGGAAAACTGATTTACTTAAGGTTATATAAGAGTAAATAGCAGGGCTGGATTTGAACTTTGAACACCTGACTCTTCTACACTGTGCAGAGGCAAGGCAACAAAATAAGAATGTGCCCAACTTTCAAAGCAAATAAAGAAGCTGAAGTGGAATTTATTAACAACCTCTAATGTATTTTATATAAAGGAAACTGCAGTTCTCAATTAAAAGCTAAAGTTTGAAGTTCTAAAACAGGGGCCACTACTTTAGGTGAGCAAGATGGAGATCCAGAGAAAACCAAGAGACTTCAAATCATTCCCTAAACAGCACTAGTGAACCTACTGGAGAGTCTACTTCAAGATCAAAAAAAGACAGTATGCTAAAGTGAAAGTAACACAGTGTTAGGATTCTAATTGTAGACTTAATTTTGTGATAAAGATATTGTAAGCAGCACTACTATTCATTTTTCTTTTAATCCTGTCTTTGTTTTCAACAAAAGTATGTAACCTCTCTTGGCCACAATCTCCTCAACTGTAAAGTTCAGGGACAAAATCAGGAGCTTGCTAAAAGTCCCTTCATTGAGTTTGTGAAGTTTTAAAATTATTCTGTTACGCTGCCTCCACTTAGAAGCTTAATCTTTTGGTTTCCCGACTTTTGGGGTAGATTTAATATTTTAGATGAGTACCCTGGTTACTATGTCCCAAATTTCTGTAATTTCCAGTAGCTCACTATAATATTGCTAAGTTTTCAGCTTCTGATTCAGGCCAGCCTCTCAAATTATACAAAACTGAACATGTGAGCAAATGATGAGACTCAAGTACATGAATGCTTCGAGAAAATAGATTAGAGAGTATATACTATGGCTGGTGTTGGTGGATAAGAATTAAATTTTGAAAAAGGTGAGGCAGTGTAATGATAATTAGCATTAGCATCCACATATTTAATGATGCTCAGAGTAAGAGAAGAAAAGGAAGGACAAACACTGCACCCCACTTGTGGACCTTCTGTGCCAGCCCCCCACCTCGGCAACATGATTGACAAAAACTCCACCTGCTATTTTTTGAGCTTATTAAAGGAGAGCTGATGTTTGTTATACACATACTATGTATTGTGAAGTAGTATTTCTAATTTGAACCTTATAATAACCCTATAAAAATTATACTTGTTTTACTGATAAGGAATCTGAACTAACTTGTTCACACAGCTCGTAAATAACAGAGATGGGGTTAGAGGTCAAGTCTCTCTGGTTCCAAAGCCAAGGCTCCAGAGTATTTTACAAGGATGAAAAATACACAGCCTTTCCTGAGGTTTGTTTTCTCTGACTGGAGTGCTCTTTTCACCCTATTTCAACTGAAAAACTTGTATACGTTTTTCAATTTTTTTTAAAGTTGTTGATAGACCTTTATTTTATTTATTTATATGTGGTGCTGAGACTCAAACCCAGTGCCTCATACATGCCTGGCAAGTGCTCTATAGCTGAGTCCCAGCCCCAGCTCCAGCCCACACATTCTTCAATGTTTAGCAGAGGTATCTTATTTACGAAGCTTATTCTGAATTTTCAGGATGGCCCAAATACTCTTTTTATTCTGAGCTCCACTAGCATCCTTTTTACTTTTGTTACAGCATGTGTCACACTTAATTGTAATTTTTTATTTGTATTTCTTCCTAGTTAGACCTTGAACTCAATAGCAGAGAATTTCAATGCTCAGTGCCTATAACAGAGGAGGGTATATAAGCAGCTGCTTCACTGAATACTTTCTGAATGCTACTGATTAGAGTTAAACCACTGTTAGCACTAGTGAATTCATAAGCACTAGGATTAAATAACTGCCTGCATAAGAAAAGTATTTTTTAGGTCTGCTTAAATATTGTGTTAATTACTTTGTGCTTTTCTCTTGGAACAAAAGGCAGATTCTGGGAGGTCAATGGAACATCAGCAAATACAAACCTTGACTGCTGTTGAAAATTCCAGATGGGAGAATCTGTGTTTTCAATCACTTGGGTGTATACAGGAGATGGCTCATCAGCTGTTGCAAAGGATACACAACAACTTGGTATTGATACTTTCCGCTCTGTCAAGGGGCTCCCTGAAATAGAACATAGAGTGACTATACTTTAGGGTACCAAAAAGAATGTGCTAGAAGTAGCCTCCCACTATACAGTACAAGCAGGATCATTTCTAGCCCTTTTTGACCTTTGGGTCTTTGAGTTACTCCCTGTACCTAAAATGTGTCTAGTGATCTTTCTACTACTGCAATTGTTCTTTTAAGGCTCTGTTCATAAACAATCCGCAGCAAGAAGGGACTTCTCCCATCTCTTCATGGGATGATGGGAATACCAGGGAGAGGAGAAAAAACTGCCGAGTCTTAGACTTAAGAGTCAGACGATCAATTATTAGCTCTACCATACATGTTCTGTGTGATCTTGGGCAAGGACTGTCTAGGTCACGGTTCCTTCAAGTAAAATGGGATATATTATACAACCTAAGATGGTTATAAGGATTAAAAATATGCACTAATAGTAGATACAATATCACAGGCACTGTTCAAAGAAATTTACATATATTAACTCATTGAATCCTTAACATAACCCTATGAGACAGGCATTTTTCTATTGTTATTCCCATTTTATAGATTTTAAAAACCTGTGGTACGGAGAGATTAAGTTAGTTGGTCACACATTTATTAAATGGTGGAACGGAAAGTGAAATTTAAGCATTCAGGCTCCAGGATCCATGTTCTAAACCATGCCCTACTTTTGCCTCAATGGAGTGTTAAAGAATCCCATAGTACTGCGTGAAACACTGGGTACTGTGCTGGTGTTAATTTTTATAAGATCAGGTTTCCAAAGTGGGAGACTCAGTGAAGTCATTTATTCTGTCTTAAAACAATTTAAAATGAAGATGGTGGATGATACTTGATAGTCTAATATAGCTGTTTAATAAGATAACCCACTAGCCACAGGTGGCTATTCAATGTTAAATTTAATGTGATTAAATCTTTAATGTTAAAATTAAATATGATTAAAATTCATTTCCTGGGCAGAAGATGTAGAACACTTGCCTAGCATGTGCAAGGCCCTGGGTTCAATCCCAACACAGGAGGGGAAAAAAGTCAGTTCTTTGTTTATACTAATCATATTTGAAATGCTCAATAGCTGTATGGGGCAAATGGCCACCATACTAAACAATGAAGACACAGAACACTTCCATCATAGAATCAAGTTCAGGGCTGGGGTTGTAGCTCAGTGGTAGAAAGCTTGCACTGGGTTTGATCCTCAGCATCACATAAAAATACATAAATAAAAAAAAATATATTTTTTAAAAAGTTAAAAAAAATCAATAAAAAGATTTTATATTATGTTCCATCATAGAGACATATTTGTTTAAACCAAGCAAAGCATTTTTGTCCCCAAATTTTGGTAAAGAATTGATGTGTCATGCTGTTTAATCCCATGATTCAAGCATTTCAGGATACAAAATCAGACCAGCAAGCATTACTTTTATAGTTTTTACTGGGCACAATAATGAAAGAAATTGGGTGACAGAAAGAGAAAAGGGAGAAATGGAGACTTTGTGAGGAGGCCCTGGAAAAGAAGTGAAGTGGAGGAAGAGACCTGCTAATTTCACAAGTGAGACCTAGTGGGAAATAAAGCAGGTAGGGGAGCCTTAGAATTGGAAAAGGACTAAAGTATAGAAGAACTATAGAAGGACTGGGCAGTGGCACATGCCTGTAATCCCAGCAGCTCAGGAGCAGAGGCAGCAAGATGGTAAGTTTCAGGCTAGCCTAAGCAACACAATGAGGCCCTAAGCAACTGAGTGAGACTGATCTTCAAAAAAAAATAAAATAAAATAAAAAGGGCTGGGCATATATTTAATGGTAAAGTGACCTTGGGTTAAATCCCTAGTACGAAAATAAAACAAAACAAACAAAAAAACCATATGAGGAATCAAATAATACCATTGGCTACAATATGGCAAAACCATTTTATAAGCATACTGGTGAAAGAACAAGGAAAGATGATTCTAACAAAATGGAAGTAAGCACAGAATATTTAATGGAAATAGTACTCATCATTATTCACTTAAAAAGTACAGAATAGCACTAATAATACCTTTATCTAGTGAGCTATCTTCTTAAAAAGTTTTATTTTAGTGTAATTAACTAATATTTATATTATTGACTTGCTTAGCATTTATCCCACCTACTTTCATTGTATTATATTCCTTGATTATAGAGATTAAAAATGTTAAAAACTATATTTCCAAGACACATACAACTAGGATATGGAGGGAAATTGATCTCTACCACTTAAGATAACCTTCACAAAAGATGTGGATGGCATACATGAGGCAGAAGACATCCTTCATCTCCTGTGTTTGCTAATAACAAGGAACCTGCAGAGATATTGTTTTCTGCTCCAGGGTTTGGTCCTGGATATAGACAGGCCCTGGTAATGGCAATGAGGATAGTTTGTGATTCTTGAATTTGTTTTGGCACTGTATCTTGAACTTAAAAGATTAAGAGATTCTCTCATGAAAGTTTAGCCTAAAGCCCAGTCCTTTAAGCCTTTCCAATTATGTGAAATACCTTAATATTCCATACTAACCTGCTTTCTGCTTAAAAACAGCTAGAGTGGGTTCTGTTTCCTACAACTAGACTCTGCCTGATACAACCTCCCACTCCCTACTTTCCTTTGTGGGTTTTCATCTTCTTTTTCTTCTTCTTTTTTCCTCTATGGTATTGCAGATTGAATTCAGGGCCTTGTACACTCTAGGCCTGAGTTCTCCCACCAAACTACATCTCCTTTTTTATTTTGAGACAGCATCTTCCTAAGTTGTTCAGGCTGGTCTTGAACTTGTAATCCTCCTGCCTCAGCCTCCGGAGTAGCTGGAATTATAGATATGCCACTGTACCTGGTGGTCTTAAGCTGTTCAACTGATTTCTTCTAATAAAATGTAAACTCTCACAATTAGGGAGAGATAACCTGCCTCTATCACAGCAGTTCTCACAGTATTCTAGAGTAATCTGTGTTTCCTTCAGTAGACTGAGGATGCACAAAAGGGCCCAATGCCCTTATAATAGGTTTGCAGAATCACCTCTGCCCTCTGTTTATAGAAGGTTGCCAGGGTTGAAGGAGAGAAAAGCTGACTCATCTGCTTGCATGCACACAAGCAGAGGTTTCCAGAAACAGACAGATCATCAGAGAGGATTACCTGCTATTCTGAGAGGGTCAAGATAACTTGTTTCCCATGTTCCCCATGTTCTCAAACACTAATTTAGTATACCACCTCATTCTAGTTCCTTCAACCTCAGTTTTCTCATCCGAAATGTGCTATCAATTACTTTCCACTATATATATATATATGTGTGTGTGTGTGTATATATATATGTGTGTGTGTGTGCGTGTATATATATATATATGTATATATATATATTATCTGAGATTGAACGAAGGGCACTTTACCACTGAGCTACATCCCAAGCCCTTTTTAGCTTTTATTTTGAGACAGGGTTTGGTTAAATTGCATAGTACCTCACTAAGTTGCTGAGGCTGAAGCTGAACTTGGAATCGCCTCCAGAGTTGCTGGGATTATAGGCATGCACCACCATGCCCAGCTTCACAGTAAAATTCTAACTCTAGATGTACACCAATATTGCTCAGATCTCTTTTGCATACCACTGGCTTCCCACCCATTGAGTTTTACTTGTAAAGCAACTATTTGCTAAAGGCCTTGAAACAAAATTACTATTTTGACTTTGGAAGAAAATTGTTCTTTAATCAGTCTTAAGCAGAAATGCTCCTTTGAGCCAAACAGGCAGGTGATAAATCAGGATTCCTTGTCTCTCCTCCTTGTGTATAAATTTATTTGAGTCTGTTTATGTTTCTGGAAAAGGTCAAGTTCTCAAACACATTTGGAGGTGGCCCAGAAGAAAATCACTATTCCTCTCACAGGGTTGAGACACACATTGAGAACAGTTAAGAAGACCTGAGCGGAATCATTTTTATCATTCCAGAGTTTTCACTGAATTTCCTGTGTTTTCCATAAGAATGAAAATAGTCTTATGAATCAAGAATAGCATAATTGTTTTAATGAGATTAAAACAACTTCTTTTGTTTTAAGAAAGTGTTTTCTTATACACACTAAACTCATGCTGATCATACTTATGAAAATCACCTAAGATAGGTGTCTCTCTCCCTATTTTACAAATAAGGCAACCAAGGAACAGAAAGCAAAGTGGCTCACTCATCCTGCACCTGGTTAACTAGAATTTGGAAGAACCAGCCAGATTTCCTGACTCCTTCTCTAGGGTTTTTCCACTGTAATAGTTCTAAGTAACTCTATTTAGTTAGGAGAAGAGCTTTCCCCTTTAGCCTAAAGTGATTTTCACTTTAGGCTAGGAAACTTTTCCCCTCAAGTATTGCCTAATTTTATATATTATACAAATTTAGTCCAGTTCTCTTAAGCTAACATTAACTGACACCTCTGTGCCACACATGCACAAGATGAGTCATATTTAATTCTTGATCTGAGAGAGACAGATAAAAAGAGATCATTAAAATGCACTAAGATAAACACAATGCTAAAAGTGGGAACCCAGGGATGTCTGTCCTCCTGCCTGGGTAGGCTAATGAGCACCTCTAGGAGTTGATGATACTGTAGCTAATTTTGTTTCCTGGGCATAATTTATATTCCTTCAAATTACCTCTTAGTTTTTCAGCTGCCTCATTTATAAAACAGAGCTAGACATAGAACTGTCTTGTCAAATGTGAGTATGAAAAAATCTTAAGAGTACTGAATTAAAGCTGTTATTTTTTTTGTTTGTTTTTGTTGTTGTTTTGAGACAGGGGTCTCACTATGTTACCCAGGCTGGCCCTGAGCTCCTTGGCTCAGGCCATTCTCTTGCCTCAGCCTCCTGAACATCTGGGATTATAGGCATGTGCTACCCTGTACAGCTTAATGTTGTTTCATAATGGAAAGTTTCTCAGAGCTTTTTCTTTTTAAATTTTTTTAGATGTTGATGGACCTATATTTCATTCATTTATTTATATGTTGTGCTGAGGATTGAACCCAGTGCCTCACACATGCTAAAAGGCCGAGAGACTCAGTACTCTACCACTGAGCCACAACTCCAGTCTTCAGAGCTACGGATGAAAAATTTGAGACAAAGAAAGGATAACTTGTTAAAAAATTGACATGCATGTACACATGCACGTTCGTACGTACCCTATTGGTTAGGGGCACACAGATGAATGTTTCTAGTAGAATGTACTTTCCACAAGGGCACCACACTGTCTGTCTTATTCACTGATTTATCCCTGGCACTAAAGACAGTGCATAGCACATAGCAAATACTACAGTTAAGTTTTGTTGCCACATGAATGACTGCATTTTGAATAAACAAATGAGATAAGGTCTTTGCTCTTGAGCTGCTTAAATCTAGTGAAGAAGAAAATCATGGAAACAATTTTAGTACCATGTGATAAGACACAACACTGAAGAAGGCAAAAGTGGTAAGGGAGCAAACAGAAAGGGGCCTTTACATCACCTCTGGTACATGGTGATGTTTGATTTGAGTCTTTGGGAGAAGAGATGGAATGAACCTGACAAAAGAAAAGAGTGACAACAAGGGGAAAATTTAGGGGAGAGTGCAAGGTTGAATAAAGGTAGGGAAGGAATTCTTTATGCCATGAATTCCTTTGACCGTCAGATGAAGTCTTTGGGCCTTTTAACAATGTTTCTTTAAAATGTGTAATACAGAAGCCAGGCGTGATAGTAATTACAGCCACTCGGGAGGCTGAGATGGGGGACTGCAAGTTCAGGGTCAGCCTCAGAAACTTAGTGCATTTCTGTCTTAAAAACAACATAAAATACCCATGATTATAAGGAAATGCAATTAGACTGAAACAGTCAGGGAAACTTAAAAGAATTTTGTGATATGGATATGTTTAATAAATAAGATCTTATGGCAACAACTGCTGTAATTTCAAAGCAATGATAAGTATAAATAATATTCCAAGATATCTGCAATAATTATAATGTGATATAAAAATACCTGTGATTTCTATTGTTGATGACATCACAGGTACTATTTTAAAAAATTAAAAATTTTAATTAGAGTAAAAAAATTAAAAAATTCTAATTAGCAGTTAATGAAAATTAAAATGTAATTATTTTCTTATCCAAGTCACCAACCCTCAGTTTCATTTATGAATCCCTTGGGGGTTTATGGATCTACTGTTAAGAATTCCCTGATTCCAGGTACATATTGAAGGCCTGAGTGAGTGGCAATGGAGAAGAAGAAATTTCTGAGAAATTTAAGATATAGAACAATTTAATAGATGTGATGATATGATGGTAGATAAAGAAAAGACAAATATCTAGGTAGATGTCCAAGTTTCTAGACTGGGGAATTTATGATATGCCACATTAGGATATTGAAAAAGGTCAGTTTTAAATTCAAAAAAGCTTTCATGTTATTTTAGGCTTGGGAAATATAATAATTATTAGTAATTAATCACTTTTATAGGTCCTATCATGATTTGAAAGATTTGTGAAGATAGGACCATATCCTGAGAAGTCAGAAATTTGCCCCAGGATAAATAAGCAAAGCCTACCTTTCAAGCTCAAGTGCATTGCTCTTTCTACCAGGATACTGACTGCAAAAGTTCTTTCCAACTCGGCAGGGTCCTCCTGGGCCAGGCAGACTTCAGAGGTGGTGCTGTTGCAGGGGACCTGGGTGGAGGCAGACTTTTGGTGGCCACCAGGTGGAGAGAGCTGGATTTCATCATTCCTTCTGGAGAGCTGCTCAGACTCACTGTGACTACTGCAGTCCACAGAGTCCAGTTCATGAGTGGGCTCAGTGTGTGGAGAAAGAGAGGAAAGAACCACATGAACTCGCAAGGCAGCTCCTGAGAGGTTGGAAGCATTACGTCCAAAGAGAGGATACACACCTGCAGAGGATAGAGAACAAGCCTTGGCAAGCAAGAACCAAGAACACTCTCTAATTTTGGAGAAAATACTCACTGAGAGTATATGTGGTTCTCTCTCTTGGGACAGGCCCACAGGCCCCAACACATCAATTTGCAAAAAAAATTATGAAGTTGATATGCAATGTGAGAATTTTTACAATGTCTCTATTATCTGCTTTGAAGCTAAAACCAAAAGACTATCAGGCAGAGTTGTTGTGGAAGGGATTCATGTACTAGAGCAACTAGCTGAGCCTAAGGTTTTTTTTTTTTTTGTGGTGTTGGGGATTGAACGCAGGGGCTTTGTGCATGCTAGGCAAACACTCTACTTCAGAGTCCAAGTCCAATATTTGATGAAATCACAAGTGTCCGTCTTCTCTTCTTCATGTTCCATAGGCTCCTATTTTTAGACTTCTCCCAATCAGGAAGTTGTACTGGTGCTCAGTTGAACCTTGCTTCACCAATTAAATATGTTATGGCAGTAACCCTGATGATTATTTTGAAGGGAAATAGGAGGTGGAAGCAGGAGTCAAGAAGGAAAAGTAAGGGAATTAATAGTAGTTAAGTCTTTTTTATGTGCCAGAATCTCAGAAGGATTAAATAATTTGCCAAGATCACTATACCAGTAAATGGCAGATTTAAACCCAGGGATTTGAACTTTGCTGGTTTGCTGCATGTTAAAATGAGATTTTACTTACAAAGCAGAAGGCACCAATAGTTCCTTCTGAATCTCAAAGTTTGCTCTGTTAAACTCAATTCAGGAAAATGGAGTTAACAGATTCACATATGGCACATATAAGATAGAACTTTCTAGTCTTTTTTTATTTTTAAATAAACTATTTTCTTCTTGGTGAAATATGTAAATTGTTATGATTATCATGAACAGAAAATAAGGGCAAGTCATAAGAGGGAAGACACCTAAAGTCAACACAGTTAAATCCTTATCCTCAGGAAACTTAATAGTATACAGAAGTCAGCTGGATGGATCCTAGATGGGTTGACTGACTCATTCTACAAAAACAAAAATGCAATGTCTTGTATAAGGGCCCTTGAACAAGTGAATAAAAAGCTCAGACTAGTGGAATGTGGAGAAGTGGAAGGGGCATGGATGATATAAAAAGTTAAATAACCTCTTTGGTATTGTTTAATATAAAGGGGTATAAATGCTAGACCCTTAGATCTATATTTAGTGTTCAAAATCTACATTCTTCAGAAGACTGAAGTTAAAAACCTGTCTTTATGAAGTTCATTCAAGTACCCTTGGCTCACTTCAAGGACTTTCCTCTTGCTCTCTGAAGTGATTCCAAGCCAGCCTCAATAAAATAGGGCATACAACATTTGATAAGGTGCTCCACTGGGCCAGATTTATGCTTGCGGGATCCAGAGAGTTCAGATAATTTGGACAATCAGCCAAATTCACTCAGTTATCTTCTTCTAACCTGGGTCACCTGCTCAATTAAAGGGTCAGAGTAAAATAGACTAACTCACAAAATTACAATTATCTTATATTAGACAAAGGTACCAAAAACATGCAATGGAGAAAAGATAGCATCTTCAACAAATGGTGCCAGGAAAACTGGAAATCCATATGCAACAAAATGAAATTAAACCCCTATTTCTCACCATGCACAAAACTTAACTCAAAATGGATCAAAGACCTAGGAATTAAACCAGAGACTCTGCATTTAATAGAAGAAAAAGTAGGCCCTAATCTTCATCTTGTGGGATTAGGCCCCAACTTTACTAACAAGACTCCTATAGCACAAGAATTAAAACCAAGAATCAATAAATGGGATAGCCTCAAACTAAAAAGTTTCTTCTCAGCAAAAGAAACAATCTGTGAGGTGAACAGAGAGCCTACATCCTTGGAGCAAATTTTTACCCCTCACACATCAGAACACTAATCTCTAGCATATATAAAGAACTCAAAAAGCTAAGCACCAATAAATAAATAAATAAATAACCCAATCAACAAATAGGCCAAGGACCTGAACAGATACTTCTCAGAAAAGGATATACAATCAATCAACAAGTATATGAAAAAATGCTCAGCATCTCTAGCAATTAGAGAAATGCAAATCAAAACTACTCTAAGATATCATCTCACTTCAGTCAGAATAGCAACTATTATGAAGACAAACAACAATAAGTGTTGGCAAGGATGTGGGGAAAAAGGTACACTCATACATTGCTGGTGGGACTGCAAATTGGTGCAGCCAATATGGAAAGCAGTATGGGAATCTGGGAATGGAACCACCATTTGACCCAGCTATCCTTCTCCTCAGACTATACCCAAAGGACTTAAAAACAGCATACTACCGGGACGCAGCCACATCAGTGTTTATAACAGCACAATTCACAATAGCTAAACTGTGGAGCCAACCTAGATGCCCTTCAGTGGATGAATGGATAAAAAAAATGTGACACATATACACAATGGAATTTTATTCAGCAATAAAAGAGAATAAAATCATGGCATTTGCAGGTAAATGGATGGCGCTGGAGAAGATAATGCTAAGTAAAGTTAGCCAATCCCCAAAACCCAAATGTTTCCTCTAATATAAGGAGGCTGACTCATAGTGGGGTAGGGAAGGAGAGCATGGGAGGAATAGATGAATTCTAGATAGGGAAGAGGGGTGGAAGGGAAAGGGAGGGGGCAGGGGATTAGCAAGGATGGTGGAATGTGATGGACATCATTAACCAAAGTACATATATAAAGACACAAATTGGATGTCAACATATGTTATATATAGAGATATGAAAAATCGTGGTATATATATGTAATAAGAATTGTAATGCAAAAAAACCCCAAAGTGCATGTATAAAGACATGAATTGGCGTGAACATACTTTATATACAAAGATATGAAAAATTGTGCTCTAGGTGTGTAATAAGAATTGTAATTCATTCCACTGTCGTGTATTTAAAAAAATAAAATCAATTAAAAAAATAGGGGGAAATGACAAACCTTACAGGAGTGTTATGCTGAATAAATATCATGTTTATAAAGAATCTAGTCTGCTTAGCTGGAATTTATTCTGCACTATACTTGCTAGAATTTTTTTTTTTTTTTAAAGAATGCAAAGCTGTTACTCCTGTATTCAGAACTCATTATAATAGTTTTCCATAGCTCCTGGGAAAAAGTCCAAACTTTTCTACTTAGAAGTAAGAGTTGAAACAGTATTCTTGCCTACCTCTCTAGCTTTATCGTCCACCATTCCAACCTATGTATCCTATGATCTGGCTGACCCCACTTATAGCACCTAAAATTTATCAAACCGCTTAATGCCTCTGTGCCTCCATAAGTGCTCTTCCCCCTTTAAGAATACCTTTCTTTCCTCCTTTCCTTGGCTTATCTCTAAATCCTTTGGAGGTTAAGTACCACTTTCATTGAGGTGTCATCTTTGCCCCAGAGATGCTGCATCCCTATGCTTCCAGAGCACCACTGAGAATACCTTTTCTTTAGTTCTTATGCTTCCCTGTAATTAGTTTACTATTGTATTCTCACAGTAGACAGTAAAATCAATGAGGTCAGGGACTATTTCTTACTCATGTTTGAGTTCTCAGGGATCAAGACAGTATCCAACCCATACCATTTGTAAAATGTTACTGTTTTCTTTTCTGTATGATAATGAACTGACTGATTCTTGTGAAAAAAATGCTCAGCATATGATTCACAAGAATCAGTTCATTACCATATAAATTTTCTTTATGGGTCCAAATGTGCTGGCCAGAGAGGATGCATATCCTTGTTTCCTTAGCAGGTATTCCCCTAAATTTACTCATTCTATAAATATTAACTGAGTATTTACAATATTTTAGGGACTATGTTAAGTGCAAAAATCTGATGATTTTGGATATACTCTAGTGCTACGAAGTTCAAAGCCAGTTCTTGGATCTTTAGTGACCCCAAGAATTGTAACTTGGGAATACCAGTCTGTGGACCTCTTTCTTTGAAATCTCTTTCGTTACAAGAAGCATGACTACATTATTATTAATCTTTCAGCATGTAATAATGGAAAGAACACTAACTAGTTTGTGACTCTGGGCAGGTTACCCAACCACTCTGAGCCTTCATTTTCATGACTATAAAATGGGTCTAATATGTATCCCACATGATTGCTGGGAAGATCAAATAAAATAATGTTGGACAGGATATCTCATACAGTCCTTAACACATAGTAGATACCCAAATCATAATAGTTGAGCCTGGCTCCTCACTTACCACTGATAGTTAGTGTCCTTGCTGACCTCTCCCCAAGTCTGGCTAAGTCCACGTAGGCTGAGCCAATCCAGCTGTCCGTCTGGTGGGGCCTCTCTACACTATCATTGCCATAAGCTCTCCATACTTGGATCTCTAGCCTCTCTTCCCTGAAGTACCAAAGCAGTGAAGGTCCCCGAATTACTTCTGCTCTTTTGGATGCCTGGAAAGTAACCATGACCTGATTTTTGACTGCAGATTCTTTAGGCTTCTTGAGAGGAGTCCAGAAGGCTTCATGATCATAGAGCTTATAGCGAAGGTAGCAATATGTGCTCTTATGAATGTGTGTGTGGCCAGCAAGCAGCACGCAATGCATGGGCAGCCATAGTCTTGGGGTGGAGATGGTGACAGTGGCTGGCTCCTCTTCATCCATCTTGACAAGATCCTTCAGGCTATTCTCAAAGTTCCATCCTATCAACTCAGCAGCTTCTAATACCCGTTCTCTATCTCCAGGATGGGTGAAGGAAACTGATAGCTCTAGACCACCCACAATCTTCTGTAAAAGCTCCAAACCGTGAGGCAGGTCTCCATCTTCTGGTAAAATGACAGGATACCACCCTGTGATTCCTTATGGGAGAAAGAAAAGATTTTTAATTATTGTCTTTAAAAGTAAAAAACTTACCCCCTTTCCACTCCAGATTATCCATCAGCTTGGCTCACGACAGAAAAGAAAACATACCAACAGTGAATTAGAGTTTCTCTTCTGACTATTGAGGCAATAAGATTAGAAGAGAAGAACGAAGACTGGGAGTTGAAAGATCTGAGTTCTCTCTTTGGCTCAGCCCAGAATCAGTGGTTTATTCTGGGTAAACCATTAATCTCTCTTAGCTTTGCTTTCTTTACCTCACAAATGAGAAAATTAATGCTGATCTTGTTTATCAAAGTTATTATAATTGTTAAATGAGATAATGGTTAAGGAAGAGCTTTGAAAAAAAACTACTATAAATGACGTGAAAATATTGTTACTGTCCTGTGAGTACAATGGAAAAGGCCAGGGATAAAACATCAGGAGATCTGGGTCTGATCTCAGGTATTCCACACCAAAGTATTTGCCATTTAGTAAACACATACCAAGGACCAGACATTAGATTCCAAAATAATAATGACTACTTTATTTTTTGGTACCAGGGGTTGAACTCAAGGGCACTCGACCACTGAACCACATCCCCAGCCCTATTTTGCATTTTGTTTAGATACAGGGTCCCATTGAGTTGCTTAGTGCCTTGCTTTTGCTGAGGCTGGCTTTGAACTCATGATCTTCCTGCCTCAGCCTCCTGAGCTGCTTGGATTACAGGCATGCACCACCACACCCAGCAATACTAGTTACTTTTTATTCAGTATCTATTATATATCAGAAATTGTGCTAGTGCCATGTATATATTATTTCATTAATTCCCCTGATAACCAACCCTACGAAGTTCTGAGGATTAAATGGGATAATCCCTATTCTACATAAGAAAATGATAGCTCACATACCTAATCAAAAAAAATTTTAAATTATTTTTTTGTAGTTGTAGATGGACAGCATGCCATTCTTTTATTTGTTTATTTTTATGTGGTGCTAAGGATCAAACCCAGTGCTTCAGACATGCTAGTCAGGTGCTCTGCTACATCCCAGCCCCCTAATCAAATTTTATTACAGCTATGAAGTGGTAAAGATTTGAACCGATGTCTAGCTGCTTCAAAAGTCTATAATACACTTACCACATGTTCATACTATCTTACCTGAAACCCCTAGGGCCAGATTTGTTTCTGAATTTAGAATTTTTCAGACTTGAAAATAAAAAGAATATTATATAACAATCAGGGGTCATTTAAGTTAAGAGTTGGCAAACTTTTTTTAGTAGTAAATATTATAGGCTTTTGGGTCATTTGGTGTCTGATGTAACTATTCAACCATGCAGCTATAGTGACAAAATGGTTATAGACAATATATAAATGAATAAACATGGGGCTTCAACAAAACTTTATATAAACAGAAGGTTATCTAAGTTTCATGTCAGGTAAGGTTGGATTTAGCTGCTTTATGAGTTATTTAAAAACTTGATTTTCATGGCTTTTTGGATTTCTGAATTATATTAAAGCAGATTGTGGACAAGTATGATAACATTCACTGTAATTTTCTGGGAAATGTTTGTCACAAATGAGACAATTTGGACTTACTGAGATTAACTTGCCAAAGGTTACATAAGGTTTTGAACAGGCATTTAATATTTCTGGCCTTCTTATTTTTGTTTACAAAATGAGGTGGCTGAAAATGTTGATCTTTAAGTTTTCTTTCTACTTGGACAATCTAATAACTATGGCCTTGGCTTTAGTAACACTCATTTGAGTATTTTTCTATAACCTAGTTATTCTTAACTTTTTTTGGTCACAAGTCCCTTTTGCTGTAATAAAATCTATTAGTCCTAAAAAAATATACAAATGTGTGTACAATTTCTCACTTGTGTTTAAGAATTGCTTAGATTAGATGGTCCATTTAGCTCCGAGATACTATAATTGAGATTAGTGGTAGGAAGAAATAAAATAGAATGTTCACTTTAGAACTCAGAAGAAAAGACAAATGATATATCCCAAATTGTCTAAAAGGCTTATGCAGAGGGTTAATTTTAATTTGTAGAGATAGATTTACCAGATGGTGCCTGCTCCCTGACAAACTCTGTAGCAAGTTTCAGAAGGAAGGAAGCTGAGGTATTCTATGTGCCCCGCTCTATTCACATGTATAATTTCAATAAATGCTTCCATAATCTTGTGATGTATCTTATTATTTCCATAGATGAGGGAGTTATAGATCTGAGATATGAAGTAATTCATTCCAGATCACAAATAGCAAGTGACAGAAGTGAGAACTGAATCATTTATCAAGTTGTAAAGACTTCTCTCTGGCAGACATACAGGTCCTGATTTGAGGGTAGTGCTCAAATGTTAATTTACAATTAAATTAGGAAGTGTGTGATAAATTCTGGAAACAAGATTACACGATTATATAGAGGAACATGGATGAGAAAAGAAAAACTAACATTTACTGAGTACCTACTACGTGTCATGTACTCTGATTTCATCAATTCCTACCTTGTATACTTGTCAAGATTAACTATCCTCATACAGAGGCTCAGACAGGTCAAATTACTTGGGCAAGGTCACCTATCTATGAGTAAGGATGGCACCAATATTTCCACACTGCCATGGTGGTTGTGTGTATTCTTTTGGGCCTTTATCACCTACCTTATTCCTTCTTCTTCAATGAAACAGGACAGTATAGTAAAAAATAATTGGTGAATCTGAATTTGATTTCAAATTCTGTTATGTACTAGCAGGGTGGTTTTGACAAATCATTTAATCCCTGAGCCTGTTTTCTCATCTGTCAAATGAAAATAAGATTCTGCACCCTCGCCAGGCAGGGTTATCCTGAGGCTCTAAACAAGATCAGAGAAAATATTTTACAAAATGCTATGTAATGTAATGGGTATTGCCATATTCTCGTCCTTCTCCTCCTCCCTCTTTTTCATCATCATCATCATTCTTAGAGTAGGATGAATACAATGAATAAAATGTTTTAAGCTTCATTGTTTTATTAGAAGACATTTGGAATGATTAGGAAAGATTGGGGAATAAATATTGAGGCTTTAACATGCCTTTGAGCAAAGCTTTGAAATATTAGAAGGGTTCAGAAGCTTATGCACATTTTCAAGGAAGCCAGACAAGATTGCCTCTTTTTTAAAAAACTTCACTTATTTACATTATGTGGTGCTAGGATCGAACGCAGTGCCTCACACATGCTAGGCAAACCCTCTACCACTGAGCTACAGGCCCAACCCAATATTACCTCTTGAAGGGAAGTGAATGGGCATCAGCAAGGGTAGGGTCAGAAAGTGACAATTTAGGATCCTTACCAGATCTCTTGACCAGCAGCTCTTTGGTTGGAATCTTTACTACTCCAAGCAGATACTCTTTGCATGACTGGATACTGGCTATACTACTGACTGTTAAGGAAAAAAAGAAAATTATTTTGTGGTCTATTGATTAAGGGGCTTTTGTTTACAGTACAGTCACATAATCTTCTACTTATACTCACTGAATCTCAAGTATTGAAAGATGCTTTAGAAATTATCTTGCTCACTCACATTCTAGTCAAAGTCTAAATGCCTTAAAATTTTATTTTATTTTATTTTATTTTATTTATTTATTTAAAAGCAGATAGCATCTTTATTGCTGCAATCCACCAGTGGTCTCCAGGTAATGTGTTCTGGCTATAAGTATCATTCAAAAACCATTCAGATTTAGCAAATTCTTTAAATGGGAATAATAATGGAAAAGCATGGTGCCCATCCTTATATAAAGTATTTTATTTGGCAATGTTTTATTTATTTATTTATTTTTTTGAGAGAGAGAGAGAGAGAGAGAATATGAATTTCTTCAATATCCATCTTTTAGTTTTTGGCAGACACAACATCCTTGTTTTGTATGTGGTGCTGAGGATCGAACCCGGGCTGCACGCATGCCAGGCAGGCGCCCTACCGCTTGAGCCACATCCCCAGCCCGCCTTAAAATTTTAAAAACATTTTATTTTGAAAAAATTACAGGCATACAGAAAAGTTGCCAAGAAGTCATAATGAATTCTTAGGTATCCTTCACCTAGACTCACACATTAACATTTGGATTCAGTGCTTTGTCTCCTTCTATACTAACTGTACACACACACTTTCTCTCTCCACACACAAACTTATTTTTTGTTATACCCTTTAGACATAAATTGTAGGAATCATGACCCTTCACCTTGAAACACTTCATCAATGTGAATCTCCTAAGAAAGGCCATACCATTCAAATTAGCCTCTTTTAATTCTTACTATGATGAGTCATTTGGTGCTTACCTGACTTGGTATTTTCATGATAAATACCAAAAGTAATTTCTGCAAACTCTAATTGTTCTGCTAGGAAACAGGCCTCTCCACTAGAATACTGAGTGACCAAGTTACATGGGAACTCTATGTGGTGGGAGAACTCAGGACAGAAGGAACAGGCCACAGGGCGGGTTCTACGCTGTTCTCCTTTGGGCAAGAACGAGAGATGAGTGGTGACAGAGGCATTGACTCCAACTGTGGCACTAAACTGTAGAGCGGGATCTTGCTCAGCCAAAGCCCTGTAGGGAAGAAGGGTGGGAATGAGAAGAAGGTATACCATGATATTACTAGAAATCAGTTTGACTGCCTAGAAAATATCTTGACTCCTTCCATGAAACCATACAATTTGATAATACAGTTTGTATCAGGGCTTTGGCAGTGCTACAATGTGCTTTCTTAGTAAACTAGGTATCACAGCATACTTACATGGGGGTTGGGGGGAGACTATATTAATTTACCTATCAGAGTGACACTTCAGAGCTTTGTACTGTCAATACTGTTCCAAGATCACAGGAACCAACTGTCATTGAACAAGTTGGGTTTACTGCTCATTGCAATGAAGGAAAAATATATTCCATAGAGAACCATAGGGCATCTTAGTAAGATGGTATCAGAAAGAACTGTAGCACTGGGCTCATGTTAACTCATTTGGGGGAGAGCTCAAAGGAGCAAGGCGTTGCTCTGTACTGGTTTGCTTAATGAGTCTTATCTGGAAGAAGGGAAGACTACAGTTAAAGCTTTATTAAATAAAGTTGCAGCAGTCACTCATTTTGCGCAAGACAGGGGCATGCTGAGTGTTTTTGTGGTTTGTAGAGTGATCTTTTTTTTTTTCCCTAGAAGAAATGGACCGTTTTATTTGTTAAGATATATATATATATATATTTTAATCTTTATTTTTATGTAGTGCTTAGGATCGAACCTAGTGCCCTCACGAATGGTAGGCAAGTGCTCTACCTCTGAGCCTCAGCCCCAGCCCCAGCCCCTAGAGTGATCTTTTTGATCTGTTCTTATTTTTTTTAAATTTTTTTGAGAGAGAGAGAGAGAGAGAGAGAGAGAGAGAGAGAGAGAATTTTTTAATATTTATTTTTTTTAGTTTTCGACGGACACAACATCTTTATTTGTCTGTGGTGCTGAGGATTGAACCCAGCGCTGCGCTCATGTCAGGTGAGCGCGCTACCACTTGAGCCACATTCCCAGCCATTTTGATCTGTTTTTAAATAAGATTATAGAGCAGTCTTGTTTTTGTCTCACTTTTCATGGTCACAGAGTGGTTTTATCTGATGCTGATAAAATATCTGATTCTGTGAGATTATGTTCAGCAAGAAAATACCCAAACGTTCACAAATAAGCAAACCTACCTAGACTGTTAGATTGAGGACAATGGTTACCTTGATGGGGGCAGGGTGGAGGATACAAGAAGGGGTAGAAGAGGAGCCTGGGATGGTTCTGTTTCATTTTGTAATGCTGGTTATGTGGCTATGTCCATTTTCAGAAAATTAACACCAGTACAATTATGCTACATTTTCTTATGTATTCTGTTTCAATAAAAGATAAACGATGGATAAAATATGGAAAAAAAAAAAAAAAAAGAAAATACCCAAGCCTAGCTATGAATGTCAAATGGCTTCCCAGATGTCAGGGGTTGCTTTGTTCTTCTCTGTACAGATGTTCCATGATATACAGATAGAATATGCAGATCTTTAATGGCCAGTCATAAAGAGTAGTTTTTTGTACAGGTATAGTATGAGACAAATCCTCTGACCCCCAAATCCCTAAGGGAACAGACAAAAAGGTCACCTGTTTTTGCAGCATTTCCTGATATCCCTCTAAAGCAGACTTGGGGACCTTTTCTTCTAAGATCCCCACTGTGCATCATATATATATGTAGAGGGTGGTAATTTGGAGTTATACAGATCTTGGTTTGAATCCTGGCTCCATCATTTCCTTATTGTATGACCCTGGACAAGTTACTCAATCTCCTTCCAGTCTCAAAATATGGTTAATAAAAGGATATGACAAAATACTAAAAGTATATATATATATTTGGATGTTTATTGCAATTTCACTTTTAATAAAAAAGGAAAACAACCTAAATAATCATTAATAGAAGATTAAAGTGTGTCCATACAACAGTAATCTGTGAAGTTTTTGCTATGCCTAGGATATTCTGTGAAGTTTATGCTATGCCTAGGAAAACTGAGGCAGAAATAAATTGAATGCTAGTAGTGGTTAAAAAATAGTCATAGGGTATTTTGAAGATACCATTAGATAATATATTCAAAGCAAAGAACCTGCCTATGGGCAGCGAAAAGACTTTTAGTAGGGAACTCTCAGAGATGGCAGTGAGATGGCATAAAGGCTTGGGCTCAATGTGGTTTGAATTCATTCATTTACAATTATTTGCTGAACATGTGCTCTGGGTCATGCACTGAGTTCAAGGTTGGGTATATAGTGAAACAGCTATAATTTCTCACTCTACAGAACTTAAAAGACTACTGCCTATGTTTAAGAAAAATTTTCTTCTCAGTTAAAGATCAGGTGAGTTGGAAGATGCAAGTGAATAAAAAAGAAGTGCCTACTTTAGACACCAAAAATGTCCATAAGATGAGGAATGGTGTCTCTTGAGAGAGAGTCGACTTTAGAGCACCTGTCATCAAATATCAGAGTGAGATTCAAAGGAAGGGAACATTTAGAAGACCAAGACCTCCTCTAAATGAAAGGCAATGCAAAGCTTACTTCAAATTTTACTATATTCTGTTGGCTTTTAAGAAAGGTGACATTAATTTATCAATACAAGTGGATATAATTATAAAAATTCATACATTTGTATAGTTTTTGGCAGCTTCTAAAGTGACTTCATATTTTTAAATTTTTATTCTGATCCTTATAAAAATCAGGACAGATAAATTCCAGTTTTTACATGAAAAAAAGTAGGCTCAGAGAGGTAAATAAATCAGCCCATGATCATGCTTAGCTACTAGGAGATGGGGGTAGGAGTAGAAGCCATGGTGTCCGATTTTCTAGTGTAGTTCTGTTTCTATTACACAGTGCTTTGTCTTATATCCTGTCGAACTCCTTCAACTATCAGAAGTGTTAGAACTGGCAAGCTTCTTGCTATTCTTTTTTGAAACTGCAACACAGACAAAACCCCTTTGAATCTTCAGAGAGGAATTATTGAGTATTTTATGATTCAGTCTCTCAGAGATGTGCTGAGTAAAATTTGAGACCTTTTCTGACAATTAACCATTAGTTAATTTAATGTTGTACTGAAGAATTCTGATCTTGGCTGGATCTGCCACAGAATACATATTCTAAATATACAAGTTTCATGCCTTCATGCCTTTGCACATGTTCTTCTCTTTGACTAGAGTAACTTTCATCTCTCTTGGGCATCTTGGTAACTACTACTCTTCTTTGAAGACTCAGACTATAATCCTAGTGGCTCAGGAGGCTGAGACAGGAGGATCATGAGTTCAAAGCCAGCCTCAGCAAAAAGTGAGGCGCTAAGCAACTCAGTGAGACCCTATCTCTAAATAAAATACAAAGTGGGGTTGAGGATGTGGCTCAGTGGTTGAGTGCCCCTGAGTTCAATCCCTAGTAGCCCCCACCCAAAACAAAAGACTCAGACTAAGATATTTTGAAGGGCTTTGAATGCTAGGTTAAGGAAGTTGGACCTTATTCTGCAGGCCAGTGGTCCCTAAAGAGAAGCATCCAGCTTAGGAGTTTCATAGATCAAATGTTCAGGCACAGAAAGAAAATATTAAAACTTTTTTATCTGCTATCTCATATATTAAAGTTTTCCTATTCATCCTATGGTATATTTTATTATGTATTTAACTTAACAGTACAGTAGTACATGAAGATGATTTATACATGAATACATACACATATTTTTAAAGGGTATGCTAATTTTTTTATTAATAGAAATGTACAATTCCTATCAACAATAGGAAACCATCAAAGGTTTTCATGTAAGGGAGTGATCTGACTAAAAACTGCCCTAATGCTACTTTCTCTGACACTAAGATATTTTGGGCAGTTAAAAAGTCTTTTGGGAGAAGTTAGTGGAGGAGGAGCCTTAGGAGTTCTATTTCTTACTGTTGTTGCTAGAACTATTTTATATGGTGGGGGGACAGAGAGAAATTCAGAAAGTGACTTAGAGTAGTTATTCACAGCCTAGTGGGGGAATATTCATGCATGCCAATAATCCAAACAGAATAATATGTGCTACAACCAAGGTGCTAATACACAAAGGAAAAAGCACCAACTCTGCCTCCAGGTAGGAAGAAGTAAAGGAAGGCTACACATATGTTGCAAAATCTTGAAGGAAAATAGGAATTTAAGTAGACAGGAGGAGGAGGAGGAGGAACATTCAAGGCCAAGAGAAGTATGAGCAAGACTTGAAGGAGGTGAAGGACAGGGCCATGGCTGTTCTACATGGCTTTCTTTTCTGAGCAGAGAAAACAACAAGATAAAGGCCTGGTGGGGAAAATGTGCTTGGTATGGATTGAAGAAACAAGAAGTCCAGTGGCTGAAGAGGAGTAAGTAGAGTGGCGACTATCAGGAAGAGACAAGGCCACAGAAATAATGGGGTCAAATCATGTGGGGACTTAAGGTTATTTCAAGGACTCTGGCTTTTACTTTGAAAGAGATGGAAAGTCACTGGTGGGTTTTAAATAGACACATATCAAGGTCTGACGTGAGTTCTCATAGGATCATTGACTATTATGTTGAGAACAGACTGAAGGGAAACAAGATGAAAAAACAGGAGTTAGGACTAAGAGACTAAAATGAGTTAACATGGGTTTATAAAGGAATTGCAGTGATTGGGCATGGCATGGCTTGGATGCAGGGCATGACCATGGCAGTAAATATTTAAAAAAGGCAGAGGATAAAATCACTGGATAAGGTCAAGAAACTGAGTTGCAATAACAGTTAAATTAGCAAAGTTTTTAAGTGATTTACTTAAATTCTGAAATGCTTTCTTAACAGTCAAAAAGTTGGGTTAAGAGCTATAAATTATACATAGAAAATTATGGACATGTGAGATCATACTATATGAACTACAGTAGAAAAAGGTTGAAAACTGCTTTTCTAAAGTGGACTTACTTGGCTGCTGCTTGCAGACCACAGGCTCTGATAATCTGGACTGAGATGGAGACAGTTCGGGCAGCAAGAACTCCCTCTGTTGTTCTTGAACTTCGCCTATACCTTAGGCCCACATCTAGTAAACCTGAAGAATGAGGGCAAAAGGGAAAAGATTAAAAGGTTGGTTAGCAGAATCTCTGTTCTACACAACCACAAAGTCCTAGAGAGGAAGGCAGAAAGGAGAAACACTATAATCATATTGAATAATAAGGGGCCTTAACACTGAGAGGATCTCTCCATGGTCAGAAACACACTAAATATTATATTTTAGGGTTAATAACTATATGTGATCTTTTTTACAAAAAAAAAAAAATTCTACCATCAGGGAAAGCCTTAAGGAATAACTGAACAAGTTGATCAATGAGGGTCAGGAGCATATGGCAGAAGCATTTTGGCAGACACTCTTCAGCAAGCATGTATAGTGTACAGCAACTTGATTTAGGAAGCTAATCCTAGATAAATTTGGAAGGCAGATCAACCTGCTGGAACCATCAGGTTGTAATACCTTTCAAAACTCCAAACTCTAGTTAATCCCTTCCAAAAATTTAAATCCTAACCTTCTCCTCTTTTATAGTGAATTCTCAGCTCAAGCTCACTATATTTCATCAAATCTACATTATGTTGTCTTAGAAAATAATTCTCCAGGTGCACCTATATAACACTTAGAATTTATGCTATGAAAGCTTATTAAACACTTGTTAAAAGTTTAAGGTGACATGAGGCAAGAGACACTTATACCATCTTTAGAACTCTGACTTTTCTAGAATTATATGCAAATTTTGCAGTGTATATTCTACACTTATTTTTTCTGAGACGGTGTCTCATAGTTTTCATCAGATCTTCAAAAGGGTGAATACCTCAAAAAGTAAAGAATTGCTAATTTAGAAAGAAAAGGGATATTTATATATACTGATTTTGAAAGGGAAAGACAAACTAGTCTTCAATTACCTGATAACTGATTCCTCAAATCCTTCCTGTTCTCAAACCTGGAGGTTAAAGGGAGATTAAAGGTCTGTATTCCCACATCCTCACGGTGCTGCATGGTTACCATGGCACAGATCCTTGACAATGGCAAGATTCCTTTGGCGACCATCTGGTCTCTCACATTAGGATAATAGTATCTGTAAACCACAAAAGCACAAGCTGTTAATTGGAAGAATTAGATAATGAATGACTCAGTCAGCTTAGGGATCAGCTTTCAGTATTTAGTTATCTTTGCAGCCTGATTGATATTGGTGGTACACATCTTTGGTTGTCTAGAGAAATTTACCACCTATTACATGGAGGAGCAACCCCATAAATTATAATCTGAGTTCAGGACACAGCCCAGCTTCCCACAGGCTTTCTGTTTGAGATTATCTGTATATGCTGTGGACCTCTGGGAATAGTTGCTCCCTATAGTTTCCAACCTGAAGTAGCAAAAATGTTTCTGGATGGAGCAGTCCCAATCTCTTTCCTGGCTCATCTCTGGGCCTAGACCCTTCTAATTTGGAGAAGTAATGAAGATCTGTCAGTACTTACTGTATTTCCTCCTCATGTCAAAACAATCCATTTTCAGATTATAAAGCTATAAATCAAACCTAGGAGGTTTTAAAAATAATTCTGCACTTGCTTTCTACCTGACTATATTTAGAAAACATTTCTAGCTTAAGACGGTAGTCTTCTCTAGTTCTATATCTGACACTGTTTTCCTTTCTTTTATATCTATTTTTTCATAATCATTTTAGTTGATTTCTTGGAGGTATGGATGCAAGGAAGTGAAAGAGACTGGATATGTGTATATTTTCTACAAATCTTCTACCAAAGCCAGCAACATTAAATGAATTTATATTTTTATGAAAGACTACTCTTCTGGTGGTGAAGGACAGATTACAAGAAATGAGTTTAGAAGTGCAGAGACCATTTTGGAGGCTCTGATAGTAATCAGGCATCATATAATAAGGGTGTGAATCAAGTAAGGTGGTAAGAGAAGCCCCTAAAAGTTGAATGATATATTTAAAAGATAGTAGGAGGGGCTGGAGTTGAAGCTCAATGGAAGAGTGCTTGTCTAGCACATGTGAGGCACTGGGTTTGGTCCTCAGCACCACATAAAAATAAATAATTAAAATAAAGGTATTTTAAAAAGAGAAAGAACCAAGAAATAAACAGTAGGAGGCTGAAACTAATAGGAACTCACTTGCAATGTGACTAATGGTTAGAAGTATGAGATTCAGCCAGGTGCACACCTATAATCCCAGGGACTTGAGAGGTTGAGATAGGAGAATCCCAAGTTTGAGGCTAGTCTGGGCAACTTAGTAAAACCCTGCCTCCAAATAAAATACAAAAGTCTGGGAATATAGCTCAGTGATAGAGTATCTCTGAGTTCTGTCCCCAGTATCAAAAAAATAAAAGAAAGAAAGAAATAAAAAGAAGTATGAGACACAAGGCTCCTGAGACTCTAACAGACTGTAGAAAAAGCTAGACAATAGTCACAGTCAAAAGAAGAATATAAAATGGGTCAAAAGGGGCTGTTTAGCTCTCTTACAATAATTCCTAGGTCGGCTAAGAATAAGATTCTTTATAGGGGCTGGGGATGTGGCTCAAGTGGTAGCGCGCTCGCCTGGCATGCACGGGGCGCTGGGTTCAATCCTCAGCACCACATAAAAATAAAATAAAGATGTTGTGTTCAACGAAAACTAAAAAAATAAAAATAAATATATAAAAAAAGATTCTTTATAATTGTGCACTTCCTTCCTGGCATAAGACTGGGTCGCCCGTACTGTACCTGCACCAGATTTCAAACTGGACTCCACCTCCAGGCACAAGGCCCTGTGCAGAGAAGACACTTAGTAGGAGCCTTTGTACTGGAATTTCAGTTGGTAACAGGAGAGAGTGATGATGCTCACTATTAAAGATGGGATCTGGAACGCAAAGTGTAGTTGCAGTTCTGAAGGACTTCAGAGAAATTCCTTTGGAAAAGAAAAGCAATTCAGAATATCCAACAAATCATTAAATGTTTTATATGTCACAGGAAAGTGATCACATAAATAGAAAACTAAGCAGGTACTATTATTCTTACTTCACAGATGAGGACATGGACTTAAGGTTTCACAGTTAGCCTGAAGGTCTTAGAGCTACTAGGTGACAGATCTAGAACCAGAATCTACATTTTCTGTTACTCCTCCAAGGTCCACATCCCTAATGGCTATGGTTCTCTAAGTTTTCATGCTAACAGAGATGAAAGAGGTCCCTTTGCTGGTGGGCAGTGTATGAAAGTTTCAATTTTTACACATACTGCCAACATTCTCTCCAACGTCTCTCTCCTTTTTATTTTTTAAAATTATTATTTATTTATTCTAATTAGGTATATATGACAGAAGAATGCATTTTAATTCATTGTACACAACTGCAGCAAAACTTTTACATTTCTCTGGTTGTACACAATGTAGCGTCACACTATATGTGCAGTCATACATGTACACATATGATGTCCATCTCATTTCATCATCTTTCCTGCCCCCATGCACCCTTCCAACCCTCCCTCCCTTTGTCCAATCAAAGTTCCTTCATTTTTCCCATGCCTCCCCACTCTCTGTTATGGATCAGCATCCACTAATAAGAGAGAACGTTTGGCCTTTGGTTTTTTGGAATTGGCTTACTTCACTTAGCATGATATTCTCCAACTCCATCCATTTACCTGCACATGCCGTAATTTTACTCTCTTTTAATGCTGAAAAATATTCCATTGTGTATATGTACCACTGTTCTTTATCCATTCATCTATTGAAGGGTCCTTTTAAAATTATATCATTTTGGTGGGTGTGAAGTGTATTTCATGATGGTTTGGCTTTGTATTCCTCAAATGACTAATGATGCTCTGTATCTGCTACCGCTTGGATGAAGTCTGTCCCCCAGTGGTTCATGTGCTGGAATGCCCCAGGTGATACTGAGAGGTGGTAGAACCTTTAGGAGGCAGGGCTTAGTGGAAAGTAGTTAAGTCACTGGTGGCACTGACCTCAAAAGGGATTAATGGTGGTCTTGTGGAGTAAGTTAGTTTTTCTGTTTGTTTATTTTTATGTGGTGCTGAGGACTGAATCGAGTGCCTCACATGTGTGAGGCAAGCACTCTGCCACTGAGCTACCACTGCAGTGCAGTAAGTTAGTTTTTTGAAGAGCAAGTTGTGAGGCCACTCATGCGCTTAGCTCTTTAGCATACAGCACTTTCCCATTCTGCTTCTCCATCATATTGTGACTCAGATACCAGAAGTGGAATTGATACGGCTACTCAAACTTGAACTTTTAGCATCCAAAACTATAAGCTTAATAAACCTCTTTCCTTTTTAAAGTAACTTGTTCAGGTATTTTGTTATACCAATGGAAAATGGACTAATATAGCACTTTCTATCTGTTTATTAGCCATGTACGTATTTTTGAAAAATGTCTGTTCAGGTCCTTTACCCACTTTTTAAAAAAAACTTATGGATTTATAACAGTTCTTAATATATTCTGTACATAAATCTTTTATTTGAACCCCCAAATCAATACTGGCAGCACCTAGCAGTCTTTAATAGACATGTGCAGAATGGCAAAATGTTTGAGTTGCCAGATTTGCTCATTTGCAGCTGAGGTCAAATAAAGTGAGACTCTGCCTTCTAGTTTTAGCTATCAGAGATGAGCAGAAGATGGAGATGGTAGGGGCAGTGCAGTGCAGTGCACAAAACTTGAGTTCTGGGTCCAGTTGGATAGGATTTGAATCTTAACTTTGCCATTTGTTATTGAGGTTAAGTTACTTAACACTTACAAATCTCATTTTCTCTTTTGTAAAATGAGAAAAATAGAATCTACCAGGATAAGTTGTTTGTAGGATTTTAGATTATGATTTATGTGAGATATGTATATGTACATATTTCTTTAAGAGTAATGGTTCAGTATTCCCTAATTTTCTAATGTCTTCACAGTAATTTTACAGAGCATGATTACTGCAAATAATAAGAATCAACTATATATGTATAAAAAAGTGAGCAGCCATGTAAACAATAAATATGGGGTAAAATGCAAATATCGGTAGATCCAGGTGAATGTATACAGAAATTCTTTGTATCATTTTTATAAGTGCTCTGTAAATTTGAAATCATATCAAAGTTACAAAAACTAGTTTAAGAAAAAAGACACATTAAAATTCTAGTTCATGTCCTGTTTTATAATCTAGGTTAGATTAGAAATATTCAGCAATACAAAATTCACTCAGAAAAAAATTTTCCTAAATATGTCCAAACAAACAAACAAAAAAAACTACACACAACAAGAAGAAGGCCTAATCTTCCAAACCTACCATTTTCAAGGAATTCAGGTCCTTTGAGCACACTGTACTGGGAGTCTTGAAATGGAAAGTAATACTGGACATAACAATCTGCTTCTCCCCAGACTGTTGTCTGAAGTGGGACTAGACCTTTAACCATTTCTATATGGAATTCAAAGTGATGCTCCATCAATCCATTTCCTTGGCCCTCTGCCTATTAAAAGAAACAGAAACAAGGGTAAGCTTTAAAGAGAACCTTGCTTAGAATATTCCTGCTTATCTATAAAGTCTGAGTATAGATGAAGAAATAAGTGAACTGGTTGACACTAAAACAGATATTAAAATAGTTTTTCTCCTATACAAATATTATAACTGCTCAGGATAATTGGACTAAGCTGAAATTATTCTAGGTCATAAAACTAAATTAATATTAGGAAATCCATAAATGTATTTTCATGCATTAATAGCACAAAGAGAAAAAGCATTTTAATCTCAATAATGCTAAAAAGGGATATAATAAAATTCCATATTTGATGAAAGTTTTTAGTACACTAAGAATATAAAGCTATTTCTTTAATAGGAAAAAGAATACCCATTTGAAGCAAACAGATATTAACTTACTTATTATTTCTAAGTAAGTTAGGAATTAATGCTTGGAATGTCCAATAATAGAAAGGACTCCTGGAGGGAGGCAGTGAATAATTGCTACTGATGGTAGGTATTACTACTAATAATGATTAATCATGTACTGAGTATTTATTATCAGCTAGACACTTCGCCTGTATTAGCTAATTTAACATGCACAGCAAATAACAGTGGAAGCAGGGTTTGGATTCAGGTAGTCTTACTCTGGATCCAGTGTTCTTTACCCCCATCCTATACAGCCTTCACTAACATTAGAAAGGTGATTACTAGTATTATTCAAAGGGGGAATTTGGGATTAGGATATGAGGGAAACATCTTAATATACACATTAACATTCTGACTATTAATTCAATCAATCTGGAACAGAGATTGCATAAAGTGTTTGCTCTGAAATCTAAAAACATATCGGTGTGCCAAGCCAAAGGAACCTGCCTAGATCCCTGGCTGGCCATGGATGGACAAATTAGGTCAGTCAGGGATTCAGGCAGGTTCCTTTGGCTTGGATGTCTATACTACACTCAAAAACTTTTCTTAGGGAAACAGAATATTTGCAATTTGATTCCTTAAAGCAAAAAATCTGGGGCTGGGGAAGAGTTACAGATGTTTAATTTGATCATATAATAATACAGCAATTTAATGATTTAGTTCTACATAAGGTGAACTCAATGAGAGTCATGGTATAGAGGGGAAAACAATTATTTATAGATACGTAACCTCACAAGCAGGCATTTGAAGGACTTTCTCCATGACCACAGTAATAAACATTTTCTAAGTTTTAGTATGGAATCTAACAAAATCTGAGTCTACACTGCAAATGAGGGCCATATAATATATAGCAGACTTGGGAACAGTACTGGTGATTTGTTCTTTTAAGTAATTTCCAACTTGAAAAATAATCTATTGTTAGACACTAATATCTAACAAATTTCAAGGAAATGATTAGAGTTTATAACATACAAATACACAATAACCTGTTAATAGTTAATGGTTATTTCCCTGCTATAGACATTTAAATCTGCCATTCAGATTTAAAAACACGATATATTTAAATGTGTGTAAATAGAGATTTGTTATATTTTGGATCTTTAACATTCCCTGAAGAGCTCATGTGCTAGGCAATGAAGGAATGCTCAGAGGTGACAGGATTAGATTATGAGAGCTTTAATGTTATTAGTAAATTGATATATTTGATGGATTAATAATTCAAATGGACTATTGGGTGGTAAGGTAGGCAGGTGAGGCATGGCTGAAGGAGGGAGGTCACTGGGGCCTCTGGCCCTGACCCCTTCCCTGTTCTGTCTGCTTCCTGGCTGCCATGAGTTGAGCAGCTTTCCTTCACTGTGCCTTTCTGCCACCATGTTCTTCTCACCTAGGGTACCGGAGCAACAGAGTCAGTCAACCATGGATTGAGACCACTGAAAACATGAGCCCAAATAGTTTTCCTCCTCTAAGTTGTTCTTGTCAGGTCTTTTGATCAAAGCATTGGAAAGCTAACATACTAGTAAGTAGAGACATCAAATGTTAGAAACAGTAGGAAGTGATCCAGTAAAAGGAAGACCTGCGTCTGAACCCTGATTCCCCCAGTCTTAGTTATGTGACTCTGGATAAGTAATGCTATTTCATTACTAAAAAAGAGAATGACAGTGATTTACCTCATTCAGTTGTTAGGGAAATAAACATGATAGAGAATGTTAATATGTCTTCTTAATTGTTTAGTAGAAAAGCAAGGTACTTCACTATAACTTTCCAACAGGAACTTAGCCAACAATAAGATTTTGCTGACTTACAGCTGGGATTGCTCCCTTCTCCCTATTTTTGAAAAGTCAATTAAGTTAGTAAATTAGAGGATTAAGATCTGGTTGTCCAATTAGGTTTTCTTGATAAATTCAGGGAGCTAAATGGACACAGAACCATTTAAACCATGAGAAAAATAGCAATGATTCCTCTGATTTAAAGCAAGCACTGGAGTGTAAGCTATATTCTTTCATTGAACTTTCTACTGCTGAGATAAGAATTTGGGGCAATGCTTTCACTAAAATGTGCAAGAGAAAATGAGATTATAGTTTTCTATGAACATGGTGTTGAGTCTCTACCAGAGCAACAGATGCAACAGAAGGCTGGTCGAGGAAATGGGCTGGCCTAGGGCTGAAGGGAGGGAGTGTTCCTTCTTCTTTCTTTAATCGCTGCAGTGCAATAATCTGATCTGAAGAACCCATGGCTAAAAAGACTCGAAGACTCCCATTTTGGTGGCCTGAGAACACATCAATCACAGGCATATAGCTGTCAACAGCAACAACTGGGTACTTGGCATCGAGAAGCAGGCGAGAAATCTTGGGATCTCTAGAGGGGAAGAAATTGTGAATGAACAAACAACAACCATCAATCATGTCAAGAGTTGCTTCATTCCTTACTTATTTTTTCAGTTTATTAAAATGGATCTATACCTACAAAAGTAATAAGGTTTAAAAAAACTGTGGTTTTGTCAGTACCCAATGAAACTGAAATCACAAAGCAGGTTAAGTTCAAAATGCAGAATTTCAGGGCTGGGAATGTGTCTGATACTTCTCTGTATCATGGTGGCCTGAAGCCATGTAGTCTTTGATAAAACAGCATCTCAGCTGAGGCTTGCTGAATTGTATATTTTACAGGGAGGCAATGTGGTCAACTAGGGAAAGTATGAACTTCAGAATCTGGTAGATAAGATTTTGATGTTACCAATGCTATGTGTCACCTACTAAGAGCTTACTATGCAGTAGGCATTTTATAGTATTTCTAATTCATCTAAGACTATAAAGGTTGATGTTATCCATTGTAAACAGAAGAAAAATTCAAAAAGAACAATTAAGTTACTTAACTAAAGATAGATAGGTAGTAATAGGAGATTGAGCTGGGATTCAGGTTTTGAACTGTTTGATTCTGAAGTCCAAATGCTCTTCATTATATCGGCTGAATCTTAGCTCTGACACTTACTTGTTGTATGACTTAAGCAATCAACTTAGCCTTTCTGAGTCTGATTCCTCATTTATAAAATGTAGGTAATTAAACTTCCGTCACAGGCTGTAGATGGGACTAAAATGAAATAACGTAAAATACCATCTATGATGCTTGACACATAGTAATGCTCTGTACTTGAGTAGTTACAATTGTTTTATACTCTCTCATCAAGGAATGAATCTTCTGAAATCATAAGTGAAGTGGAAGAAGATGAATACCAGATCACAACTACAAAATATCACAGTTACAGAAAAAGGAAAAAACCCAAAAGCCTATGGCAGTCAATGGTATCCATGATTTCAGTAGTTTTCCTCAGCCTGGCTGGGTTTTACAATGTTACTATGGTAAGCACTATGTTGTATCACAAGTACTTAGTATTCACAGAAGGAAAATACATATATTTTCTCACTGAGTTCTCACAATTGCTCCATGAGAGAGATAAGGAGTCTATCATCACCCTCATTTTATAGATATAGAAAAGAAATCCAGAGAGATTTTGTGACTTTTCCAAGTCAAAAGACAAATTTTCTTATTTCTAAAATGAGGACAATGCTAATACTTCAAGAGGTTATAGTAAGGTTCAAGTCAAATAATGAACATAAAAGTATTCTTTATAAAATGTAAAGAACAATATTTCAAACACAGAAGAAATGAGAAGGCTGCTAGGTAAGGGGTTGGGGCTAAAGTAATTAAACATATGCATTTTGAATAAAAAAAACAGTCTATACTAAGGATAGAAACTTCAGGTTAGTCAATACTCTATCTAGATGTGAAAGTGAGGAACAATAATCAAATCTAAGGTCTAAAGCACAATACTAATTACAGAAATCTTGTGAATAGTTGATATGAACCATACTGATATTTCAGACAGAAAAATAAGGTATTAGTTTTGTGAGCTGGTACCTTTTGGTACCAGAGCTTTCTGGTAACAAGAGTGGTCTTCAGAACCAGGCAGTCCAGTTCTAACCCTTCTATTCTTATAACATTTGAGACAAGAAATTTAACTTCTCTGAGTCTCTGTTAACTTGTCTGTACAACAGGGGAAATGAAAATACCTGCCTCAGAGGCTGTTATGAAGATTAAGTGACTTGATGTATGTAAAGCTCTTAGCATAGTGTCTGAAACATAGTAAGCAGTATCTGTACAGCTGCTTTACAATAGGAGCAAGAGCAGCAGCTGTGGTGAAACTGAGAAAGATCCTCCAAGGGATTACTGGGCTATTCATATTTGCAAACCAAAAAAATTCCTCTTCAGTCCACACAAAGTTAAAGATGCAAAATAAAGAATACTCCAAAAGATCCTATTTACTTGAATGACATGTAAAACTGATGGAGAGGGAGTTTCACCAGCCCGAGAAGCTTGTCCTGTCCTGGGCTTCGCACCTTGTTCCAAGTTTCAATTACCATCACATTGTTCTTAAGCCTTTCCAGGTACTTGGAAGACAGAGAGACAGGAATCACCTGGGGAGAATCAAGGGGGAAAAAGCCAATATTGAAACAAAGAATTAACTTTTACTTTAAAAGCATCCACTCAAAGGTGACTGCATGCATACATTCTGTAACCTCAATAGAAACACTGTCTGCTGTATAGATTAACACATTAAGTCCAAATCAGTTTGAGTTATCTGGTAACATTGCTCATATAGATGGGACAAAGAAAAGACTGCCACAAATGTCAAACACACCCAACCATTTCTAAGGCAAAGTGATCCACTTATAAATCCTCCTGAGAGAAAGGTGTTTTGAAAGAGGATGGCAACTGTTTGGAAAAGGGCACTTTATTCAAGGATTACCAATCCTTGTGCAGACAGCTCTCCTCAAGAAGTGTCATGGTAAAAGCAAAGTCGATTTCTTTTCTGGATTTTCAATATAAAATTTTTCGAGAACTGGCTAGCTGGTAGTTGGAAGAGAAAAGATAAGCCATAAAGACAATCAGAAGATTTAGAGTCAAGAGCAGCTCCATCAAATTAACAGTAGAATCAAGGGACCACCAATTTGAAGAAACTTAAGCTATAGTGATAACTATAATAGTAGAGGGATAGCTCTAATGATGAAACCAACAGAAAACATGAGAAGCAAAAAGGGGTGAAACCAGACATAATATAAGGCATGATACGGTGGAATGCCAGGTTTGGAAAGCCCTGGGTTCGATCCCAGCGTCAAAACAAAATATATAAGACATAATAAATGGAAGACACCAGAAGCACAGATAACCAGAGTAAAGCTACTTTTGTATCCACATAAGAAACTCTTATTAAACAAGTACATTTTTGTTCTTTGAAATTAACCAACCACACACAAAACCAACATAGCAACCTAGTCTTCAAAGAAGGAGGTTTCAGAGTAAGTTTCGAAAAGAAAGTAACCCTAAATTAAGGCTGAGCAGAGTTAACTAGAACTTAATGCTTTGCCTAATAGGTGTCATATAGTTTGAGGAGGAAATCAAGGCAGAAGGAATAGCACATGCAAAGGCACAGAGGTTGGAGGAGAGAATACTCAGGAAATGCTGGACTATCTAGAGTGAAGGGAAGAGTAGCAGATGCTGAGACTGGAGAAGTGTCTATAGTCAGTTCTTAAATGGTCTTGGAGTCCATGCTAAGAATTAACATTCTTTTCTGAAGGCTTTGGAGAATCACTGAAAAGTTTTAAGCAGGGGAGTAAAATGTTCAGATTAGTGTTTTAGAAAGATCATTCTTGCTGGTACACAGAGAAAGAAATGAACAGGACCAGAGGGGTAAGAAACAGGCAGACCAATCTGAAATCTGTTTGGAATAAGGGTTGGGACCTGAATGGAAGCAGTGACAATGGGATACAGATAAGGGGATGCATTTTAGAGATAATTGAGTCTGGAGTACCTATTGGAATTGGTGAATAATTATAGAAGAGTCAAGATAATTTTCAGGTTTACTTAAATTTCTGAGTAAATTATAAAATGAATTAGGGCATTCATTTTAAGGAAGAACTGATTTGGAAGGAATAATAAATTCAAATTTGGAATTCCTTCTTTCATTTATATCTTCTTATTGAATATCTAGTACACACCAAGCAATGTGTTAGGTGCTAGGTGTAAAGTGCTTTTGAGAATGGTGATGACCAGCAGGCAGTTATATACAGAGAGCTGAAACTACAGACACATGTGTGGCTTACATAAAGTGTAGATTTAGAAGCTATCTCCATAAAATGAAAGTTTAAGTGGAGGAGTAGATGTGAGGACCATGGGGTAAAGAGGATCAATTTGAAGACTGACAGCAAGAGTAATAAATGGGGGTTGGGGTTGTAGCTCAGTGGTGGAGTGCTTGTCTTGCACATCTGAGGCACTGGGTTCAATCCTCAGTATCACATAAAAATAAATAAACAAAATAAAATATATTGTGTTCATCTATAACAAAAAAGTAAAAAATAACAAAAGAGTAATAAATGGGAGCACCAATAGTTAAAGGTTAAGAAAAAGAGAAATACGGGAGGTGCCAGGCATTTCATGGTTTCTCCTGAAAAAGACTGGCTGTTGAGTCAGGAAGAAAAAAGTTGGAGTTGCAAAACCCAAGAAAAAAAGAATTTAAGCAACAGCACCAAATTCTACAGAGAAGTCAAATAAGATGAATACTGAAATAAGAGGAAGAATAAATGAGAGTTAGGAAAAATATAAATATTAAAAAAAAGAGACTGAACATATAGGAGAATGGGGAAGCTTACCTAACCAAAGCTCTTGAGGAAGTAGAAAAAAATAGAATCCAAAACTCTGGCAAAAGAAGTAGTGAGAGGTTGTGGCTCAGTGGTAGAGCACTTGCCTGGTACATGTGAGGCACTGGGTTTAATCCTCAGCACCACATAACAATAAATAAAGTATACAATTCAATGAAAAAGAGAAGAAGAAGAAGAGGAGGAGGAGGAGGAGGGGAAGGAGGTGGAGGACGGGAAGAACGTGAAGGGGGAGAGGAAGAAGAAGAATAGTAGTAGTAGTAGTAGTAGTAGTAGTAGTAGTGGTGGTGGTGGTGGTGGTGGGGAGAAACCAAACAAATTGAGAAAGAACAAAAAGAAATAGAAAAAGTTTTAAAATGTTGGCAATGTCTTTTCCTCTTTCCACTCAATAGAACACACCAGATAACCACAACAATCCTTTCCATTCTGAACATTCTAGATTCATTTTAGATTTGAAGTATGATTTGGAAAACATTTATTTACTGCCCCCAATAACCCCCTAAAAGATATGGAATAGACAAAGTTACCTGAGAAAAGTTAAAGACTGGTTGTGTTGTACCCCATACAGTGATAGATCTACTGACTTCTTCTGTGCTGAAGAGTTTGCAATTTAAATACACATTGCATGGTGATTGTTTCTCAGATTCTCCAGTAATAAAATCTTTCCCATCTGGCACCATTAATAGCACATGCAACAGCAAAGCATTTTCTTTTGTTGACATATCTGTCTGATTGACTAAATCATGGGAGGTTGGTACAGCCATGGAGGTTGAAGAATTTGGTACTATAGAGCTTGGTGACTTTGGGTTGGGAAGCACCAAATTCTGTGCTTCCTTTGTAGTTTCCTCTAGAATTTGAGTTAGAGTCTGTGAATTTTTGGTACAGGTAGTATCTTGGTTGGGTTCTGGCAGTATCTTATCTGGATTTGTGGAAGCACAAAATGGGGTATGTTGGATGCTGCTATTTAACTTGGAATTGACACCAGTGAAATTCTTATTATCTATAACAAGTTCCATGGTTACCTATAAAACACAAAAGAAGAAGAGTCACTAAGAATGTCCTGTAGAACTGGAATCGGAATTTTGGAGCTGGAAGTAATGTCAGATTATTAGGTAATGAGTTAATTCATCATTTAATATCAACACAGGATGAATACAACATATGGACTGCATATACATTAACTTAGACTAAGAAAAACTAGGTAGATTATTTATCAATAATACTAGATGAGACCAGAATATTATCTTATACCAGGAAATAAGGAAATGCTCATAAAAGGATGGTGATGTGTTTAAGGGACATAGAATCTAGTTGAAGAGGCTTCTATTGGCTAAATCTAGGATAATTTGAGCATCAAAATAAATTATAGGAGTGGACTATAACCTATTGAATAATATATGAATCTGTGAGTCTATACCAATATAAAATTAATATGGGAGAAGGGACATAGTCTTTTGCATAGTAAAATGTCAATTAACAGATGCTCAAAAAGAGCTGCAGATGTAGCTCTGTGGGAGTGCACTTTGCCTAGCATGTGTAAGGCCTTGGGTTCAGTCCCCCACACTGAGGAAAAAAAAAAAATCACACAATAGTATGTGACTTGGGTAAACCCCACTATAGGGGTATTCTACAAAATAACTGCTAAAATATAAAAAATGACTGTGGAACTATTCCAAACTAAAGGAGATCAGAGAAAAAATGACAATTAAATGCAAATGATAATCCTAGATTAGAAAAAAATATTCTGTAAAAGAAAATATAGGCACAACTGTGAAAGTATAGACTACAAATACAAGGATTATCAATATAACTCTTTGAGCATTATGCATGATGATGTCTTTGTTCTTAGGAAATACATGTAATGCATGCTAAAGAATCTAAGGGGAAATAGATATGATGCCTGGAACTTACGTTAATAGTTTGGAATAAGGGTGTGTGTGTATCTAAAGAGGAAACAAAAGGAGAGAGAGACAGAAAAAGAGAATTATAAGACTAATATCACATTAAGAACCGGTGAGTCTGGGCAAAGGGCATGCAAGCTCTTTGTACTACTTCTGAAACAGTTCTCTAAGTCTGAAGTTATTTCAAAGTGAAACAGTTAAAAATGCTAAAAAGTAAAAAAGAAAAAGGATGCAGGATAAGTAACGAATTTGAAGAACAGAAGTGGTCACTTGCTAACTATAAGAATAATTAATTATTAGGGATAAAGTGTTCTTACTGTTGCTTTTATTTGAAACCCATAGGTGTTACACACAGTTATTTTGCTCTATCAAATATAGCAGCAATCAATCTAGCATAGATTTCTATCAACAAAGTCAGGACAGAAAACAATTTCTAGTCCATCAATCCTTTTCATTATCCTTTTTAGATTTTATTTATTCATTTATTATTTGCAGTACTGGGGACTGATCCAGGGGCACTTTACAACTGAGCTACATCCTCAGTTTTAGTTTCCCAAGCCAGCCTTGAACTTGTGATATCCCTCTGCCTCAGCTTCCTGAATTGCTGGGATAATACATATGTGCCATTGCACAGCTCTTTTCAGATTTTAAACCTTGCACCAGGCAGAATGAACCAGGCAGGCAAAACATAAAATTTGGTTAGCAGAAACATAAGGTGGTATCATTTCCTTGCAATAATAATCATATAAGTTAAGTGGTATATATAAGGAAGACCAGGAAAAAGAAAGGCTTTCAAGAAGAGGAAGCAATGTGAAAATAAAAATAAAAAATACAAAAAATATGGAGGCACGAATCTTCACAGTACCTTAAGTGATTCTTTACATAGTTTGACATGGCTACTGGCAGAGGATGAAGTAGTAGGCAGGTGTCACATTGTGAGCCTTAAACTTTATTCTCTGGGTCACTTGGAGCCATGAGAATGTTTTAGGCAGGACTGTGAAGATTTTTAAAACTTACCAAGACACCAAGCAAAGCTGAACTGAGGCCATATATTCAAATTCTGCCACTTAAAAAATCTTGATGCTTCTAAACACAAGGAAAGGACCCTTTCTCAATTATATTTACTCCAATTTACATCAGAATTTACTCCATCAGGGCCACTGTTACTTCTCTCCTTGTTGATAGCCACAACTCTAGTCTAAGTCACCACCAATCATTTCTTTTTGGGACTAATGCAACAGCCTCTTCATTTCCCTTCTTTCTTACGGTCTACTATCCACACAGAGATATTTTAAAAATATAAATCAGATGATGGCATTTCAGTGCTTAAATGTCCCTTCCTTGGCTCTTGGGCTAATATATAAATCCTTTACCTTGACCTACAAAATTCTGAATGATATGGCTCCTACCTGCCTATCCAACCCTACTTTCTATACTTTTCTCTTGCCTACTATCCTGTAGTAACATTCTGTCCTTTAATGACACAAAGACCAATTCCACTTTAGGACCTTCTGCATGTGTTATTCCCTCTTTCAGAAATGATTTTTCCTGTGCTTTTACTTTCTCCTCTCATTCTTCAAATTTCACCTTATATGTCACACCTCCTTAGAGAGAGCTTGCCTGACTCTCAGGTACTACTTCATCCCAGGCATTCACTATCATAACAAATATCATTCATTTCCTTCATAGGACTTCTGTTGCCCTATCTCAATAGAAACCCCATAATAGGTAGGGATCATGTTTCCTTGTTCACTACTATATTCTCAGTGCTAGCCAATAAAACATGCTCAGAAAATACTTCTCTGACCTTCTGATTGTATATTAATGTACCTTTAGGGGGCCAATTGGAGTTTGACCATTTTCCTGTTGCACTGGAAGGTGGTCACTGAAAGAAAGCAACTCTGACTGAATGACAGCTCGCAAAGGAAGAGTTGCAGATCCAATGACTTCTGGCTGAGGAAAGTAGGAAAGAAAAAGCTTAGGTTAAAGAGGAGCCACAGGGTATTTTAATTGGTAGGTCAACCTATGATGACTTATAAAAGAACCCATGTTTTATGAAGTACAAAGATTTATTCCTTGACTGAGGCAACTCTATGTGGGATCCCATAATCTGTCATATTTTGGTCCCCCTTCTGGGTTTCCATATTTCTTCCTTCCTCTGGAAGATTGTAGAGGATTTCATATGCTATAAAGAGATTGGAAGGTAATCTTTTTCTGATTTTAAGAGTTCTTTTTTATTTTTTGGTGGTGCTAGGGATTGTTGAACCCAAGGCCTTATGCATGTGAGGCAAGCACTCTACCAACTGAGCTGTATCCCCAGCCTTGATTTTAAGAATTCTTTACTCAGGGCTGGGGTTGTGGCTCAGGAGTAGAGCACTTGCCTAGCATGTGTGAGGGTCTGAGTTCGATCCTCAGCACCACATAAAAATAAATAAATAAAATAAAGGTCAAAAAATTAAAACAAAATTCTTTACTCAAATGTCCAACTTTGCCTTTAAAAATATAAAACAAAATTTAGACGATACAGCTTTTGCCATTAAAGCTAAGAAAATTATAAAACTTAGTTATTATCAAAGCTATGGAGAAACAAAAAGCTTCCATATGAATAAAACTGAGAATATAAACTGGCAACATACTTCTAGACAGCAAATTTGGTAGTTAATAAGGAAAAGCTTTGAAAATTCATATTCTTTGGCTCAGTAATTCCATTTCTGGGAATTTATACTAAAGAAACAATAAAGATACATAAACAACTTATGCATTAAAATATAGGTTAAAAATTAGAAATAATTTAAGATACTCAACAATCAAGAATTACTAAGCTAATTATAGCATATCCATATAATGGTATGATATGCAGGCATGAAAATGACATTCACTAAAAGTTTATAATAATATGAACAACATTGCTATAATATTTGATAGAAGTAGGATATTAAATCATATGTGTATATAATATATATATAGATAGATAGATATAAAGTCTTTGAAAGTATTTATAATTATGTGGAAAATATTAAGTACATTCTTTCGAAGAAAAATGAAACAAACAAGGTTAAATGAGAAAAAAGGCAGGATAAAAACTGGAAATGAAATTATATAACACTATTTATTTGAAAAAACAAGACACACATAAATGTTAATAGTTATTTCATGGTGATGGAATTTTGCTTTTTAAAAACATGTATAATTCTCTTAAAATTAGAAAAAAGTCATTAATTAGAGGAAAATGATTCAATGTAAATATATCAAAACATTAATAGAGATTGTCTTAAGGTTGCAGAAGCATGCATTTCCACTCCCCCTTCTTGTTTTGCTATCTTTTACAAAGAACTTGTATTATTTATATCCCCTGAAAAAAACAAACCAAAGAAAATAAGTTGCTTTCTTCATGCTATCCATATACAAGATGAGGTCAAAAGATAACAGGCTACTCTTTCACTAAAAGAAGTAAACATGGCTCACATCATAGTTTATTGATTTATGTTAGCTGTAGTAGATTTATAAACTTGGAATTAGTCAACATTTACCCACAATTATATTATTATGGACATGAGCAAGATACCTTAGGTATTCTACCTGCAAACAGGAAGTAGAACTTTAAATTAAGGCTAAATAACCTATATCAATACAGTCACTTCCCTACAATAAGGGAACACAGTAAAAATGTTAAGAATTTAGAATCTAAAGACAAAAAACTTGGGTCTTGGCTGTCTTTTATGAGGGTGATCTTAGACATGTCACTTAACCAAATCTCAGTTTTTTTAATCCACAAAATGAAAGTAATATTAGATGTATATCTAATGCACAGAGTTATTGTGATGATTAAATTTGATAGTTTGTATGGAGCCTATAACCATAATATCTGGTCTATAACAAACAGCAGAGAGTAGTAATAATAACAATAAATAATTATTATGATATTAAAAAGCATTAGTGTACCTTGTACTTAGAGAAATTCCTAGCTTAAATTGGAAAATAATTTTAAGTATACTCTTATTCTCTGGTGTGAATGGTGAGGCAAAGGTCAAGATCACTTATAATACCTTTTTCTGTGGCATTTTCTTTGCATAAATTTGGAAAGTGAGGTTAGAATTCCACCAGTGTTCTATCATGGGGCCACCAAACTGTATTGGAAACACAAATCGCTGCTGGAATTTCACCACTGTAAGGAGAAACACACAGAGGCACACATTCAGCCGGAGCCATGATTAATCCATGCCTTGACACCACCCACCTCCCTTTCAAATCTAATTAAAAATCTCATGCAGGAATCTAGTCAGTATGATTTCACAGAATGTATTAGGGTTTTGGAATTGAAAGAGCAGAGACAAAGAGAAAACCCTTTGTATAGAAACAGCAGACAAGCATGCTCTTGTTCTGTTTTATTATGAGAAATGAATGCCAAGTACATGAGCACAGAATGTATAAGGAGATATCCATATACTTCACTATATTTAGGGTAATATGACGGTTTTTAAAAGACAAGTTGGTGGGTAGTATAATAAAAAAGGGGAGCTAGCTTAAAGTGAAACAATGAGAGATAAATAGAACAGAAAAACTGAATCTAAAATGATAATAATAAAAATGAGTTAATCTGCTGGCTGATAGGACACTCCCACTGTCACTCAGACAAGGTATTAGGTACTGATGTTACTTAGTCATGTTAGGAGGAGTAGAGTCCATCTCTTGAATGGAAAGGAAGGATTTTCTGCCAACAAGTATAAATGAGATGAAGTGTTGGTGGTATTTTAGTTTGTATTTGTTGCTATGGGGCATTAACTGGTAAAAAAAAAAAAATTGGAATTTAAAACTAGAATCAAAGGACAGTGTTTAAGTTTCACTTCTATTACTTACTAGTTGCCAACTCAGCAACAATTTATCACCTGTAAAATGATCTTCCTGTTCATTTACTTATAAGGTCCTTAAAATGGATACCCTCACAAATATGGAGAATTTGCTACCAATGGCATTCATTCAAGTTGCTCATTTTGACATACTGATCTCTCTATCCATCTCTGGCCATCTTTGTTCTCTCTCTTTTTTTGGGGGGGGGAGGGTATCTATTTTATTTAACTTTTCAGGTGTTTAAAATTGAACACATAACCATAGATAGCAACTTTTTAAAGGCAGTTTTTCCCAGCAGCAGCTGGATCTAGCCTGGCCAGCAGGAACCCTTGCATTTGGCCTTGTGTATGTACTTCTCTTCGTATTCTTGGGCAGGATCTGGGTCTTGCTATCTGGATCCACACACAGATCCAGATACAGAAAGTATGAACAAAAGTTCTGGGCCCATGAAGCCCACATCCATTAGGAGATTAATTTCTCTTGGTGCTCTACCAGGGGGAAGGGAACAAAGAAAACACCTATACTTCATTTGTGTGCTGGAAAGATCAACTGAGGTAATATATGAAAAATCTTTAATGTATAATCAGAACTCTATCTCAACTTAATGCTTCTAAGATTTCTTCTTACTACCAAGGCATATTTTTATAGTATTACTGTATTTCTCATATAGTCTGTTTCCACCTGCAAACAGGAAGTAGAACCTCAAATTAAGGCTAATATAACCTATATCAATACAGTCACTTAAGGTTGTTGTTGTTATTATTATTATTTTACCACAAAGTAAGTTAAGGTGATAGTGGAAGAAGAAATTCAAATACATAAATTGCTAATAATGTCTCAGACAAGATTTTTTTTTAAGAGTTGGAAGAGATCCTGAAAATATCTACAGTCCATTCTATATTATTGAAAGATGACAAAGTGATTTTGCCAAAGATCACATAATTAGTGTGACCTTTAGGTATAATCAGAAGTAGAACCCAGTCTTCCAAATCCTGGGTCAATACTTATTGCATTTTTTCCCAAATGATGGTTCTCAGAAGGACACAGGGAGAATTCAACCACTGTGGTCAGAAATTAAAATAATGCATGAGAGGCTAATTAGATTAAGAGAAAATGACTTAGAATCAAAACAGTTCTAGGTTTTATTCAACCATTCCAGCTATGTGTGTGGGTGGGTGGGGGTTGTTACTGTAATGACTAAGTGGTTAATGTATATAACACAACTGAGTAGAATTAGTGTTCAATAAATATTAGTTACTATATAGAGTTTATTATATAAACTCTACTATTTTAGAGCTTAATGCTTTTACATTCATTATCTTCCTTGATTGTCCACTAATTCCTTGTGTGATTATAGGCAGTCTTGGCTTTGTAGACACTATGTTAGCTGAAATTTGTGCAAACCAGAGTGGTGTCCTTGCTTTTGCATGGTTCTATGGCAACTGAGAACTCAATTTCAATGAACATGAATTTCAATGAACACTATAGAAGCAAAATGAGAACTGATATATTTCAATTTTACAGATGGGGAAATCAAGGTTCAGAGATAATTTAAGAAATTCATAAAATGTTATTTAAGTGGAATGAAGTAGAAGGAAAAGCCCTGAGAAAAGGTTTCAATATTTTTCTTTGCATTTGGAGGTTTGATAAAAAACACATTTTAGCAGGCTGGAACTATAGCTCAGTTGTTAGACTACTTGCCTTGCATGCACAAGGCCCTGGGTTCAATCTCCAGCATCACAATAAATAAGTAAGTAAGTAAATAAATAAATAAGTAAGTAAATAAATAAATAACAACAACAACAATAAAAATAGTTTAGCCACAATAAACATGCATACTTTTAGTCAACAGAATTATTTACACAGGCTTGTGTGCTCTGAACAAACCCTCAGGACAGCTTCTACTGCTGTTAATAAAAGCATACAGCCAGAAAGCAAGCAGAAGACAAATTTGAAATGCCCTAATTCTCCCTTAAGGTGATGGGGAGGGTGAAATAATGTGGCCTAGTAAAAGAGTATATTATATTACTTTAAGGCTAAATAAGTGTTTATTTTAAATATTCATATTAGATATACTTATGCCAAGTGAGAAATTATGCACATAAAATATTTTTAAAATATTATTTTTAACAGAAAAAGGTTGAAATAACTTAAATACTGTTCAAATAACTTAAATACTGATCATATTTAGGGCTGTTTCAATTATGGCATAGCAGCAAAATGGGACAGTATGTAGTCATTAGAGGAATGATGAAGCTCTTTATGTCCCAATATGCAAAAATCCCTAAGCTATAATGTCAAAGGCAAGCTGCAGAATGGTGCACATGGTACTCTATCACTATCACTTACATAAAAGGGGGATAGGGATAGAAAGGAATCAACACATTTGCTGATATATGCAAAAAATAGCTCAGGAAGCGTATAAAAGCAACAGTGTTGTTTGCCTATAGAAATGGAATCTAAAAACTACATGAATGGATTATCTAGCTCAAAAAGCAAATAAAGCAAAATAAAATTTAAAAAAATCTAAAGTTATTATAGGAAAGTTACTTGAATGTGGAGGACAGTTAGAACCACATCTTTTGTTTTTCAAACCACCTCCCAGAGAAGAAATTTAACACTAACAAACTGTTTGTGGATTAAACTGAAGAGCCAAGGCAAAGATATTCACAAACTATGTTAAAATAAATGGTTTGTGGGCTAGGGTGGGTAGCTCAGTGGTAGAGCACCTGCCTAGCATGTGTGAAGCACTTGGTTCGATTCTTAGCACTGCATATAAATAAATAAAATTAAGGTCCATTGACAACTAAAAAATATTAAAAAAAACAGTTTTAATTTTGGATTGCAGGAACGTGTTTATTATACTATCCTTTTATTTTTCTATACTATACATATTTAAAGCAAAATAAAAAAGAAGATAACAGAAGTACAAGCAACCAAGAAAAAAATAGAAAAATTGGATTACGTGAATATTAAAAACAATTCTGCAATATATTAAATTATACATGTCAAATGAGTGTATGGTTTGTGAGTTGTATCTTTATAAAACTGTTTTAAATAAGAAAAGAAAAATGTCAACAGTTGAAAAATATGAACTAAGCATCAGATGTTTTGAGTTTTAGTCTCAGCCGTGTTACTGACCTGCTACGTTAAATTATGAGTCAGTGTACCACTGAGTCAGTTTCTTCACTTACAAAATAAAGGAGTTAAAGAAGATTCACTTCAAAATTCTTTTTAGCGTTAAGATTCTACAGCACTACAAAAGTCAGGTAAGTAATTAGGGGTTCAAAAATTCTTCCAAAGTCAAAATATTTAAGGAGCTGAAAACCAGTCTATCTCTTACTTCCATCTGTAATTTTACTGGAGGCAAATCGAACAACTTCAGTGATCAAAGCCGTCTTTTCCAATCCACTTTTGGAAAAACCCACAGGAAAGTGATATTCCACAAAGAAAGTGCTAAAAAAAGAAAAAAGGTGATTAAAAAAAACCAAATAAGAAATCTATTTTCTATTTATGAATCTACACATCTTGGAAAGTCTATTTTCAGGACTTCTGATCACCAGAAGCTGTACCTCTTTTCTTCAAATCTTTCATTAGTCTGGTCATGTGGAATGAAAGGCTTGCTTCCACAGCACTTTCAATATGAAACATCTACTCTGGTTTCTAAGGCCCTATTATACACAGTGATTTTTTTATTTGTTCTTTTTTAGATATACATGACAGTAGGACATATACATGGAAAGTATAACTTATACATATTACACAAACACGTAGAATTCTAGTCTTGCGGTTGTACATTATGTGGAGTTTCACTGGTCATGTATTCATATGTGAACACTGGGAGTTATGACCAATTCATTCTACTGTCTTTCCTATTGCCATTCCCCCTTTCCCTTCATTCCCTTTTATCTAATCCAATGAACTTCTATTCTCCCCTCCCTTTCTTATTGTATGTTAGCATCTGCATAAGATAGAGAATATTTGGCCTTTGGTTTTGGGGGGTTGGTTTATTTCATTTATCATAATAATCTCCAGCTCTACCATTGACTGGCAAAAGTCATAAAGCCATTCTTTTCTATGGCTGAGTAATATTCCATTTTATACATAAATGTTGTCCTTTTTTGCTAACTGTAAGATCTATAAGAACAGAGATTGCTTCTTAATTTTCTTTATTCCCAACTTACCTAGCATAGTTCTTGGGACCTAGTGGGGATTCACTACATTTATATTGATTAAATGTTGGAGATGAAAACACATTACAAATCATAAAGTGTTATACAGTTATCAGTCATATTTTCCAAAAATATCAAACTTATCTTCTCATGTTAGAGACATACCGTTTTTTAGCTATTGTTAGCTTAGGTGGTCTCCCAGTAAGGCTTTTTTTGCCAGGGGTCACCTGGGGACTATCTGGAGGAACTCCCATTGTTTCGATGAACATTCTGACTGAATGTATTCTTCCCAGAAGGGCCAGTCTATCCACACTTAAGGTCGTCACTTGGGTATCTTCTGGAGTTTCAGAGAACATCTGTTGTTCAACCAAATTTCTACAAGGAAATCATATAGACGGGCATGCAGACAGTTAAAGAGACCCAACATGAAAACAAACTAGCTTGCACAGGCAACAGGTAGGACAATAAGCAAATTAATTCATAAGTGGAAATGGCTTTATCCGAATTTTGGTTCTAATCTACAACGAAAGAAATCTCAAAAAATGTAAAAAATTCTTTTAGTAGTTGATCTCCATATAAGTGTAAAAAATGATGTTATAGAATTAAGTTTCTCTTCTTTTCCAGAAAGGACAGAAAATTTATTCTAGCTACCCACTATCCTAATATAACTACTTTTGTCACTTTTGTGTATTCCTTCTCATTTGCTTTCCTTATTTTTCTACATAGGTGTGACCACAGTACATATACAACACAGTATTGTTTTCTCCCTTAACCATTTTAATTGTACCTATCTTTTCATGTTATTAAAATTTTAAGAAACACAATGTTTACTGAGTTACTGTAACAGTCATTCTGATAGTGCTGGGTAAACACAGGTCATCACTTGAGGAGATCTTATGGAAATAATCTTCCTTCGCTTTTGCCTATAATCAAACATCCACAGAGAAGCTCACCTATTTTTCTTGCCTGGTGCCTTCTTCTTTAGCTTCTGATCACTTGACTCCAGGACTTTAGAAGATCTGCCAAGAGCTTTTGACTGGTTCATATTTTTAGAAGGAACAACATCATCATCTTCACTGAGGAAATCACTGATACTAGTATCGGATTTCTATGGGAAGAAAATCAGAGAGAGACACTAAAAAATGATTGTTGTAAGAACAGCAGTAACAAAATATTTCTCTAAAAGTAAGTGCGTGCTTTCTTGAAATACATAATGTTACTGACATTGATATAATCTCTTATTTTTCCTACTTATACAAAACTAAGCTACAGTTTAGCTCAAAGTAAATAAATCAAAGTCAACTCTTCTTTTAAATTCTTAATAACATGGACCACTATCTATTGATTGGCTACTATGCATTTGGTTTTATGCTAAATGCTGAATGTATATTTCTAATATTCACTACATTCCTACGAGGTATCCTTATTCCAATTTCTACAATTGAGAAAAAAGTTAGGCAATTTGTTTATGATCTATAGCTATAAGCAGCAAAGCCAAATTTTGATCTCCCTGGTTTCAAAGTCTGTATTTTTGCCATACTTTGAGACCAAATGACTGGTACAATGTCACCTAACTGGATGCAAAGACTCCCTTTTATTTATTTATTTTTAACTATCCATACTACAAATGACTCATTCTTCTTCTAATCTTGCTAAGATTAATATATTTACTATATTTCACAAATTTCCTTAAGAGGAGCTAAATCCCCTGTGATTTTTATTGTGAGAAAGGATTCTACTGCAACCGATTGATTAGCTTCTTATATCACAAAATGGAAAATAGAATGACATAATGGTTATTTGGCTTCAAATTTTAAAGCATAAAGCTTGTTAATACAAATTTAGGAGAGCAAATCAAAGCCATTTTAAGCCTATCATCTTCAGTTTCCATTTTTCAGCTTCTCAGGGTGTATCATGTATTGACCTATAAGGGAACAGATTAATTCAAATAAGCATGCTAAGAATATTCTTCTAGAAAGAAATACAACTTAAGTGGCATCTTTTATCTATTTAATTTTTAATCAATTAATTAATTAACTTATAGTCCTGGGGATTAAACACAGGGCCTTGTATATGGGCTGCAATGGCGCTGCCACTGAGCTACATCCCTGCCTGCTAAGTGGCAGGTTTTTAAAGATGGTCTTTGACAGGACAATCAAAATCTAGATAGATTTACAGGTTGAAAGAAATTAGAGTAAATATAAACTAGACTGTTCAAAAACTAAAACTTTCAGGAACCCAAGACACAAGGTAATAATGTTGAATTTCTATGTTATTTGATATAAGTATATCAAACACTGACCCTGGGGAAGCACATGAGTATTCTAACTCCTGGGTCTTCCCATTGCCTCATGGTCAACTGGTTTTCTCTTTCTTCCAGTTCACCAACATTTTCTTCTCTTTTTAAAATACTTTTTAGTGTTGATGGACCTTTATTTTATTCATTTATTTATATGTGGTGCTGAGAATTGAACCCAGTGCCTCACACATGTGAGGCAAGCACTCTACCACTGAGCCACAACCTCAGCCCCTCCACCAATATTTTCTAAAATTATTTTGTTAAAATAGCATAGGGAATTACTTAGCACTATTCATACATTCATTTATTTCACTAAGTATTCACTAAGTGAGTACTCACTATCTGTTAGGCCTTTGCTGTACTGGCAATACAAAAATAAAGATGTGTCCTGTTTATGAGGCATCATATCAAACAATGTGGTAAAAGCTATATCAGCTGGGCACCGTGGCACATCCTGTAATCCCAGCAGCTTGGGAGGCTGATCATGAGTTTAAAGCTAGCCTCAGCAAAAGAAAGGCACTAAGCAACTCAGTGAGATCCTATCTCTAAATAAAAGATACAAAATAGGGCTAAGGATGTGGCTCAGTGGTCGAGTGCCCCTGAGTTCAATCCCCGGTACCCAAAAATCAAAACCAAAACAAACAAACAACAAACAAATAAACAAACAAAAGCTATACCAGAAGTATATGTAAGATATTGTGGGCATTCAGGCAACAAATTTTGTTCAGGGAAGTCTGGAAGGTTTCTGCAAAGAGGTGATGATTCTTAAAGAATGAAGTTTACCAGATGGGTAAGGCTATTTCAGCATTCACAGTAGAAGGTTTAATACTAACAAAAAATATGGAGATACAAGAAGAGCTAGAAAGTTTGAAGAATGGGATGAGATTCTAGCTAGAGTCTCAAATTGAGATGAGGTTAGGGAGGTAAGTAAAGATGAGGTTAGGGAGGTAAGTCTCATACTGCTCAAGACTTATGAGACAGTATGGTCTAGCAGAAAAAAAAAAGTGTGGTCTAGCTTTGTGCCAGACAGACTAGGATAAGAATTCTTAATGACTAGTACTTAACCTCTCAAAGCTTATGATACATAAAATAAAAGAGAATACCATCTCACGGGGCTAATAAAAGAATTAATTAAACAATAGATTTAAAACATTTGGTATAGTTCTCAACAAATGACAGATAATATGTAAAGACCTGGCACAGAAAATGGGTAATAAATAATGTGTAAAAAATAACCCTTTTCCTCCTTGGCTTATAGGTAACATAGCATTAATAATGATTGGTAACAGAGGAGGTCATGAAATCTTAACAATTCATAATGCCTTTCAACTGCATCTCCTCCTTCCCATTTCCACTGCTGCCACTGCCATTCTCATTCTGGTTCTCTCACACCTCAATGGCTTCCTGTCTGCTTCTGTTCATTTCTCCCTCAGTGTGCTCCCTCCATGGTTGCTACATTAAGATTCCTAAAACCCTATTTGGTCATGTCATTTCTTCCTTGCCTGACATTCAAAGGCTTTCACATTGGCTACAGTGTGCTAACCTGCCTTATCAACTTTTTTTCTACACATATTCCTTTCTTTCTCTCTCCTTTATTTTTTTCCCCAAGGTGTTGGGGATCAAACTCAGGGCCTCATGTATGCTAGGCAGATATTCTACTACGGATTTATGTTCCTCAACCCCTCTATACGAATTCTCATCTAGTTAAGTTGGATCCCCTGAAGTAAATAAGTATGTGTTTTCTTTTTGAAAAAATATTTATATTTTAGTTCTCGGTGGACACAACATCTTTATTTTATTTTTATGTGGTGCTGAGGATTGAACCCAGTGCCCTGTGCATGCCAGGCGAGCGCGCTATCGCTTAAGCCATATCCCCAGCCCAAGTATGTGTTTTCTACTTAGGCCATTCTTTCAAGTCTCAGTTAAAACCCTTTAGGCCTGACAATGTTTTTTCCTGACAATTTCATGTAAAAGTTCTTCCTACCTCTTTTCAATCCTGGGAGCCCTCAGTGTCTTACAACTGAGTTAGTACCCCTTACCTTGTATTTCAGTTATCTTTTTCTGATCTTGAAAAAAGGAAAGTCAGGCTTCCTATGTTTGGATGTGGTTTGAGTATGTGCCCTAAGGTTCATGTATTGGAAGCTTGTACTTTCAGTATGGAAAATGGAGGTAGAATTGTTGTTAGGTAGAAACTTTTACATGAGGCCTTATGGGAGGTCATTAGATTAGGGGCAAACCTGCAGAAGATATTGTGGGACACCTGTCTCTCGGTTTTCTGTTTGGTGATGTGATCTTTTCTTCTCATATATGCTCCTTTCACTGCCATCTGCTATGAGATGATGTAGCCAAGAAGGGCCCTCACCAGAACCTGCACTGTGCTGTGTCTACTTTTAGTCTCTAAAACTATAAATTAAAAAAACGCTTTTCTTTGTAAATTTAGCCTACTTCAGGTATTTTGTTGTAGTAACAAAAATTTACTAATATAAAGATATGACAATAATCTTGACACATATGTTTACTTATGGAACAGGACTAGACTTACTATGTATAGACTCCTGAAGATGCTACATCAGTGAATAGAATATACAGTATGCTAGATGTAAGAAAGAGCTATGAAAAAACAAATCTGCCTGAAAAGAGAGTGACCTGTCTTATGGGCAAATAAAGGTATTTTTCAATACCTGTGAGTAGAAGTATTTCTAGAATATTTTAAATAGATACCAGGTCAAGGGTGATCTGAGAGTATACCTATGTTTAGTTCTTCCTCAGAAGTGCTTTAAGGAAGTCATATATTATTAAGACCACAGGCTTTGGATTCTAAATTTTTTGAAATCTAAATTTTGGCTCTAATATTTGTTATGTATTCTTGTCAAAATACTCAATCTTTTTTTTTAACTTTTTAATTTTTTTTTAAGTTGTTGATAGTCCTTTATTTATTTTATGTGGTGACTCACACATGCCAGGCAAGTGCGCTACCACTGAGCCTGAGCCCCAGCCCCAGCCCCAGCCCCAGCCCCAAATACTCAATCTTATTAGGCCTGTCTCCTGATCTATAAAATGAAGATACTATTTTTCTCTTCATATTGTCATTATGATTAAATAAGGTAAAACAAGTAACTAAAAATACTTGTTTTCTTCTATTCCTAAAGCTTTGGGTTCAATGACTTACAGGTGCTGTGTAAAATAAGTTCTCCAGGAGACTCTGGTCATACTGAGGGTCGTTCAGCTCACTGCTGCAGTACACATCACTCCCAGGGGAAGGTGAATCTGGAGGGGAGCCTAACCCATTCCAGAAATGACCTCGGGATAATTCAGCACTGCAGAGAAAAGAAAAACAAAGCAGAAGGACTTTAACACAAGTTTCAGCTGCACTATTCTTTCTTTAGTAAGATTTGAAAGTTCTAAACATGGAAAAAGATAGGTTAAACTCACATGAAACAGAAGACTATTAGAAAATATTTTCCAATTATATTCCCCCCCAACCCATCCTGGGATGACAACTAGTATCCAAAATCCACTAATGACATTGATTGTGATCTCACTCAGCATTTCTTGGTCATCTATTATGTGTTAGGTCTTGGATGATATAGGGAGGGGTAAGCTAACACAATCTGTAGTCTTGTGGAGTTTTTGGTCTAGTAGGAAAAAAAAAAAAGGTAACTATAATTTAATAAGTTAAGTGTTTATACCTTCTTCCATTAAGTAATTATGTGCATTTAGGATTCATTATGGCATGATTAGTTTTATGGGGATATAAAAATGAATAAAATTTTCTACTTGCAAGAAGTTGATAAACTAATAGGAAGATAAGCACATAAATAACTATAAATTCAAAAATTTTAAGGAATAATTTCTCTGTTTTTTAAAATTCATATCATTCTGGTACTGTTTTAGAGAATTTTTACTTTCTATCTTTTCCTTCAGGTCCTTGTATAAATCTCATATTTTCCCTCAAAATGTAAGCTCCTTAAAAGCAAAGTATATGCTATTTGTATTTTGTTTTTCTCTTATACTAACTAGCACTTAATGAACATCTGTTAATGAACACCTGTTGTTAATAATAAAAGCAATAATATTTATTAAATACTATGTGCCTTGGGCCTGGGGTTGTGGCTCAGAAGTAGAGTGCTTGCTTCCCATGTGTGAGGCACTGGGTTTGATCCTTAGCACCACATAAAAATAAATAAAAACAAAATAAAGATATTGTGTCCATCTACAACTAAAAAGTTTAAAAAATACTATGTGCAGGCATTGAGCTATGCATTTTGCTATTTCTTTCTACTTTCTTCCCTTTCAAGCTAGCTGCTATACTTTTTAATTTCTCAAGAAAATAGTACATAATCACTACCTTCAAATGAGATGATGCTTTTACATTACTTTGAATGAGCAGTTGCAGCAAATTCTCCCTTTCTTACCTTTCCCTAATCTACAGCAGGGTTTCTCAACCTTACTACTGACATACTGGGTCAGATAATTGTCATTGGGCTGTCCTGTGCATTTGGGTTCCTGGCCTCTACTCACTAGATACCAGAAGTATTCCTCCCCAAATGCCTCCAGACATTCTCAAAAGTTATGTGGGGTTAGGGGTGTGGACAATCATCCCCAAGTTGTGGACCATTAATAAATTGCAATCTCTCTCTCAAAATGAACAACTTCCCTGCTGGTTGAGGTGGCATACACCTGTAATCCCAGCGTCTTGGGAGGCTGAGGCAGTAGGATCACAAGTTCAAAATCAGCCTCAGCCTTAGCAAGGCCCTAAGTAACTCAATGAAACCCTGTTTTTTAATAAAATATTAAAAGGGCTGAGGATGTAGCTCGGTGGTTAAGTGCCCTGGGTTCAATCCCTGGAACAACAACAACAACAAAAAAGAACAACTTCCTAACTACCAAAATCCAGTTAAGAGTATCCCAATCTACAGGCTTCTCTGAAGCTTCTGAGCACTAATGCTTTGAGAAATTCTACTTCTTATACTCTACAATAAACTTTCTTTCTTGTCACTTATGTTCTCTCTGTGTTCCTGCGGCTTGCTTTCTGCCCCCACTTTGCACACCCCTAAAGTTAGAGATCTTCATTGTTTATAGTATATAGTCCTCCACATTTTACTTCTTTTCTTACAGTGTAAGATTTCTTTGAACTTAACTCACTGTCTAGGACATATTGAAAGGATGGATTTTGCCTATGTTGCCTGGCCATAAGACAAGCCCACTTTTAGCACTCTCTCTTCTTTTTCTTCCTCCCCTGCTTTTTTTGTTTTGTTTTGTTTTTTGGTGGTGCTGGATTGAAACCAGGGCCTGCAGCATGCTAGCCAAGTGCTCTGACACTGAACTACACCCTCAGCCCTTCTTTTTCTTCTTACATATAATTTTTAATCAAATATATATACTTGTTTTGAAAGTTAAGAAGACAACAGGCTGATAATTAAAAACAGTAGTTGCCTAAATTCCTAAAGACAATTGCTTTCAACTCCCTGAGATGGTCCTGGTATTTATGAACATATTTCTAAGTGATACATATGCATTACTATTTTCAGGGTTAACATATCAGAACCAAGTGTAGGATAATTAACTTACTTCCTTTCTTATACAATTTTACTTTCTCTCTTATACAACTCCTGGTTTTCCTTGGTATTAATAAGTGTTTTAATTTTCATTTGCAGAGTTTTATATGTACCTATTACTATTTTATTACTCAACTCCCCCCCCCAGACTTGGCCAATATATATTTTATTCTTCCTTGTCCCTTAGGCCTCAGAAACGTCTCCTCTGAAGTTCTGTCCTGTACAGATTGCTTGCTCTGTAAATATGACATACATCCTAAACCTCCTTTTATCTCTCTTTTGTGTTATAGTCCCTCCTTCTTGGACTCCATGTCTTCCTTTTCCTTCTTAAGCCCTCTCTTCGGTAGAAGATATCCCCCTAAGGTTTCCTGAAGAATACTGATAGGTAAACTTTTGAGATTCTCAATATATGAAGGGATTTTTTTTCCTACTATCTCACTTGATTGATAGTTTGATTAGTAATGGAAGTTTATATTGCAAATAATTTTTTAATATTTGTTTTTAGTTGTAGTTGGACATAATATCTTTATTTTATTTATTTTTATGTGGTGCTGAGGATTGAAGCCAGCACCTCACATGTGCCAGGCAAGTACTCTACCGCTGAGCCACAGCCCCAGCCCCACAAATAATTTTTAATTCAAAATTATGAAGACATTTCTCTACTATCTTCCAGGGAACTGTGGATAGTCCTGATGTCATTCCAATTCCAACATATAGGTGATTTTTTATTTTCTTTAATACTGTCTCTTTATACTCAGTATTTCAAAATTTCATGATTATACATCTTTTTTTTTTTTTTTTTTTTTTTTAAAGAGAGAGAGAGAAAGAGAGAGAGAGAATTTTTTTTTAATTTTTTTTTTTTAGTTCTTGGCGGACACAACATCTTTCTTTGTATGTGGTGCTGAGGATCGAACCCGGGCCGCACACATGCCAGGCGAGCGCGCTACCACTTGAGTCAAATCTCCAGCCCATGATTATACATCTTGATGTGGCTTTTTAAATTTACTGTGTTGGATTCTAGGTTGTTTTTCTCCTAAACAGCTTTATAATATATGATTCATATACCATATTATTCACCACAAAGCAATTTTATATCTAATACATTCACAAATATAAGCAGCCATCACTCCAGTCAATTTTAAACATTTTCATCACCTCAAAACAAAACTCCATAACTTTTACTTTCATTACCCTATCCACCATTACATTCAACCTTAAGGAACCACTGATAATAATTACACTATCTTTATAGATTTGCCTATTTTGGACATTTCAAATAAATGAAGTCATAAAATATATAATCACTTGGCACTGATTTTTTTTCAATTTATGTGTTTTTAAAGTTCATCCATGCTGTCATATGTATCAACACCTTGTTTTTTTTATTGCCAAATAATATTCCACTAATGGATATTTCATGTTTTAAAAGTTCATTTACCAGGTGGTAGACATCTGGCTTGTTTCCATTTTTTGAATATTATGAATAATGCTGCTAGGTTCATTCATATACATATTTTTGTTTGGATACATGCTTTCATTTTCCTTGGGTATAGCCTAGGAGTTGATCATATGGTAAGTCTATGTGTTACAGTTTGAGGAACTGATAAATGATTTTCCAAAGTACCATTTACTTTACATTTGTACCTTTCACATTATCACAAGTAGTATACTAGGATTCTAGATTCTCTACATTCCCATCAATACTTATTATCCAGACTTTTTTAATCTAGTGGGTGTGAAGTGGTATCTCATTGTTTTGATTTGCATTTCCCTGACAAATAATGGAGTTGTGCATCTTTTCATGTATAAATTTACCACTTAAATATCTTGCTTGGAGAAATGTTCAATCAGATCCACTGTCCATATTTTAAAGAATTATTTGTCTCTTCAGTCATATGAATTCTTATAAATTCTGAGTTATATAAATCCCTTATCAGATATAAGATCTGCAATTTTTTCCTATTCTCTTGTCTTTCCTCTTTAATAGTATCAGTGGAAGCACAAAAAATTTTTAATTTTGAGATGTCCAATTTGTTTATTGTATTGCTTGTGCTTTTTTTAAAATTTAAGATTTATTTTATATTATACCAATTTATCTGCTGCCAAATCACAGGACTTCTTTTTTTGAAACTCAATATATCTTTTAAAAAATTTTAAATGCATCTTGCCAGTAGTAAATTTTTGAGCATACATCTCAATAAATGTTTTAATTAACTTATAAGTTACACATGTAAATATGATATGCATATACCACCATACTAACATAGGATCACATTATAAAATACACACAAAAACAAAATTCTAGAAGAATGAGATACACTCAGGGGCTGGGGCTGGGGATTGAACCCGGGGGTGCTTTACCACTGAGCCATACCCCTAGCTCTTTTTGTTTTATTTTATTTATTATTAATTTATTATTATTATAATTATTGTTTATTATTAATTAATTTATCTCAATTAGGTATAAATGACAGCAGAATGTATTTTGATTCATTGTACACAATTACAGCACAACTTTTCATTTCTCTATTGTTTGTGCTTTTAGTGCCATATCTAAGATGCTTATCCTAATCCAAGGTCATTAAGGTTTACTGTCTATAAGTTTTATAATGTTAGTCCTTCCATTTAGCTGTTTGATTCATTTTGAGTTAATTTTTGTAGATGGTGAGGTAAAGATCCAACTTCACTTTATCTAGGCATCCCAGCATCATTCGTTGTAAAGACAATTCTTCTATCACTGAGTGATCTTAACAGCTTTATTGACTATCAGCTGACTAAAGATAGACACTTGGGTATTCTAAACTATCAATTCTATTTCACTGATTTATTTGTCTACCCTTATGCTAGTACTACACTGACTTGATTGCTATTGCTTACGTAAGTTTTAAAATTGAGAAGTGTGACTCCCATTTCAAGAATGTTTTGGCTATTCTGGGTCCTTTACAATTTCACATGAATTTTAAAAGCAGCCTGTCAATTTTAACAAAGGAATCAACTGGAATTCTGACAGGGATTGTGCTGAATCATGAACATGTAATGTTTTTCTATTTACTTAGACCTTTTGAAATTTCTTTCAACAGTGTTTTATAGTTTTTAGAGTTTATGTTTTACACATCTTTTATTGGATTTATTCCTAAGTATTTTATTCTTTTTGATGTCATTATAAATGAATTTTTTTTCTAAATTTATTTTCAGATTGCTCATTGCAAGCATGTAAATATATAATAGATTTCTGCATACTGATCTTGAATCCTACAATCTTGCTGAACTTCGTTCTAATTTTTATTAGATTCTTAATCATTTTTATTGAATTCCTTATAATTTTCAATGTACTAGATCATTTCATCTTTACAGAGATATTTTTCTTCATCCTTTCCTATTTAGGTTCCTTTTATTTATTTTTCCTAATTGAAACAGCTATAAGCTATTGCACAATGTTTAATAGAACTGCTGAGATATCCTTGCTTTTTCCTAATCTTAGGAAGAACACATCCAGTCTTTTAACATTAAGCATGATGTTAACTCTGTGTTTTCTGTAGATGCTGAGGATTTTCTCTTCTAATCTAAGCTTATTGCGCATTTTGTCATGCAAGATCATTAGATTTTTGTCAAATGCTTCTCTCCATCTTTTGAGATGATCCTGTCGCTTTTGTTTTTTATTCTATTTATATTGTATATCACATAAATTGGTTTTCAGAAATTAAACTGACCTTACATTCTAAGTAAATTCCACTGGGTCATGGTATAAAATTTTAGTTATTTGGCTTGGTTTGAGAATATTTTGTGGGGAATTGTTGTCTCCATATACATATTGATCTGTAGTTTTCTTGTGATGCCTCTGTCTAGATTTGGTAACAGAGTAATGTTGGCTTCATTAAATAGTAGGAAAGACTTCCCTACTATTCCAATTTTTAGAAGAATTTGTGAAATATTGGTATTAACTCTTCTTTAACTGTTTGGTAGAATTCATCAATAAAAACTGGGCCTGGGCTTTTCTTTGTGCGTAGTTTTTTGAATTACTAATTCAATCCCTACTTGTTACAGGTCTATTTCTTCTTGAGTCAGTTTTAGTAATCTGTGTCTTTCTAGCAATCTGTCCATTTTATCTAAATTATTTGTCTTTAAAAAGGTTTTAAATGTTTTAATTAGTGAATTATAGTTATACATAATATTGGGATTCATTTTGACATAATCATGCATGCATGGAATATAATTTATTCCACTTCAATCTCCAGTACTTCCTCTTTCTCTCCTCTCCTTCTTCCCATTGCCCATCTTCTATTCTACTGGTCTTCCTTCTATTTATTTATAGTTATATTTTAAAAAATTAGTGCTTTAGGGGCTGGAATTGTGGCTCAGCCATAGAGTGCTCACCTAGCAGGTATAAGGCCCTGGGATTGATCCTCAGCACCACATAAAAAAAATAAAATTAAAAAAATAAATAAATAAATAAATAAATGTATTGTATCCAGCTACAACTAAAAAATAATATTTAAAAATAAAAAAGCTAAAAAAATTTAGTACTTTATAGACATAGAGAAAGGTGAAATTTATCATGCTAAGTGAAATAAGCCATATTCATAAAGTCAAGGTTTCAATGTTTTCTCTCAAATGTGAAAGCTAGACCAAAATAAGGGGGAAAAAGGAGGGGATCCCATAAAAATAGAAGGGAGATCAGTGAAGCAGAAGTAGAAGAAAGGATAGAGACGGAATGGGGAAGGAGGAGGGAGAGGAAAAGGAATGCATGGTGGAATGAAATTGACCAAATTATACTATGTAAATTATCTTTTATTGTCATCCAAATGTTCACAGGATTCATTCATAATGTTTTATTTCTATAAAATTGGTATTAACATTCCCTGTTTAATTTAGAATTCTAGTGATTTGCATATCCTCTTTTTAAAACAATATTTATTTTTTAATTGTAGTTGGACACAATACCTCTATTTTACTTATTTATTTTTATGTGGTGCTGAGGATCAAACCCAGGCCTTATGTTCAAGGCAAGCGCTCTGCCACTAAACTACAGTCTCAGCCTCCTTTCTCTTGCTTATGTCCTACTCCTCCCTCAGAAGATACCTACTGATTGGCACTATGGGGAGAGGGAGTTCTAAGTCCTTGGCTGCCCCAGTAAGGAGGGACGTTTCTATGTGTCTGAGTTAGAAGAGATGGGATAGGGGGTCTTGGCTCAAGTATCAGCACAGAAGCTGATATGCTCCAGTTCAGGAGAATTTTTTCATTTCCTCTTTTCTGAAACTAATTATTTGGTTGTTGAACTTCTTGAATATATCCTCAATTTTGTCTTTTCTTTCCTACTTTCCAACTCTGCCTTAAGGGGAAAATAGGATTTTCCCTCACTTACATCTTCCATATGTTCTGTTAATCTTGTTGTTTCTATGTTAGAGGCATTCCTTGAATGCCTATAAATCTTAGCTATCTGGTCATATTAAAGTCAGGTCCTCAAATGCTGACTGAGAGTCCTATTTCTAGCTTGAGAGTGAGAGGAAACTTGTTGACTGGTAGGTTTCATTATAAAATAATTAATTGGGCAGAACCAGATCATTTTGGAGGGTAACCTCCATGGTTGGTGTCTTTCTTCTTGAGCTGGACTTTCCAAGCATAAATAATCTCATCTCCTGTCTGGGAGGTAGTCACTGTCAGTGTGCTAGGAATCAAGGAGCAAAGGGAGTTTGGGAATGGAGGGATATTCATCATTCTCATATGTAGAATTTAAACTTAATCTCCTTTCCCTCAGTATGGTGCTCACCCTCATCTTCAATTGCATTTGACATCCTTGAATCCAGAGATCTGATAGTACTACCTCTACAAAGAATAAACTCTAGTCTTTGACTGGGCAGGAAAATGTCAGTCTGTTGGCTCTATCCCTCATAGAGGGACAGTTATTATAATAATAATAATACTCAATATTTATTGAGAGGTTACTCTATGCCAGCAGTATTCTAACAAGTTTATAGGAATTAAATCATTGAATTTGCTCACAAAATATCACTAAAGTAGATTATATTATGATTATCTATTTAACGGATAAAAAACTATAGTAAAATGTGGTTATAACTTTGGATGATTTTAACACTAGTGAGTGACAGAACTTGGATAAAATATAGGCAGTCTGGCTCAAGGTACAGCTTTCTCTATTTTGCTGGGTCAGTTATCATTGTCCATCTGTTTTCTAACTTTTAAAATTTTATTGACATCTTTCATCTGTTGTCATTTTCCCTTTTGGTTCTTGTGATTTTTATGTCTTTTCTATTACTTTACCATCATTTTACTGAGGTTTTAAAGGAGTGGGCACCAATTAATAGTCAAGTGAACTGAAAAGACACTTCTCAAAAGAAATACAAATGACCAACAAATACCTGGAAAAAAAATGTTCATTATCATTAGCAATTAGGAAAATGCAAACCAAAACTACATTGAGATTTATTATCACACCAGTCAGAATGATAATTATCAAGAATACAAATAATAGTAAAAGCTGAAAAGGATCTGAATAAAAAGGAACACTGTTACACTGTGAGACTGTAAATTAGGACAACCACTACAAAAATCACAATGGAGGTTGCTCAACAGGTTAGGCATGGAACTGCCATATGACCCAGTTATATCACTCCTTGCTATTTGTCCTAAAGAATTAAAGTCATCATACTATAGTGATACATGCATACTCATGTAGCACAATTCACAATAGCCAAACCATGGAACTAGCCTAGGTATCCATCGATAAATGAATGAATATACATACACAATGGAGTTTTAATCAGCCATAAAGAAAAATAAAATTATGTCATTTGCAGGAAAATGGATGAATCTAAAGACCATTATGTTAAATGAAATAAGCCAAATTCAGAAGGTCAAGGGTCATATGTTTTCTCCCATATGGGGAAACCAGAGAGGAAAAAGAAAAGAAGGGGCAAGGGATCTCATGAAAACACAGAGAGATCAAAAGAGGAAAGAAACCAGGGGATAGGAGATGGGGAGAGAGGTGGGGAAGTGCTAGGGAGTGATACTGGCCAATAATTATACTGTAATATTGTGTGTACATACAAATACGTCACAACAAATTCCAGCATTATGTACAACTATAATGCACCAATAAAAATGTAAAAGAAAGTAAAATTATAAAAAACTAAAATAAATAAATAAATAAGGAGTGGGGCATGAAAGCATGTCCTTCATTTTTACTTTCATTCTCCTATTCTTTCCTTGGGTACCCAATCCTGCTACTCTCAAGATTTCAATTACTGCAGTGTATATGACACTCAATTTTTATCTTTAGGCCAATCCTCTCTTCTAAGCTTCACTCTACATATTCAAGCACCTACTAAACACTGCACTTGAATGTTCTATAGACAACTTAAGTTTCACAGATTTACAAGCTTAAACTTGAATTTATTAACTTCAAATCCTTACCTTACATTGAGGATTTCAATTTCAATCATTATAAACCATGGAGTTCCTAACCCAAAAACCTAGGGGTCATTTTTCAGTTTTCATTCTCTTTCCACAACTAATTAGTTATAAGATCCTGTCATAGCAACCTTTAATTTTTTATGTTTACAACTCCACCAGGGAGGAAAAACTATTCCCACATACTTTTCCATTTAGCCTGTAGAGTTGATTTTCCATACTGTTGCTAAACTAATCTTTCTACTCTTCTGCTCAAATATTTCTCTGTCTAACCAATTTGTAACATGAAATCTAAACCCTTTAACATAATATTCAAAGTCCTTAAAAGTTTGGCTTCCACTTCCTTTTCCATTATACCCCTACTCACTCTACCTATACCATTAGCACACTAAAATGTTTATGTAGTCTTTCTCTTTTCTTTAAGAAGTCTAACCTTAACCCAATTAAATGGAGTTTCTGAAGAACATGTTCTCTTGCACCTTATTTATTTAATTAATTAAAATTAATTAATTAATGTAAATTATTTTCTGTTATTGGGGATTGAGCCCAGGGGTACGCTACCACTGATCTATATCCCCATACTCCCCCCGCCTTTTTTTTTTTAATGTTTCATTTTGAGATGGGGTTTCTTTAAGTTGCCTAGGCTGGCCTTGAACTCATGATCCTCCTGCTTCAGCCTCCCAAATTGCTGGGATTACAGGTAAATGCCATGAAGGCTGGCCTCTCACACTTTTATAACTTAACACATATTGCTTTTAACCACCTTGCCAAGACAGTAATGGGGATAGTATTTTACTCAAGAGACAATAAATAGATGAAGGCACACGTTAGTGGTAATATTAATAATAAGAGCTATTAGGAATCTAGTATGTGACAAGCACAGTGTTAGCTCATTTACATACACCATTTCTAATCCTCATAATTTTGCAAGGTTAGGAACAATTCTAAATTTATTGGTGCCTCTGAAGGTGAGATACCTGCTTAAGGACACAATGTTAATAAGCAACAAACCTCAAATTTTAATTTAAATCTGTCTAAAATTCATGCTGCTTTCACCACATCATGTTAATATTGGTGTTGGTAAGAGCTGGGAAATAAGAATGGAAAGGTAGATTGAGAACCATTCCTTAAATGAAGCCAAGAACAAAAAGCTAAAAATTGAATTTTTATTTCATAGGTATTGAGTAGTAGGTTGAGAAACAGAAACCGACTGGTTAGTTAAGGAAGCAAAGCTTTAGAAGGATGAATTTAACAATATATTTAGTGAATTGTAGGAAGAACTTGAAAGGAACGAAGCTGGTTAAAGCACTTACCTGCCTAATAGCAGCTGTATAGCTCTGGTATCAACTTTTGTGTCATGTTTCCAAAATGTATCCTCAGTTGAAGGAAGGACATGATCTTCAACTTGATTCTTAGACAACACTCTGATTCTGAAGTGTGGAAAAATACTCTCACTAAATGGCTAACAGATGGGAAAAATCTGAATCATAATTAATTGAGCAAAAAAAAAAAAAGAGTATTATGGAGCTGGTCTGATTCATAAAATTTATTACTTTAGACTTAAATGCCTTACATATATCTAAAACTTTAAACTCTGTGAGATCTTTCCTAGATCAGAACCCCATTTCATTTCTGAAAAATAGGAAGAAAATATCCCCATTTTATATACAAGCATTCCAGTTCAGAAAGAGCAGCAAAATTACTTATTTATACATTTATTAAGTATCAGTGCCAGTACTAGCATCTTAACTCCTAGTTTAGACTTCTTTATCACCTCATCAAAAATTATTTCCAAGATTGTCCAGTTCATAATTTAATAAGAAATACAGGTTGGGGGCTGGAGTTGTAGCTCAGTGGTAGAGTACTTGCCTAGCACATATGAGACACTGGGTTCAATCCTCAGCACCACATAAAAATAAATAAAATAAAGATATTGTGTCCATTTACAACTAAAACATTATATATATATAAAACACACACATATTTATTTTTAAAAAAAGAAACACAGGTTAACAACTATTAAGAAAAATGAACTACTGGGTTTTTGTCTATTCTGTAACTTACTGGGTTGATGGTCTAAGAGAATCTTCCTTTATTGGAGGATGAATTTTGTCCAACAACATGCTAGTATCTGGGCTTGATTTCATTGCAGAAATCACCATGGCATTGCGCAGTTTGTTACCTTGTTCTAACAGAACTGAAAGCAGAAAACGCAGAAAATGAAAACTCTGAAATCCAGCAGAAATATTTGCAACATTCAATGTATTTCCTTCTATTTTCAGACTTACAACAAGGTTCTGTAATGGCTTACTTGTCCACCCTTCCCACTAGGCAAGAAAATTCCTTGAGGATATTCACTTAACAATAGTTGTTCACTGAACTTTTACTTTCTGTACTGTTTTAGATCTTGACATTGCATCAATAAAGTCTCTTCCGGAGAGAATAGCCTTCTTGTGGGAGTCATTAAATCCCCAGGCATTCAGCCAGGTATGGTGGTGCACACCTGTAATCCCAGTGGCTCTGGAGGCTGAGGCAGGAAGATCTCAAGTTCAAAGCTTTGAACTTGAGATCTTCCTGCCTCAGCCTCCAGAATAAGGTGCTAAGCAACTCAGGGAGACCCTGTCTGGGATGTGGTTCAGTGATCAAGTGCTCCTAAGTTAATCCCTGTTACTTCCCTGCCCACCTCCCCCAAAAGATATATAAGTCCCCAGGCATTCAGTTCTTCCAACTGGTATTTGTACATAATAAGTGTTCTACTTTATTCTTAGTTATTATTGTTAATCTCTTTCTGTGCCTAATTTATAAATTAAATTTTATCAAATACATGTATGTATAGGAAAAAAAATAGTATATATATAGGGCCCAGTAATACATTTTAAGGCACCTATTGGGGGCCTTGCCTTACAACAAGAATTTCACTTTCAATCATTATAATAAAAGGCAATTACTGTATAACCAGAATGACTCCCCATTCTGTGCTTTTATCCACTTTACTCTATATGATCCCACTGTAGTTCTTAGGCTTCCCTTTAAAAACTGAGGACCAATGGTATTATTCCGTGGAACATGGGAAGTATCACTACTTTATAGAATTCTATATTTGATTAGAAGGTAAATGAGACAAAAAACCAAAGTGTCTACTTTCTAGTGTAGAGTTTTATAACTTCTGAAAATAATGAAAATGTGGTGGTTAGTTCAAGGAAAACAACCACAACCCTCAAAATGTACCAAAGATATCCATAAACATCTAACATTCATCACTATAATAAACAAATCAAAATAGTTTTAAAACTTGAAAAAAGACCCCAAAACTTAAATATCATATCTTCAATGCATGATGTGAGAATAAAAGCAAACTAAACCAAATAAAGCTCATCCATTGTGGTAAACAGAATTCAATGTCTCAGCCCTTTGTGTACGCATAGCTTTTCCTAGTCATTCACACACTCATCTAGGAATTGTTTCAAAGGGATTCTGAAGATATAATTAAGGCTCCAAATCTGTCAACTTTTAAGATAATCTGATTATCTTGGTAGGCTGGACCTATGATACATATGACCTATCTATGCATATATATGTCTGTATACACATTTCTTTTGCAAAAATGGCATATTGTATATTCTGTTTTATAATTACTTCTTTCATATAGAATTATGAGATAACAAATGGGTATTGTTTGAAGTGTCAAATTTGTGGTTGTTTTTCAGCCATAGAAAATTAATATACCCATTAATATTACTAATCAAGAATACTGATTATTTGCCAGGCATGGTAGCACATGCCTGTAATCCCAGTGGCTTGGGAGGCTGAGGCAGGAGAATTGTGAGTTCAAAGCCAGCCTCGGTAACTTAGCAAGGCCCTAAGCACTTTTATGAGACCCTGTCTCAAAAAATACAAAAAGGGCTTGGGGATGTGGGATATGGCTCAGTGGTTAAGCGCTCCTGGGTTCAATCCCTGGTACCAAAAAAAGTTAATAATTATTAATATTTTGATGTGTCTTGTAGTTTTTATCTATGCATATGTATGTCTGTATATCCATTTCTTTTGCAAAAATGGCATATTATAGACTGTGTTTATAACTACTTTTCTACTTAACATACTAACTTTTTCTCAGTAAGTAATGGCTACACAGTATTATATTAAGAATTCATTTTATTTTTTTTTATTAAAATAAAGAAAATCTCTTTGGGATTCAGCTAGAAAACATCTGTATCCCAAAGAGATTTGGCTTGTTTATTCTCTGAGAGAGGGTGAAGAAAACATGGTCTACCAAAATTGAAAATCTGGTTAGATATAAAAGTCTTCTGTTTAAAGAACCTTAGTATGCAATAGGATGCTTTTCCTTCTAGTTTAGTTGATACTGGCTTTATTTGATATGGTTTAAATTTCTTTAATAAGGTGGATGAATAAAGAGGTTAATGACAAGCAATGTTTGATTTTAAGGCCATGTTACAATAACCTTTTCTTCTGATACTTAAAATGTTCCTAAGGAGGTAACAGCCTTGGTACTTTATTATGTATCCATATCTGTTATGATTTGGATATAAGGTGTCCCCCAAAAGCTTCTGTTAATGCAGTAATAGTCAGTGGTAACATGACAAGAACTGTAACCTAATCCTAGTTTGAATGGACTGATTAGATAGTAACTGTAGGTAGGTGGAGAATGGTTGAAGAAGGTAGGTCACCGGGGGGCATGCCATGGAAGGATGCATCTTCCTGTGGTTCTTTCTCCTTTTCCTGGATCTCTCCTTCCTTTAAAGACATTATTTTTTTTTTTCTTTTGGTACTGTGGATTGAATCTAAGGGTGCTTTATCACTGAGCTACATCCCCAGCCTTTTTATTTTTGAGACAAGGTCTCACTAAGTTGCTTAGGGCCTTGCTAAGTTGCTGAGGCTGACCTTAAACTTGTGATCCTCCTGCCTCAGTCTCCTCAGTTACTGGGATTACAGGTGTGAGCCACTGAACCTGGCTGATGATCTCTGCTTCCTTGTTGCAATGAGAGAGCAGTTTTCCTTCACCAGAACTCTTCCCCCATGATGTGCTGCCTCACCCTAGGTTCAGAGCCCTAAAGGACTTGGCTATCTATGGAATGAGATCTCTGAAATTGTGAGTTCCAAATAAACTTTTTCCTGTAAATTGTTCTTGCCAGGTGTTTTAGTTACAGTGATGAAAAAGCTAGCTAACACAATATCTTTATTATCAGTTCCTTAAGTCAAAATATCTCCTCTGTGCTCTCAGAATCCCTGGTATTTAACTTTATCAAAGAATTTATCATGCAGTAATGTTAACTGTTGTTTTTACCTAATTTATAATTCTGGGTTGGTTTTTTCTGGTCTTTGTACTCATGGTTTCTGGTACAGTGTCTGGCATATATCAGGCATTTGATAAAATGTTTTAATGAATACTTCCATTGCTGTATCTATTTATACATAATTGTGATTTGTTTTTAAATCTATCTCCTTTACTAAAATGAATTCCTTAAGGGCAGGGGCTAAAACATTTATCATTGTAACCCTAAAATTAAGAACAAGGCTGACACAAGACAGACACATGAAAAATAATGAATTGAGCTTAATTTTCATCTCTGATAAATAAAAACTCCGTTGGGAATGATAATATTGAAGAACAATTTATTGAGTCCTTTAAATCTGAATGGGAATTGGTACCTAAGATACTTTCCAAAGCAGGTTTTAAGTGGAATAAACATTAAGGAAGATAAATGAGAGAAATCTATGCATAAGTAGTCCAGTCATTAGCCTCCGAGTGGTTTCACTGTTGAAACAGCCATTTTTTGGAAAAGATTTTTTGATGTCATAAATCTTTTATGACATACCTTAGACTTAGAATATTTTAAATTGACTTTTAGGGAGAAGCTGGTATTTCACAGTATAAAGACTGTCATGGAATCTTCCTGCACCTTAATTCAATAACCATTTTATGCACACACTAATATAGCACTCTGGCATGTTCAGGACAAATATTTCCCTTACTTATTTCCTACATGCCATGGGTACAGCCCTGGCTAAACAAGGTATGTAAACAAAATGTGTAGATGGTATTTCAGAAATACAAGCTAGCTGCCTGAATCATTCCGCATCACTTCCCACTTTCTGGTATATTAGTACTATAAAGACCAGAAAAATCATTGGGCTTAGCTATTTATTGTGTCCCTCCTGGGACCTCAGCCCTAGTCCTATGGCAGTAGCCCAGTTAATCTTAGTTCCCTAGAATCCTGTGTTTGGAATAGACTTTTAAAGATTCCACCAAATGTCTACTTGAAATTTAATCCAATACAAGAGGATCATCACATCTCCAGCCCATGCCTGACTATTTACAGTGGTGTAGAATTTATAACCTTTTGAAGTGATCCTCTCACATTTTTGCATATGTCAGATTATTAACTCAGAGTCAGCTACCATCTGTTTTGTTCCGTCTTTAAACCCACTGATCCTAGAAGATTATAGAAGAGGTTGCACATTGGCAGGCCAGGGGTTGTTGTGCCTGGCATATTTTGTTTGGCTTGAACAATTGGCCAGTATAGTCTTTTTTTTTTTTTTTTTTTTTTTAATATTTTCGTAGTTGTCAATGAACCCTTTATTTTATTTATTTATATGAGGTGCTGAGAATCAAGCCCAGTGCCTGACATGTGCTAGGCAAGCACTCTACCACTGAGCCACAATCCCAGCCAAAAATCAGTATAATCTTGATTAAAATAATAATAATTAATAATACAGTCATGCCTAGGTAAACAATGAACTTACCAGGGCAGGGTGAAGCAGGGGGCTTTGCCTTAGGACCTAAGACAAACTGAGGAGCAACTGCCCCTTTTGACAAGGCAGAAGTTTCCTAACTCTTAGCCTATGTCTTCATTTTAAAATGGGGATATAATCCCTACCTCACAGTGGTTTTTCTAAGATTCTGGGTATAAAGCACTTTGAATAGTACCTAGCACATAATTAGTGCTCAATAAATGGTAGCTGTTTTCTCCAGGCTAAATAGCTCTTGTTGGTTCTTTTTCCTTATCAGCCTAGTTACTCTCCTTAGAAGGAATTTTTATGTGTTTGTGTGTGTGTGTGTGTGTGTGTTGCTGGGGTTCAAACGCAGTGCCTCACACATGCTAGTTAAGTGCTCTACCAATGAGTTTCACCTCCAGCTTCCATCATCTTTAGATCTGTAATGCTACCTACTTAATGAGGCCTTCCTTTAATGCTGGTGCTAAATAATCCCAGTGACTCAGGAAGCTGAGGCAGAAATTGGAGGCCAGGTTGGGCAATTTAGCAAGACTCTGTTAGAAACAAACAAACAAAAAGGCAGGGGATATAGCTCAGTGCTTGAGCACCCCTGGGTTCAACCCCCTTTACCAAACCTACATAAAACAAATAATTCTTTCTTTCACCTTCCTTGCTCCATTTGCCATTATCACCATCTGATACTACGTATTTATTTATCTAGTTAATAATTTGCCTTCCCATTCAGAATATAAGATCCATAAGAAAGGAATATATGTCTTTTTAGAAATGAAATTAAACTGCTGTATTCCTGACACACAGAAGAATGACAAACATTTGGTAGATGCTGAACAAATAACCACTTAACTTTTTCCAAGTCTGGTATCCTAGTCTATACAAAATATTCCAAGTGTAACACAACAAGCACTGAGAATAATACTGGGTCAATTTTCTTTCTTGTTAATGGAGTCTTTGTGTTAAAGACTAAAATAAATGGACTCTAATCTTGGAATATATTTTTTAAAACAGACATTTCCGTTGAAAAACTATGAACAAAATGTTTTCTTTATTAAAAAAACATACCAGGCTTGATACACAGCTCTGTGATACAGTGTAAGGCCCTGGTTCAACACAAAAAACAAGAACAAAAACTAAATCAAACCAGATGTCCTTACTAATATGAATTATGTACCTTGGTAGTTATTTAAAAGACTTTCCTATGAATGCTATAGATATTCTATTTTGGAAATTTTACTGGTGAGGATGGAAACAAATTCTTGTCATACTAACAATGTCACAGTAATAATATCGTTTAATATAAGCCAGTTAGTTGCTTTCATTGTACCACTCCCTAACCTGTGGTACTTAATTCTATTCCCATTTGCTTCCCACCCCACCCTCTCCGGTCTAAGCCCTTATATGAGTAAACCTGTCTCCTTTCTACTTCTATTTAGCGACACAGAAGTTAATTCCCAGGTTTAAGATTAGCAATTATGCTATGCACTGAATATTCTCATTAAGACTACCAGTTTTCAGAATGTGAAATGAATTTGGTACTATCCTCTCTGTACAATAGTAAAAGTATATGGTGCTGATAATACAAAAAACATATCTGTCTTGAATTATTTGGGGAAAAGTAAGAACTAATATTTTTCTCTGACAAAAACTACCCTCATATCCAATTCCTTTTAAATAGTTCCTTCCCCAATCTGCAATTATAAGAAACTAATTTAGAAGTTCCTTGGTAGACATGGATGGAATTGGAGGTCATTAGGTTGAGTGAAATTAAAAGTAACAGAAAGACAAATAATGTATCTTCTCATTTATATGTGGAAGCTTAAAAGTTGATCTCAAAGTAGTAGAGAACAGAAGAGTGGTTATCAAAGCCTGGGAAGGGTGTTGGGGGAGGGACAAAGAGGAGATGATTAACAGATACAAGAATACAGTTGGATAGGAAGAATAACTTTTAATTTTTATAGTAATAATAAGATAACTATGGTTGATAATAATTAATTGAATATTTCAAAATAGCTAGTAGAAACAGGTTTGAATGTTCCTAACAAAGAAAGATAAATACCCAAGGTCACAGATATGCCAGTTACCCTGACCTGATCATTATACATAATATACATGCACTGAAATGTCCCAAAGTAAACCATAAATACGTACAATTATTATGTGTCAATTAAAAATAAAAATTAAAAAGAAAAATAGTTACTTGTAGGGCTATCGTTAAATGGTAAGAAATTCTGGACCACAGCAAGTCTTTTATTTAACTGGTTCAAACACAAGTCTTGGTTCTCCTTTATAGGTATGCTAATAAGCAGAGCAATCCCAATAAATATAGTTTAGTTTCTGTTCACAAATATATACACACCTGAAAGAAGGTCCTTGGTAGGGGGGTTGTTTGAAGAAAGAATGCAGGAATCACTATGACTCTTGGCAACTGATCTAATTTGAGGCTGAAATTCAGAACTGTTGTGAAGAGACATCTGCTTCCGTGGTGCTTTGCCTTTTATAGTTCCAGACTCTAAACTCTGTCCTGAATTAAGATGGTGCTGTAGTCCAAAGAAAGAATCCTTTATTGTATCAGAGTTCTCTACAAAGTACAAGTGGTCCTTTCCCCTGTTTAAACAAAAGGACATTGTCATCAGTATCTAATCCATTATGGTAGCATGCCACTTTGTTAGAGTCAGGAAGAGGATCAGTGATGGCAATATAGCTTGGACTTTTGAAAGAGGTGACTTTCTTGCAATGTGACTTTGTAATACTGTTTCACATCTCTTAAATAACAGATGCTTTACCTATAGCTGTGGAATTGAATCTTAAGTAAAACAATGAAATAAAGAATTTAGCACAAAAAGATGGGGGAACAGTGAGCACAGAGCCTGATAAAAAGCAAAAAGATCTGCTTCTCTTATTCTACTCTGTTCTGCAAAATAATTCCTTTCCCTCTTTTCCCTCATGGACATCTACATATTATTTGGTCCTATTTATTTGTACGTTGGCTTCTCCACTAGATTGTGAATAGTCCCTAAAAACAGGAATTGTGAGGTTTTTTGGTTTTATTGCTGGGCATCCTAATTATGTATTCTACCACTGAGCTACAATCCCAGCCTCGGGGATTGTGTCTTATTAATTTCTAGGCTCTTGATACTGAACCAGGACCACAGTGGGAACTTAAAAATTATCTGCTGAATGAGTGATGGTATTTCTGTCTTCAGTTTTTCATTTAATCACAAATGAAAGAAAGAAATCACAAGTACAGTGGGAGTTAGCTGACAGACTGGTATTAACTCTGGTAATTACCTTGGTGTGGTTGATCTACTACTGTTGGCTCCTAATTCTTTTCCATCATTTTTGAGGGTAGGTACCCCATGGGACCTTGATGGAATCAGAAACTGGGTATGGCTGGATTCAGTATTCTCTCTGGATCCCTGCTTAGGTAAAAGCACATTTTCTGCCATGTCAGTGATAGGAAGAGGCTTGTAGCTGTTGTAAGTTTCTGATAGAGGCTCCAAGGCAAGTGAAACCTGAAAAAAACATGTAATATATCAGAAATTTTCTTTAGCATCCACTAATTTTGACTCCCCTACTGCATATAAATTATGTTCCCCACTCCTTACAAGATTAAGTCTAATTTCCTGCCTACTTCAGATGCCTCATCTCTCACCATGCTCCCCTCTCTTTCATCCCTCTGGCCTGGTCAGACCAATTACTTAGAGTTCTCTAAATGTGCCTTACATTTTATTGCTTTATATCTTTTTATATAAAATTTATCTTAACATTAATTCTTTATGTCCAGTAGAGATGTTATGTTCATTGCCTTCTTCATGTTTCTGCTTATTTGGTATCTACTCTGTTTCTACTTATTTGGTATTCACACATCAAATACAACCAGCAAGTATAGGAACTCACCCAGAGAAGCTTTGGATAATATAACCCTATCAGGAAAGTATGCTATTCTAATTTGAAGACTAAAAGAAAAAAAAAAAAAGCAGAGGCTTGGAGAAGATATTTGTATCTTTTATATCATCCTAATTAGATTATAAATTCCTTGAAGGCATGAATTTCCTTCTTCAATTTTTTAATACGGTTTTTCCTATTTTTAAAAAATTTTTTTTGTTGTTTTAGTTGTAATGGACACAATACATTTATCTATCTATCTATCTATCTATCTATTTATTTATTTGGTACCAGGGATTGAACTCGGGGGCACTCAACCACTGAGCCACATCCCTAGTCCTGTTTTTGTATTTTGTTAGAGACAGGGTCTCATTGAGTTGCTTAGTGCCTCGCTATATTGCTGAGGCTGGTTTTGAACTTTCAATCCTCCTGCCTCAGCCTCCTAAGCCAATGGGATTATAGGGGTGCACCACCATGCCTGGCTTATTTATTTATTTTTATGTGGTGCTGAGGATCAAACTCAGTGCCTTGCATGTGCAAGGCAAGTGTTCTGCCACTGAGCTACAACCCCAGCCCCTTCAATTTTTTATTATTTATTATTTTTTAGTTGTAGCTGGACACAATACCTTTATTTCACTTATTACTTTTATGTGGTGCTGATGATTGAACCCAGGGTCTCGCACATGCGAGGCAAGCGCTTTACCGATGAGCCACAACCCCAGCCCCCTTCTTCAATTTTTGATTGACTAATTAATAGTACCACACTCTTGGTACTCAAACCTAGTACACTAATGAGAAGGCATGGCACCTTCCACATTCTTTTCATTAGTTGCTAGGGAAAAATAAGCCCCTAGTTCTATGATGGAGAAGAGAGACAGTGAGAAGGGAGAAACACTAGGATTGAAAAAGAAGTTTCTATTTGATGTGGTGGCATGTGACTATAGTCCCAGATGCTCAGCAGGCAGAAGTGGAAAGATTGCATGAACCCAGGTATTTGGGGCCAGTCTGAGTAACAAAGTGAGAAAAAGAAAAAATAAATTTACTTAGTTTTTCATTCCTTTAAGTTCACTATTAAAAGGGTTTTCAATCCTCAGAAAAACCCAATGAAGAAAGCCTATTAGAGGATTAAAAAAAAAAAAAAAAAAGTCTAAAGTAAAACTCTGCAGGTGAAATTGAGGAATATATTCCAAAAGAAAGAATAGCAATGTTGTAAGTTCAAGGTCAGAAAGCAGAAGGAATTGTGTAAGCAGCCCAGGAGAATCAAATAATGATGAATTATTGAACACAAAAATGAAAAATTGTAGTTATATGTTTTAAGCTATCTCTGGGAAGGTCAATGGAATATTCTGTGTAGGGAAATTGCCAAGACATAAACCCAATAAAATATGCCTAGATTCTGATGAAGAGAATTCTTGAACCAGGCAATATACAATCCTTCAGATCTATTCATCATCAGATTTTCCTACAAAGACAAATGATAAGAATGTAGTGGGATGAATAATCTGAGCAATGGTCATTGTAATAGCATCACCTAAAATCCTGGCTGCCTAAATGCAAAAGTCAGGAAGTGTTCCCTTACCATTCATCACTTGCCAAAGACTACCACTGCATTCCTGAAACAAAGGAGATACTGGGGATACCGTCTAAGTCCTGGCCTTAATAATAAACTGCTGACTGGCTACTGAGTTTTGTTTTTGCCTTAAGCATATCTGAATCATTAGCAAAACAACTCATGGGCCTATTCTACCATTGGTGAAAAGGCAAAAGAAATTCCAGGCATTGTCTAGATCCATCTTACTAATCAAAATTTAGGGGCTGGCCTAACTCAGTTATACAAATATTGGTTGATACCAGCTCTATGCAAGGCTCTGAGGCAAAGAGATGACTAAAACATGGATCCTAATCCAAGGAATCATATTATTTTGTAAAGGAACTTTAAGGTATTTAATATAAAATGGTGAGCACTAAGATAAGGATATGTATATGTATAGATGCTATAGGAATACTAAGAAGAGGTTTGAGCTTGGGAAAAAGTGAGGAAAGAGTAAGAGAGATGGTTTCCAGGAGTGTAATACAAACATTTGAGTTAAGAATCTCAAACATGAGTAAGTTAAATAAAGCTGAGGGAGTTTGAAGTAAAACCTTATAGATAGAAGGAAGAGCATTTGTCTAAATTTGGAGACATAAAACAGAATATTGTTCAATCAATTCCTATCCTTTGGACCTCTACTGTTAACCCTCTCTTTCCATAATGTACCCAGTATAATCCTGCATGCATTTCCTCTATCTTCATTTCAGTTCACCTCAGTCGTCTCCCTGCCAATCATGGCTCACCCTTATGCTTACTCCTCTGCCAACTCCAATATTGAGCCCTGAAGATTTTCTTTTTTACTTTTCTTTTTCTTTCTTCTTTCTTTGGGTGCTGGGGATTAAACAAAGGGCCTCTGTTATGGTTTGGATGTGAGGTGTCCCCCCAAAAGCTCCTGTGAAGGAATATTCAGAGGTAAATGATTGGATTATGAGAGCTGTCTCCTAATCAAGTCTATCATAGTTTGAAAGGTCTGACTGTAGGCACGAGAGGCGTGGCTGGTGAGGTGCATCACTGGGGATATGTTCTGGAAGGATGCATCTTCCCTGTGGTCCCTCTCTCCTACTTTTCTGCTACCTGATCCTGCCATGAGCTGAGCAGCTTTCCTCTGCTGGGCCCTTCACTATGATGCGCTCCCTTACCTTGGGCCCAGAAAAATGGAGCTCATCATCTATGAATTGAAGAGCCCAATAAACTTTTCCTCCTCTAAATTGTTCTTAGGGTATTTTGGTCATAGTGACACAGAAGCTAAATAAAACAGCCTCATACATGCTAAGCATATGTTCTACCACCACAGCCAGATTTTCTATGTTATAAAACTATTTCATCACTTTAACTGGACATATCTTTCTTAAAAGGCCCTCAGTTCTCTAAAGTCTTCTCCAATGGAAACTTCCACTTTCCATGATAAGAAACATTGACTTACTCTTTTCTGGTGCTATCTACACACCAGCACTCCTCTTCTGTTAAATATATCATTCCTCTTCTGAAGCCTACACCCATCCACATATACTATAAATATACCATATACTTCCTCCATCCCTAACAGAGCAACCTTAAGATGCTTACCATCCTTCTAGCAACAAGGTTCTCTTTAGCACTATGTTGCCTACAATTATCTATTACATCTAAAACATCTAACAATATCAGAGATAGTAGTAAATTAGTATGTCTAATTTTCAGACTTATGCTGGTCAATGTAGCATTTAAAAAAATTAAATCACTTAACAATGCTTTGAAGAATTACATTTCATATAAAAATACGAATTTCTGACTTCTCTTGAAAAATCAAAAGATCTAGCAATGCTAGGCCTCCATTCCCACTTGGCAAAAATTAGTTACAGCTGACTAATTGCTTTTGTCAGGATATATATTCCAGCTGCAAATTCCTAACACGTCCCAAAGGGAGGCAGAATAACAACTGCTGGTTATAGTTCCATCTGGGGCCCTGTTTTAAATTTTTTTTTTAATTTTAGTAAAATCAACATTTTCATAAATGTAGTTTCACAAGTGGTTTTTTTTTTTTGGGGGGGGGGGGGGGACAGGTACCAGAGATTGAACTCAGGGACACTCAACCACTGAGCAACATCCCCAGCCCTATTTTATATTTTATTTAGAGAAAGGGTTACAATGAGTTGCTTAGCAACTCGCCATTGCTGAGTGTCATCTTCCTGCCTCAGCCTCTGGAGCTGAGCAGCTGGGGATTACAGGAGTGAGCCACCACGCCCAGCCACATTCACAAGTTTTTAACACAAGAATAGATACACATAACCAGTTCCATAATCAAGATACTTAACACTTTCATCACCCCAAATAATTCCCTTGTGCTATCCTTTTTTATAGCCACACCTTCTCCTCACCTCTAACCACTAGCAACCAGAGATGATAGTTTTGTCTTTTCAAGAATGCCATACCAATGGAACCATGCAGTGTATACTTGTTTAGGTGGGCTTCTTTCACTCAACGTGTTTCTGGGATTCTTCCATATGGTGTGGATACTCACAGTTAATGTGGCTTGTCACATTAACTTATTTTTCAAAAACTGAAACAGACTCGTGTTCTTGAGATAACCCTCTTTTGGTCACGGGGATTATTCTCAATTTCCTATTTTCTTGGGGATTTTTAGGTCTAGGTTCATGAGGGAATATTGTTTTGAAGTTTTATTGTACTGTCCTTCTCTAGTTTTGGTATCATAGTGGTGCAGGACTCAGAATAAGTTGTTTTCTATTTTCTTGGAAGAGACTACGTATAAGTGGTTCTATATCCTCTTTAAAGGTTTGGAAGAATTTGCTTGTTAAGTGATCAGGGCACAGACATTTCTTTTTGGAAGGTTTTAATCTACAAATTCAATTTTTAAAAATAGTTACAGATCTATTCAGGTTATCTATTTCATCTTGAGTGAGTTTTGGTAGTGGATGGTTTTCAAAGAAATCAGCCTGTTTCACTTAAGCTGTCAAATTTGTATAAACACAGTTGTTTGTAGTATTTCCTTAATGTCTATGGATTCTGTCTTTATTATAGTAAAATGAAAAAGAACATGGAATATTTTGTGTCTATGAAAAAGAGAATAAGAGACATGAAATTCAAAAAAAGTAGGAGAAGGCATATTTCTTTGTGGAAGAGAATATTCCCAAATGGTTTAATACACAACATAAAATGTGACTGTGTCAAAAGATACATTATGAAACAAATTCTAGGAAGAAATATGATCAGTATGTGGTAAAGATACATGAAGAAAACTAAATAAACAGAAGAGTATTGAAATTTAAGGCTTTCTAAAATGCAAATATAGGGGCTGGGGATGTGGCTCAAGCGGTAGCGCGCTTGCCTGGCGTGCATGTGGCCCGGGTTCAGCACCACATACAAACAAAGATGTTGTGTCTGCCGAAAACTGAAAAATAAATATTAAAAATTCTCTCTCTCTCTCTCTCTCTTTAAAAAAATGCAAATATAATAAGTGGTACTCCTGTGAAATGCAGTTATATAGTAAGAAAATAAAGTCTCTTTATAAAATAATGCCAACTGCAAGGCATGGTTGTGCACACCTGTAATTTCAACAGCTCAGGAGGCTGAGACAGAAGGATCACAAGTTTGAGGCCAGCCTCAGCAGTGTAGTGAGTGCCTAAGTAATTTGGCAAGACCCTGTCTCAAAATACAAAATAAAAAGGGGTGGGATGTAGTTCAGAGGTAAAGTGCCTTTGGGTTCAATTTGCAGTACAAAAAAAACCAAAAAAACAAAAAAAAGAAAAGAAATGAAAGCCCACTGAATGCAGAATTTTTTAGTGGTAAGGCTACAAACTTAAAAGGCAAGTTGAGTGACAATGTTAAATAATTTGCATCATGTCTCTTTATAGTTGATGCAAACACAGATAAAAGTAACTGTCTGATAGCTCTACTTATTTAAAATATCAATGAGAACCTCAATGTGATTGAAAAAATTTTGGACGTGATGCTCATGACAAAAAGCATGAAGAAAATAATTCTCTTAGGCTGGGGATGTGGATCAAGCAGTAGCACGCTCGCCTGGCATGTGCAGGGCTCTGGGTTCGATCCTCAAAACCAAAATAAAAATAAAGATATTGTGTCCACCTAAAACTAAAAAAATAAATATTAAAAAAAGGAAAATAATTCTCTTTACTGAGAAAAGTCTTTAACAGTTTATTGAAGACATGACAATGGGCAATGCTCCTGAAATGGTCTTTGTCAACAGTAGACTTGTTTCAAAATCTAAATCTCTGGCAACACTTTGCAAAGACACAGAACTCTAAACTATTCATCAACTTCTTTGTCTAAAAAGCGAAAAGTCAAACAAAACATGTATATAGTTAGAATATGAATTAAATAAATTCCTGGGTCAATGTTTTACTTGATAAACTAGATCAGAACTTATAGTATGCTGTTATTATTACATTGATATTAGGGGGCTTCGAGGTAAGTGTGATGCTAAATAAATATTTTGAGCTTGGGTCTGAGCCAAAGGAATTCTCAGCCTCAGATCACCAGCAGAGACTGATACAATCTGATTACTTATCTGCAAGGGCACTCATGTGGAACCACATAATACATGATTCATTTTATTCCTTTTTCAAGGATTTTATCTTTGGAAAATTTATCTGGAAAGGAATGATGTTTTCTATTTTGTTCTATTTTTCCATGCTCAAAGAGGATATTCAGAAATGAAAATAATGACATAAAATGCATTCCTAAAGTTATAGAGCTAGGAATTAATATCCCAAAAAGATTTTTTTTATTTTAAATTTTATAAAAATTTAAAATGTTCAATTTGTATTTATCATTTATACTGAAAACTAACTTATGCTGGCTAATACAATACAGAGCAACACTTAGGATTAAATGTGATGGTTGAAATTTTAAGTTTTATAAATATCTTAGAAGTAATACCCTATTAAACAAAAAAAAAGGCAAAATTGATAAGTTTGATTTCATTAAAGAAAAACTGTTTTTCAAAAGACATCAAGAAATAAAAAGAAAAACCACAAGCTAGGACTATAAATAAATAAATAAGATATAAACAAATTAATAACTCCATAAACAAATAAATAACACCTAAGTCCACTTATATATATCACAAATACAAAAATGCTCTCAAAACTCAATAAGCTTAGCATGGTAGCAGACACCTGTAATCCCAGCTACTTGGGAGGCTAAGGCAGAGGATTGTAAATTCAAGGCAATCCTGGACAACTTGGCAAGGCTCTAATGCAGAATAAAAAATAAAGGGCTGGGGATAGCTCAGTGGTGAACACTCCTGGGTTCAGTCACCAGTACAGAAATTAAAAAAAAAAAAAAAAAAAAAACAGAAAACAAAAAACTTATTTTAAAAATGTGTGGGCTTTGAGTGTACCTCAGCAGAAGCACTTGCCTCATGAGGGCGAGGCTGTGGGTTCAATCCCTAGCACTGAAAATAAAAATTAAAAATTAAAATGGGCAAAAGAATTAAACAACATTTTACAAAGGTAAATTAGAGATTGGTACATTTTCTTAGGATGGGGGCAGAGAGTTAATATTTTAGGTTTTGTGTGCTCTGTCATAATTACTCAATTCTTTTGTCACATGAAAAAACATCATAAACCATATAAAAATGTAGGGTGTGGCTGTTTTCTAGTAAAGTTATTTGTAAATACAGTGGTGTTTTAGTGAACTTTTGCATTATTGTGAACAAAATACATGATAAGAATTACTTAAGAGGAGAGAAAGTTTATTTGGGCCTCATGGTTTCAGAGGTCTCAGTCCATAGATGGCCAACTCCATTGCTCTGGGCCCAAGGTGAGGCAGTACGTCATAGGAGAAGGGTCCAGCGGAGGAAAGCTGCTCAACTCATGGCAAGATCGGGAAAGAGAAAGAGAGAGAGAGAGAGAGAAAGAGAGAGAGAGGGGGGGGGGGAAGATATACCCTTCCAAGGGAATGTCCCAATGGCCTACATTTCTTCATGCCATGCCCCACCTCCCTAGTTACCACTACCATTCAAAGTAGGATGGACTGATTAGGTTACAAATTCCCAGTCTTATCATTTTACCTCTGAATATTCCTGCATTAACAGAAGCTTTTGGAGGATACCTCATATCTAAACTGTAAAAGGTGGTGAGCCAGATTTGGCTTGAGAGTTATAATATTTGAACCCCTGAAGAAAATATAAGAGTGGCCAAAAAGGTGATGAAAAAATACTCAGCAAATTATCAGGAAGTGCAAACTCTGCAGCAAGATATAAGTATACACTCACTAGCTAGAATGATAAAAAGACTTACCATATTAAGTTCTGGTGAGGATGTGGAACAACTAGAATGCATGTTCTACTGATAGGAATATAAAATTGTACAAAAACTTAAAAACCACTTAGCATATAGATCAGTAATTCCATACTTGGGTATTTTCCCAAGAGAAATAATAACTATGTCCACATACAGAGTTGCTTTATTTGAAATAGGCAAAAAGAGGGGGGGAAAAAACTCAACAACTGAAAAAAAGATTTATAAACTGTGGAATATCCATACAATAGGAACAACTAAGCAAAAAGGAACTTTTATACACAAAGTGATATGGATGAATCTCTGTAACTGGCTTCTTCTATTTATTGTATTAATATTTCCTAACCTAAGTGAGAAGCTAATGGGTATTTACTATATGGCTATTATTTTACCTTATACATATAATGTTTTGCATATCTATCTGTTTAATGAAAACAATTTTAAAATGATAAATGAAATAAAATATATAGTGCCTAATATATGGCAGGTGTGGGCATACAATAAATATTGATTTTTAAAAGGTTAGCATCAATGTCCTTAATTTTGCCCTGCTCAATCTCAAAATGTTTCTTTTTTTATCCCCTCCTAGTATAATTCTTCCTTCCCAAATTTAACCCTATCATTTGTCTTCGTGATAAGAACTCATTCCCATCAAATTCTCTTCAGAACCTAACTTATCAATTATTTCATTTTACTTTTACTCTCTTCAATTGCTCTTTCCTTTGGCCTACCAAAGTCTCCTGTACTCTAAAAAAGGGATGGCAAACTCATTCTGTAAGAAGTCAGATAGCAAATATTTTAGATTTTATTTGCGTATAAAGATCCTTTAAACATAGAAACCATTTTTTTTTTTTAAGTCAAAAAGCCGGATTTGATCCAGGGGGTAGTTTGCCAACCCCTTGTTCTAAAACATGATGCACCACAACTTCTCAATTCTGTTTCCTGCTACCAAAACTACCTCTGTAACCTAGGGAAAATTTAAATAAACCCTGTAGCTTCACTTGCTTTTAGTTGATTTTAGAAAGCACTAATTTTGGAGGATATGCAGCTGAATAATATTAGTCTCCCACTAGCTTTGCTATATATGACACCTCTGACTGAATCTAACATGTTAAAATTGTTCTTATGCAAAAGCTGACTTTTCCTATCTTTTCTGGCAGAAGTTGTCTTTCACAATCTTCCCTGTTCTTCAGAAAAAGATGACTTTTGTATCCTAATGCTTATCTGCAAGGTTAGCTATTCCTGAAAAAAGGAACTAAAAAGACGTGAGTCAAAAGACTTTCTAATCAGTAATTTTTTTTTTTTTTTTTTTTGGATTTGCAGAGCCCAGCACATTTGGTTGTCTACAGATAACAGTGGAACATTTTAGAAAATTTGTAACTACCATGGAGTCCTCCTATCTGGTATGCTTACACCCAAATTCCTATGTAAGCCTTGCACTTGCATCTCCTGAGCAAGATGGTCTTTTTTGGTGACAGCAACAAAGACCATCTTCTTTGTTTTGCTAGCTTTCCAATAATCATTTTTTCCTTGCCCCAACAACTTGTCCTTGAGTCACTGGTCTGTTCAAGTAGCCAATGTGAATTTGAGTTTGGTAACATTTTTCAAATTCAAGTAAATTTGCTGTGTTGCCATCACACACCTAACACCATATTAAGCGTTTCTATATTTTTTTCATCTCATACAATTCTTGCAGTGATAGTAAAATGTTTTAGCACTATTTTACAAAATAGAACATTGAGGGGCTGCGGTTGTGGCTAAGTGGTAGAGTGCTATTCTTGCACATGTAAGGGACTGGGTTCGATCCTCAGCATCACATAAAAATAAATACAAAATAAAGATATTTTTAAAAGATTTTTTAAAAATAGGATATTGAAACTTGGCAAATATAAACAATTAGGTAGTTAACACCAGAATTGTTTTTATAACCAGTTTCTTTATGTCTAATTCTAGAACACTTTTGATTATATCACACTACTCCCATTTCTTCACTGTGACTTATCTGGGAAACAGAAATCTTCAACTGGTACTTCTACTTTTTCACTGAAATGCCTACTATTTTTGTACTCAATCTTTCAGAATCTGATTTCTGTCTCCACTGCTTTATTAAAAACCATTCAACAAATCCAGTAATATATATATTTAAAAACTACAGGGCTGGGGCTGTAGTTCAGTGGTAGAGTGCTTGCCTTGCTCGTGTGAGGCACTGGGTTTGATCCTCAGCACCACATAAAAATATAAATAAATAAAGATGTGTGAATCTTGGGTGAATGATGAAATGTTCTAGAATTAGAACATTCTAAAAGAAAAATTTTTAAAAAAAATTATAAGCCACAAGTCTTATTATATCAATGATATTTAAGTATGATTTAAAAAATAGTGTAGCCACTTTGAAAAGTTTGGCAGGTCCTCAAAAAATTAAACTAGGTTACCATCCCACCCAACAATTCTACTACTAGGTATATACCCAAGAGAACTTAAAACATGTTCACTAAAGAACTTGTACATGAATGTTCACAGCATCATTATTCATACTAATCAAAAAAAGGAAAATTCAAGTGCCCATATCAACTGAAGAATGGATAAACAAAATAAGGTATATTCATACATCAAATATTATTATCCATAAAAAGGAATATAGTGATGATACATGCAGAAAACATGGATGAACCTTAAAAACATTATGCCAAATGGAAGAAGCCAGTTGAAAAAGGTCACACATTGTTCTGTATATATGAAATGTCCAAAACAGGCTAATATATAGAGACAGAAAGTAGATTAATAGTTGCCTGAGATGGGGGAAGGAGAATATGGGAGTGGTTGGTAGTGGGTACAGTGTTGCTTTAATGATGAAATGTTCTAGAATTAGTAGTGATGGTTAGTATAATATATACTATGTACTATAGTATAATCTTGTGAATATACTAAAAAGTCCCCAAATTATACACTTTAAAAAGGTAAATTTTATGGTGTGAATTATATCTTAATTTTAAAAAAGAAAAAAAAAACCTACCTGGAATCCTATATTCCTACCTTTTCATTTTTCCTTATTTTTTCTCTAGTCATCAATTATATGTACATATATAATTGATCACTTTAATTTTCCTGTCATGGATACAAAATCATTTTCCATGCTGCCATATAACCATAACTATGTAATTTTACCTCTTATAGATATAAAATATACCAAAAGACTACAATTTTAATATTTTGTTTTTCCAATATTAAAAATGGTATTCCCATAATTAAGCCTAAGGGGATCTTAGGCTTAATTATGGGAATCTTCTTTTTATGTTTTTTTAAATTTATTTTTTTCTACTTTTTCTATTGGTGCATTATAGTTGTACATAATGATGGGATTTGTTGTTACATATTCATACATGCATAAAATATAAAAATATAATTTGGCCAATATCATTCTCTAGCACTTATTCCCATCCCCTACCCCCCTCCCATCCCTTGATCCTTTTCCTCTACTGGTCTCTCTTTGATTTTTAGGAGATCCATTCCCACCTTTCTTTTCCTTTTTCCTTTCTAGCTTCCACATATGAGAGAAAACACAACTCTTGACATTCTGAGTTTGACTTATTTCTCTTAACATGATTGTTTCTAGTCCTTTTTATGGTATTTCTTTACAATCAGTTCCTAAAGTGGAATTACTGAGCTATATTATATGATAATTTTTATGGCCCTTGAAACATGGTTCCTACTATCTTGCAGGTCTGATACAATATATACCATCATCAGAAGAGCACAAGTAAACAAGACTGATAACCATAATATTATCAACATTAGGTGTTACTTTAAAATTTAATGTATAAAATATGACACATACAATAAAGAAAATGTTAAGTTCTTTCACTTAGTTGGATCTATTTCTGGATTCTCTAATCTATTCCACTGACATAATTACCTGCTTGTGGTTTTATAATACATTCTTACATCAGATAATGTAGATGCTCTTTCCTTATTCTTTTGGACAATTTCTTATTTATCTGTTTAATTTTCTATATACATTTTAGAACATACTTTAAAGGTATAACACCCCTTTGAATTTCTAAGGCATTTATCTGAATATTCAGAGTTCTCTAGAAAGCTCTCCCAAAGAGTCCCTTCAAAAAAGTGACCCTTTGATGTTTTTTCCCAGGATCTCTATGCATATCTGCAGCATAATATATATCACTCTGTTTTCTGGAAAACTAAATTAGAGGGCCATCACTTATATCTGAATCCTAAGTTAGTAGAACCTTACAGCGTGTCAAAGAAAATGTAAGGTTAATCTATGAATAAATCAACGACACCTCTTGGCACAAGTTTAACAAGAGATTATTGCTTGGCACTACATTAGAAGCTGGGGGAAAAGCAAAGAAAGAAAACAATCTTGTCTTTCAGGGAAATCTGGACTTTGAAAGGAAGGAGAATAAAAGGCATCCTACTAATAAGCAACTTTGGAGATTTTAACAGAATGATTATGTAATTCATGTTTATATGAATTTAATAGAATGTAGAGAAGAATGAGTACAGTAGGAGTTATGAAGGACTCTTGGAAATTGAGATAGGCAGAGAAGCACTAAATGGATTTGGTATGTTATAGTCTCTGTTACAAACATGAGTAAAGCCATGAGGTGATACATGGGACGCATGTACCTATCAACTCCACAAGGCTCAATTATTTCTGCCCCCCAAATTTTATTCTATGCAGTAAAGAATTAAAATGTTTTTACCTGAAGTTCTCCAAGTTTCTTAGACGTTGGTGAAACAATGGTAAAAAATCCATTGATTTGATGGGTTGGAGAAAGCTGAGCTAGTCCACTGATCTGAACTTTACCAATTGGAAGATGATCAAGTTTGGTGATTACTTCCAGCACCAGCACAGCCATATCTAATTAAAAATAATGATAACTTAGATATTTTTCATTTATTTTTAAGTTTGGAAATGGATGAGGGATATACATTGAAAAACACTTTTACTTAAAAATTTCAAATAAACCAGACACTTTCACTTTCAATACCAATTTAGGGGTAGGGGGGTAGTGGAAGTGTAAGCCCAAGACCAAAAGAACAAGTATGTTTCAGAGAAGACTGATAAATACCTTACACTAAGTGGGGGGGGGGGGATACTGAATAAAATACTTAGTATACCAAGTATCTGGACAAGGAATATACTTTAAAAGAGTACTGTACTAACCATATTTGCCAAGAACTTAGGCTTTGTCTTTGAAATATAAAAGCAACAAATCTCAGTTGAATTCTTTCATTGAATTAGACAAAAGGCTGCTCTTACATAGCTGAAAGGTTTGGTTCCTGTCTCCCAGGAGTATCTAACTGCTTACTCCTGGGTTATATCTGGAGAACTGAGCTAATGAAATAAATCCCTTGAAACTAAGGAATGGAAATATATACTTTAACTGTTTTCTTCAATTATTCATTTAGACCTAATACCTTCATGGTCATCATTCATAGAAGGATAAATATTAAGAATGCAAAATGATTCTATGATCATTTCAAGAAAGTACAACTTCTGAAGATTTTTAAATTGTTTTTAGATATTGATGGATCTTTATTTTATTCATTTATTTATATGCAGTGCTGAGAATCGAACCCAGTGCCTCACACATGCTAGGCAAGTGCTCTACCACTGAGCCACAACTCCAGCCCCAACTTCTGAATATTTTATTACCAAAGTTGAGAAATAGTTCACTTTCACCACTGAAAGAAAAGCATGTGGAACTTATAATGAGAAGACCTGTGGTTGTGTCTTGGTTCTAATATTCACAAACTATTTCTGTGTAAACCACAACTATCTATAAACAGGCATTATAACACCATATAGTTGCTATGTGAGAAATTAAGGTACACAGGGCCCTTCTACTACACCATAGTCGCTAAATGGCTATTATATGACTTCAGGCAAATTACTTAATAAACCACAGTCCCTTTCTTACCTACTCATGGGGGTTTTCTAAAAAAATCATATGAGCTAATAGAAGCAAAAATGTTTTGTAGTCTATAAAATGATATGCACAGGTGGAATAAGAGAAATAGATCAACATTTGTGGGCTCTTTACTAACAGCCAAGTTCTCCCATGTCTCATTAATCCTCTTTATGATTCTATGATATAGATGTTTCTGTCTCTATCTGGGGATAAAACAAGCTCAGAGAGGTCACATAAAATTCCTGAGTTTAATAAGCTTTAAAGTTCCAGAACTAGGCTAAAACTCAGTTCTACTGAATTATATACCTCTTCATTATTCATTATAATGCTTAATCCCCAATAGACTTCTAACCTTTATCCTTCATTTTTGCTGTTACTAGAATTCCCATTGTTCAGCATTATTACCACCCCTCCTGTCTTGCATTTTCCTACTAATTAAATCTTATGAAATTATAGAGAGGCAAAAATCAAGTGGTAAGGCCCACAGAAGTACCATAATTTTTCCAGTTTCTACTTTAACCTTTCCATATTCCAAATATTTTCATGGCTGCTATTTCCTACAAAGCAATAAAGAGCAAGGGAGGAAAAATGTAAGAGAATGTGAGGCACATCTCCAAATCCTATAATCCTTCTAGTTTTTGAATCCACATGGCATAGCAGAAATATTAATGTTCTTAGAATCACCAGCCTCCCTGAAATTAGGGTTAGTGTTATGGTAACCTTGGGTTGATCACTTTTAACTCTTTGAACCTCAAATTCATGACTTAGAAAACAAGGCAAATACATAATACAAACATACAGATCCTCATAGAATGCATTCTAGTACTTCCCAGAGACTTTATTACTTTAATTCTTCAATTATATTTTCACTTTCACTTTCACACACACACAAAAAGCTTTAAAAGACTAAAATTGCAGAACTGGGGTTGTGGCTCAGTGGTAGAGTGCTTGCCTAGCATGTATGAGGCACTGAGTTCGAACTACTCAGCACCACCTAAAAATAAAGAAATAAAATAACGGTATTGTGTCCATATACAATTAAATTTTTTTTTAAAAATGCAAAGATTTTTCTCAATAATTAAAAAAATCAATATTTAACAGGTATTTACAATTTCCTTAACTTCTTTTCAGAACAAGACAAAATAGACATAAAGAAATAAAATTTAAAAACTTTGCCAATGTCACAGGGTCATTTGAAACACCAAGATGATGGAAGTGAAAGTATTTCATAAATTGCAAAATATTATACACATTCCCTTGTTTTCCTATGTTATTTTTATTTAAATGCATATAAACTATTGACTACCTTAACTTCCAAACTGGACTAATTCATATTTTATGCTGATATGTAACATCATATTCATTAATTTTTGTTATTTTATTTTCAGTGAAATATGCATAAGAGTATATAAAAGAAAAACAATAAAACACCCACCCACCATACAGCTCAAGAAATAGTAATACTTTTCTGAAGTTGTCAGTTAGAGCACACAACCTTACGAATTAATATTTGATCTCTTGACTCTTCGTTCTTTAAAAAACATGTCATGCTCATGTCCACAAGTGGGCCATCACTTACAAGGTTCACTTTATCTATCTCCTACCCAAATCCTACTTCTTCCATGACTTCTTTACTTCTTTCCTACATAGATATATGAAATTTGGGTGCTGACACATTTGGTGTTTATCTCTTTCAAAGATGGGAGAATTAGGCACAGGAAGATGAAATAGCTTGCTCAAAGTAAAGTAGCAAGAGTAAAGAACAGAAGTAGGATTCTGGCTCCTCAGTAATTAAAAATTAGCCCTTAATTAATGACCTAGAATATTCATATGATACTATGTATACCAAGTAATCAGATATTTAATTATATACTTTTTGACACTGCTCACTACCATTTCATATATGTCAGTTTTGTGTTTTCCAACTTTTTAAAAATTTTTTTAATATATATATATTTTTAGTTGTAGTTGGACACAATACCTTTGTTTTTTATTTATGTGGTGCTGAGGATTGAACCCAGTACCTTGTACATGCTAGGTAAGCGTTCTGCCACTCAGCCACAGCCCCAGCCCCTCAACTATTTTTCCCTTTATTTAATTAATTTATTTATTTGCAGCCAAATATTTCAGTTTTATTACAGTTCTGAGGGGAGCCCATTAGGCTGGCAGGTGGTTCTGCTCATGTAGTCATTCAGGGACCATGGCTGACAATGGTTCTGCAATTTTCAACATGTGGCTTTCAGGAGCCCCTAGTCTTTAGCACTCCAGCCAACAGGAAGGGGAGAAAGAATGTTGGGGAGGACATGGGCAGGGTTTCAGGACCTCAACCTGGAGATGGCATTCATCACTTCTGCTCCCAGGCCTTTCCTCCAGAAAGAACCCATCTTTCCTCTCAGGATCTGCCCAGTTTTATTTATTTATTTATTTTATGTGGTGCCAAGGATTGAACCCAATGCCTCACACATGCTAGGTGAGCACTCTCCCCCACTGAGCCACAACTCCAGCCCTTCAACTAGTTTTTTTTTTTTTAATTGGTTCTCAAAACATTACAATGATCTTGACATATCAAATATCATACATTTGATTCAAATGGGGTATGAATTCTTATTTTTACCTCGTGTACAGATTGCAGGACCTTCAACTAGTTTTTAAGTTCCTTTTCAGTGGGGCCTATTTTTAAATCTCTGTATTCCCCAAGTGCCTAAGACTCATATATGTATAAGATTTTCATCAACAATGTATCAAGTGTTGGACCAATCACCTTACAAACACTTTTTCATTTACTCTTCAGAATAATTCCTGATACGCAGGTATATTTTCTATCCACCTAACAGGAAACTGAGATTCTAAGATCTTAAGGAATCTCCCAGCATAGTACAGAAATTCAGTTCTGAAGACAGAATCCAAACTCTAGATTGAAAGTCTGTATTCTTCCCACTCACAGGTCACTTCTTCATGAAAATACCTAGAAGGGGAAAGGGTAGGTGATCTGATTTTACAGATGAAGAAATGGGATCAAAGCAAGAAAGGACTTTCCCAAGTTCATAACGCCAACTTAAATGTTCAGATGTCAAGTATACTGCATTATTATACCAGAGGATTCTCAAATAAACATGTGACCTGTTGATTATTATATCAAAAGACATAATTTCTCTTAGTAAATTTCTAATCACTCATTATTTGTTAAATTACATAAAAATACTACCTGAGGATCTAAGTTGTAAGTTTATAATAGCAAGAGCTATCTATGGGTATCCTTTAATAATTCTAAGTTATTTGTGAAGTTAGAATTAGATACCGTTCTGATCTTTATCTGATTAATTTTTGTAATCTTTACAGTAATCCACACAATGTCTAAACATGCTAAGCATTTTTTTGAATGACTAAATTATAGCACTTGTTTTTTATGTTTCAAAAATTTTTTCGCTTTACCTCTAATCTTCCAATATTCATAACCCAACAATGTTTACATGATAAATGCATGATTTTTATTGACTTGGAACTGGATTGATTTGGTAAATAGCCCCACTATCTAAAAATGTGTTTATGTGGAAACTTAATTTGAAGAAAGAAAGAACACAATAAATTCAGAATATTTTGACAGAAATGAAGACATCTTGTCTTCTGGTTCCCTATAAAGGGATCCCTTCATTCTCTACAAATCTATAACATTAATTCATTAAAAAAAAAACAAAACATTTAGGGGCTGGCTCAGTGGTAGAGTGCTCACCTAGCACATGTAAGGCACTGAATTTGATCCTCAGCCCCACAAAATAAATAAACAAACAAACAAACAAATAAATAAAGGTATTGTGTCCATCCACAAGTTAAAAAAAAATGTTAAAAATAAAAACAACCCATTTGGTATTTAGAAATACAGACTAGAGACTATAGTTCTTACTTAAAGAGTATGTTATAGTGCAGGGTGTGGTGGCACACACATGTAATCCCAGCAACTCAGGAGGCTGAGGCAGGAGGATCATAAATTCAAGGCTGGTCTCAGCAACTTAGCAAGACCCTCTCTCAAAATAAAAAAAAAGCGGGTGGGGGGCTGGGGCTTCGGCTCTGTGGTAGAGCGTTTGTCTGGCAAGTGTGAGGCACTGGGTTTGATCTTTAGCACCATATAAAAATAAATAAAATAAAGGTATAAAAAATAAAAATAAAAGAGAACTGGGGATATAGCTCAGTGTTTAAGTACCCATGCCCCTGAGTTCAATCCCCCCCCCTTTTTTTTAAGTATGGTATAGTGAAAAGACAATTTTTTGTTGTTGTTTGTTTGCTTTTCATTTTTATTGTTGAGATGAGGTCTTGCTATGCTGCAAGACCTAGGCTGGCCTTGAACTCCTGGGCTCATGTGATCCTCCTGCCTCTGTCACCCAGATATCTAAGACTAAGAATCATGAGTTTTGGTGTCAGTCAAAAGTGGATTCAAATCCTAGTTCTGCCATTTATCAACTGTGACATTAGAGAGTATGCATTTCATCTCTCTGAACCTTCGTATTGTCTAAAAACAGAAAATACCTATTTTCTAGGGTTATTATTTCAAGGATAAGAATATGTATCAACTACTAATCACAAAGTATACACTCAATAAATGGTAGTTATTTAAAGCCTCTAATTGTAGTTAATTAAAGCAATAATTAATGCTCATAAATCCTAGATACAAAATATCACTTATTGCTGACAGCGTACCCACATACTTCCTATCATATCTGTAAGTAAAATAACAAACAAAAACATACCTGTTAAGTAAGAAGTAAATTGTTTTGGACCACAGCGAATAGCATAACGTGTAGTAGTTCTCACAGCTTTTGGTTCAGTTTGCAATGCATCCCGGGGACAAAAGAGGGTACCATCTGATGTTTCTCCCCACCACCTCACTCGTACAAGTACACAAGTAGGAGGCTTTGCAATCTTCCATATGACTTTATTAACTGTGAGTTTTAGAAAGCAACGTAGCTGACCTTCAACCAGAGGTGGTAGACTTGTAGATGGTGAAATGTCACTCAAACCTATGGAGGAATCTAAGAACACTGAGTCAAAATCTACACAAAACATTAAAAAAAAAACAAAACCAATTTGATTTTTGAATGAAAACACAGCCCTTTAGTTTTACAGAGAGAAGGCTTATCCTGCTTATTCCAATATATGAGAAGTAACTAGCAATCCAGACCACAGAATAATCTACCCGGTCACTTATGCTCCCCTGATAACTAATTAGTATTTAGAGTTTGATTCTGGTTATTCTAAGTAAAAAACATACCAACTAAGATATACTAATACCAATTTTGATTGAAAAGATACTATTTGAAAAACATAAATATAATGATACAAGTAGATAGGTTCTTCTAGGTAGGTCCAATTTGGTTTCTTTTTCCTTGTGGTACCAAGTATCGAACTCAGGGCTTACACACACACTAGGCAACCAAGTTGCTACATCCCCAACCCTAAGTACTGTTTTGATTATTAAAATACCTATGGTTTTTAAAGATATTTTATCTTTACTTAATTCTTACTTAATTTTTTTGCCTAATTATTACTTCTTGCTGAACATAAAACAGCAACTCCGTTCACTTGATAAGTGATTTAACAATTCAACTCAGTATTATAATAAAGACCACCTGAATCTTTCCTTTCCTACAGTACTTATTGGATTTCAGAAGTATGATAAATCAAAATGTAAATGAGGCAATTACTATGACTCTAGTTGTCTTTTCACAGTCAGTACCTTTTTTACAAGACTTAAAAAAAACACACATTCCTATATTATATATACCTTTCTATTCTGACTTTTCCTTTCAGGAGTAGTCATGCCTCTTAGAAGAAAATATACTGGAATCTGTCAGAATCCTATACAACTAATTCTTTGAACCTCCAAAGCAAACACTCTCTCTACTGTCTATAATGGGAAAAGACCCATCACAACTCTCATGGATAATTAGTTTCAATATAAAAATTATGTGCAAGGGCATACCAGCTGTTCCTGCACATGCACTTGATATAGTGAGGAAATTCTTTTCTATGCTGTTACATTATGTACTTTGATTTTCCTCCTATTAACCTAATATGCTTGCCTGGTTTGACAAGGAGCACCAACATTGGACACCTCCATGCATCATTCTCAGATCCTCTCATCACTCCTGGCGGACAAGGCATTGCCTCAAAAATGCCTTAGTGATCATTTTCCCCCCCAGATTTGGAAATGCCCTTTTATTTATTTATTTTTAGTGATCATTTTTTAAAACATATTTTTTTTTAGTTGTCGGTAGACATTTATTTATTTATTTAGCTATTTACATGCAGTGCTGAGAATCAGACCCAGTGCCTCACACATGCTTGGCAAGTGTTCTACCACTGAGCCACAACCGTAGCCCCTTAGTTATCATTAAACAGGACGAAATTAATTCCCAGACTGCAGTTTCAGTCCTTAACCTAATAGCCTAATGTTCTACCACTGTTTCCAATATCTTTATCCTCACCAAACTGACTATAATGTCAAAGGGCAAGGTCACCCAATATCCTCTGCCCTGCTCTTGGAGGTAGCCTTGTAGAGATTCAATTTCTAGTTTCCTGATCTGCCCTAAATTCCTAGGATGGACTCTTCTTATTGCAGCTAACATCTTCCAGTTTCCTAATCTGGAAGAGAGTAGATTCATTTTGCAAGCTTGTTTCTTCTCATAACTTGAGGAGTTCCTCTCGCTACATATTCTTTCATCATTTCAGGTTCTTTAGGAGACCCTCGTGCCTTTACCAAATCCTACCACATTTTGTCACTCCCCACTCTGTCCTTTATATTATCTCTGGCTTGTAGCCCTTCATACTTCATCATTAACTGCTTCTCTCTTTCTTCATTCAACTAACATTAACTGAGTCCTGTTTGTTACAGTCCTGGGGGATTCAGTAATGAATAAAATGCGATCATTGTCTATTAGGATCATAAACATACTCCCGTCTCCCACTTAAGTTTCTTATAGCCCCATGTCAGCCGCCAAAACTAAGCATACATTTACCTTTGTTATCAAAAACACTGCATAATTTTATTGTTTTACCAGGACGCATTTAACCCTCATCCTACTTCATTTATCACCTCTTTTGCCTCCCACTTCAGGCTCTCTCCTTTCCATTTTCAAGAGGGTTCTCTCTTAATCTTCTGATTCCTTGGTTATTCTCTCTTCCACCCCTGATTTCCCCCTTTCCCTACAATTCTTTACGCCCCGTTTATCTATTAAGCTCGCCCTACTATGCTTTCCTCAAATTCTGACAGCTTACCTCTTTTCCTGCGCCCACCGCCGCCCCCAGGCCCCTGGCCTTTTCGTTGTTTCATGACGAGCCGAACCTCTTCACCAACTCAACTCTGGCCCCAGAAGGCAAGCTGTACCCTCCCGCCATCCCGTCCCTCGGTGCCTGCGTTCCCCGGCAACCGGCGCCGCTGGGCAGCCTGGGAGGCAGGAAGAAGCGACTCTTTCTCCAACAGCCTCCGGAAAGCAGTGGGAAGAGAAGGCGCCAAGACGCCTTCCCGCCAATAGACTACAACACCCAGGATGCTTTGCTACATTACCTCTGCGGGGTTGGAAGGGGGCACGTCCATCTGCGCAAGCGCACAGGGATACGCCCTTTGAGGACTCCATTGCCCAGCGTGCATTGCCTTTAGGAGCGCTCCTTCTTCCGGCGAGGGGTTGTCGAGTTCTCCGCTGGGGTTTGAGGAGTTCGCAGACTCCGTTACCCAGCTTCCTTTGTGGAATGGCTGTTGCGCACTTCCGGTGGAAACGCTAAGGCGAGGGGGTGGAGTTTACAGAGCCGGTGGGCGGTAGGCGGTGCTGCCGGTAGCTGGGTGCTGTCCAAAAGCGACTGGGCGTCGTTAGGAGTGAGCTGTGACCGGTTGGGCCTCACCTAGCGTGGGAAGAAGCTTCGGCACTGTTTGACTGTGTGCGGCCTCCTCTTGATGTCGGCCCTCGAAAAGAGCATGCACCTCGGCCGCCTGCCCCCTCGCCCTCCTCTACCCGGTAGCGGGGGCAGTCAGAGCGGAGCCAAGATGCGAATGGGGTACGTGACTTGTACCTCTTCTCCTTAGAGGCCAGATCCGGGCCTCTAAAAATGGGGTCTTGGCGTTTAGAGCGGCACGGGAAGGGAGGCTTAGGATAGGAGGAAATATTGGCGACGACCTGAGACGTTTCGATGGAGTAGAAGGCAGATACGAGGACTAGGGGCGGCGACAAGTGAACAGAAATTGGAGGACAGATTATATTGTTGAAGGGAGAAGGAAATGAGGGAAACATTGGAGAAGCTGAGAAAATAATTTAAAGGATGAGAGAAGCAACTCTGGAAGAAGGAATAGAGGTTGGAGGGAAGACTAGAACAGTAGCAGAGGTGGGGGTAAATCTGCCAGGGAAGATTGAGGGGAATGGGAAAAGATTGAGAGAAAAGTTGATGGTAATCGGGCTGGGGGGGTGGGGGGGTGGGGGGAACTAAGGAAAGATTTGGCGGGAGTATAAAGGCTGAGAACTGAGCTGAATGTTAGAAAGGCTGAGTACAGGGCTGGGGGTTTAACTCTATGTTAGAGAACTTGCCTGGCATGCACAAAGTCCTGGGTTCAATCCTCAGCACTGGGGGTGGGGGAGGCTGAATAAAGAACATCTGAGGCAGGACTGGAGAAAGAAAGAACTAGGGAGCAGAAGGTTCTAGAGAGAGTTCCCAGAGTGTAAGAGGCAGATTCAGGGAGTGAGGAGAGACTAGGAGATTAGGTCCCTTAAGGGAGAACTGAGAATGCTTGGGGAATAGGCCTAAGGAAAGGTAAAGAACATATACAGATCGACTTTAAAGGTAATAGGAATACACTGAGAAGCTGGGAAGAGTAGGGGAGGTGTGATGAGGGAGAGGATGGAATTTAGAGAGTGGCTGTAGGCTCTAAAGATTGAGAAATGGCTAGAAATCTGGTTCAATGAATGGAAAACCTATAGAGGTAAGGTCTTGGAAGCTTAAAGAGGAAGTTTGGGGCCGTTGTTTTTGCTAGGTGAATAGGGCTGAGGGAGGCTATATACTGATCTAAGACTCAGAATTAGTGAAGCACTGAGAGTAGCCACTTAAATATATTTTTGGAAAACGGTTTGCTAGAAAGGAAGAACTGTATTGAAGAGAAAAGCTTTGGAATTTGGTTTTTGAATGGAATGTGCTGAAGTAGGGGATATTTGGGTGTAGAAGAAAGCATGATGAGTTGAACATGGGAGAAGTAGTTGCTGTAAGCAGAAAATTGAATAGGCATTGGATTTTGAGGAATATTTATAAGAATCAGGATTCTGGGGATGACTAATTAAAGAGAAAAGGGATAGAAGGAATGCTTAAGGATGAGGTAGTTAAGAGTGCACTGAATTTAGTATTCGGGTGATGTGTTAGTAGGTATTCTGGGGAAAGGACTGTACATACTACTTTTAAAGAAGTAATGTGTTTAAAAAAACTATTAAAAAGGAGATGAGGACAGGAGATGTAGTACTGTGAAAGTTGATCATGGGAATAAAAAAAAGAGAATTCTATAAAGTAAAACAGTGGGGTGGAGGGGTGCCAGGAATGGTTGGAAAAAACAGAGAAGGAAACTAAGAATCCACATGTTTACCTGGCCATGATACATACTAGAAAATTGAGAAAATCGACAGGAGAAGATAGGTTGATGGATACATAATAGAAATTGAGGGTAGGCAGCTGACATATGAGGTAAAATGAAAATTGTTCTGGCTTTGGAAGAAAAAAAATAAAAAGGACTGGGAATTTTGAGTTAGGCTCTTGATAAATTGCTGAGGGTTTCCCTGAAGTGCTGAGGCTGGCCTTAAACTTGTAATCCTTCTGCCTCAGCATCCCTAGTCACTGGAATTAGAGGCATTTGGCATGACACCCAGCTAAAAACATTAATTTTTAAATAATATAGATGCTTCAAGTAAGTTTAACTAGAGCTCAGCTTCTCACTTTGTAAAAACAGGAAGAACTTGGAGTGGGGGGAATACCAAGGGAATATAAAAATGTCTTGGCAGAAGATTGGTTGTTAGTGACTTCTTTTTAAATAGTTGCTTTAATTTTCTTGATTTAGGTTAACTGCTTATCCTAGAAATGAAAGTTCTTTAGAAAGATATTTCCTTATCTCAATATTGTGAACAGAAGAGCAGATGTTAATGAATATTATGTGATCCTCGAGTGACTTATTTATTCTTTTCTACATCCTTATTGATATAGAGTAGTCCTTATCTAAGTTTCATGTTAATAATAAAAATAGACTTCTCCCACCCACTTTGAATTATGAAGCTGGACAAGAGGTTTGACGTCTCATTTTACCACTACATCATATAGTTAAGAAATCTGTGATTCAGAGAATTCAGGATTCTGTAAAGAGGTAGGGGAAATATCTCCTCTTAATAAATGAGAAAACTCAGATATTCTCATGTTAGGGCATCCCTGGAAGCTTAGTGGTAAAGCCACTAAGGGCTAGAACTTGGGTCTTTGATTCTGTGGCCTGTTGTTTTGGTTTCGTAGTTGTATTCCTGGGAATACTTAATGTGAGTTGCATATGTTATTCCTTTGCAAATACTCTAGAATTCAGTCTTTCTTTTTCCTTTAATCCTGATTTATGAAGTTTCACTTCCACCAGTTTCAAAGCATCCTTCACTATTTCTCTCACTTGTTTTTTCTTATTTTCCCTTCTTTTTTCCACTTCTTCATCCATCTCTTAATCTCTTTATTTTCAGGTTGGACCTGTTCCCTTAACAACCTCTTGTATACCTTACTTGTATGACTTACCACTGTTTTAAATAATCTCTTTGCTTCATTTTTCACTAAACCTTATTTAGGTGTGTTTGCATGTGGAATTTATGATTTTTCTTGAGTTTTCTCAGTATTTCCAAAGTACTTCTGGATGATGTAATGATGACAATTAGTTTTTTAAAGTTAAGTCCTGTGCCAGGCATTGTTCTAGAAACTTTATATATGTTACTTAATATACCTGCCACCCTGCGAGGTGGTAGATATTTCCCTGCATTTATAGATAAGGAAATTTAGGCTTGGAGATTAAAAGTAATCCACCCTAGTACATGTCAGAACTAGGATACAGCCAGGTTTAATCTAGAATCTGTTCCCTTTTCAGGACACCAAAACTTTATCTTGGGTAAGGTCTGAAATCCTGATGTCATTGTCCCTTAATGGATGCTTCTAGATGGTATAAAAGCATAGTGATTTTGAAGTGTATTAAAGTTTTTAGAACTACCCTAATTAAGTTGCATTTGGGATCTCTACTTGTTCTGCACTCTTGATGTGTTTAGAAGGAGTAAATAAATCACTGCTGTAGTACATAACATTACTATTGAAAAGACTATAGAATATTAAAATGATTCAACATGTTTCTGGTTTATCAGTAGTACTACTTCTTTCTGATTCTCTTACATTTCTATAATCCTTAAATTGGCATGTTCATATTAATGTCTATTTGTATTTTGTATTCTATGAGTTAAACTAGGGCAGGGTTTTTTTTTTTTTTTTTAAACATGAGAAAACTAAAATGTTCGTGACTTGTTTAAGATGATGAAATTTCTATGTAGCAGAAACAGCATTCAAACATAGGACTTCAGATTTTTATTCCATTGTTTTTCTTTCATGTTATGTCTTGGACAGCAGAATTTGGTGTTCGAATGACATAGATCAAAGTTTAAAGCCCATCATAAGTATTTACATTGGTAAAGCCATTTACCCTTTTATAGTGTGCTTTCTTATTTCTAAAACGGGCATGCCTCTGCTTACCATTCAGTGCTATGAGAATGAAGTAAATACATGAAAAACAAAGTTTTGACACATAAGCTCTTAAGGAATGATAACAGGTAGATTATTATATATTGAGAACTGTGAGGAAGATTTTTATAAGGTAGAAGTTTTCCGGTTCTTATAATGTCAGCCTCTGGTTTTTTTTTTTGTTGTTGTTGTTGTTGTTTTTTTGAGGTAGAGCAAAATGTTGTCCAAGTAATCCTCTGTCTCCCCAGTAGCTGGGACTATAGATGCACTAACGTAGTTTTTTTCTTTCCCTGAATATGTATTTTTATTCATATCTGATTAGTCTTTCATCAAACTTTTAAAATTTGTTATGGATATCAGGCCTCTTATGAAGACTTTAATGACCTATTCACACAGAGAAATAAAGGGCAAAGTGAATTGCTTTGCTTAAAAATCACAGATTGAGTTACTGAAAGAATCATATTCCAGTTGTTCTATTTTTGTTATTTTTATTAAAATTCATTTAAATAGAAGTTATAATTCATGTACCATAGAATTCATGCTTTTAAAATGTGCATTTCAAAGGATGAGGATGTAGGTCAATGATAGAGCACATGCTTAGCTGTACCAAGTACTGGGTTTGATCCCCAGCACAGGGAAAAAAAAAAAAAAAGTACAATTTAGTGTTTTGTTTGGTTTGGTTTTGTATATTCAACAGGTTGTACAATGATCACCAATAACTCTAAAACATTATCATTGTGCCATAAAGAATCTTCATCCTGGTGGTACACACCTGTAATCCAAGCGACTTGGGAGGCTAAGACAAGAGGATCACAAGTTTGAGGCCAGCCTCAGCAACTTAGTGAGACCCTGTCTCAAGATAAAAGATAAAAAGGGTTGGTGATATAGTTCAGTGGTAAAGTGTCCCTAGGTTAGATTCCCCAGTACAAAAAAAAAATTAAAAAAAAGAAACCTCACATATTAACAGTTACTCTGCCCTCCCCTACCCTCTGGAACCATTAATCTGCTTTCTGTCTCTATATATGTGCCTATTCTGAACCTTTTAAATATAAATCCTACAGTGTATGATCTTTTATGACTGGTTCTTTTACTTGGCATAATGTTTTCAAGATTCATCTATGTTGTAGCATGTGTCAGTACTTCACTCTTTTTTATGGTCTAATTTGTTCTGTTGTATAGATTATAACTCACTTAATTTACACATTTAGCAATTTGTAGACACTTGGATTGCTTCCAGTTTTTCACTATTACAAGTAATATTGCCATGAATGTTTACATGCACATCTTTGTGTGGAAATAATGTTTGAATTTATCCTGGGTAGATACCTGAGAACAGAATTGTTGGGTCATATGTAAATTATATGTAAATTATTTTTTATGAAACTGCCAAACTATTTTCGAAGTGGCTCTTTGAAGCTTTTTATGATTAGGGTTATTCCTCTTTAAAAGGGTTGAAAAAAAGATTTTCCCAGTTGCTTTTTTACTTTGGTTTTGGTTTTTTTTTCCATGTAAAGGTTTTGTTTTTAAATTTAATTGTTTTAATATATTTATCTAGCATATATTCTGGATTTTGAGTCACCAAGAGGTGTTTTCTTCTTTCAGGTTCTAAAGGAATTTATATATTTCTTTTCCTGCCAAGACCTGTGTGACTTCTTTTTTCTACCTCCATTTGAAGTTTATTTTGATGTGCAAAGTGAGGAACAGATCCAATTTTATCTTTATCCACAGGCTATCCAGCTTTTAACACTGTTTATTAAAAAGTCCTTTTCTCATGTGAATTTCACTTCAATAAAAAATAATTCTTTCCCTCACTGATTAAATGACATTTTTATCATATATCAAGTTTCCACATAGATTTGGATTTTTAAATGAAATTTCCTTTTTAGTCAAGCCCATTTATTTATGTGTCTTTATACTTGTAATTAGAGAGGCTTTTAATAATATGCTTTAATAGGTAGTAGAGGTAGCTTCCCCCTCAGTCTTTTTTAGGATTTTCCTGGTTCTTCTTACTCATTTAATTTTTTTTCTTCTTCTTGGTACTGGGAATTGAACCCAGGAGCACTGTATCACCCCAAGCCCTTTTTTATTTTGAGAGAGGGTTCATTAAGTTGTTTAGGACCTTACTAAGTTGATCAGACTGGCTTCAAACTTTTGATCCTCTTGCTTCAACATCACCAGTTGCTGGAATTATAGGTGTGCACCACCTGCTTGGCTTATTCATTTAATTCTTATCTAATTCTTTCTAATCAACTAAATTAATTCCAGAAAAAAAGTCAGTTTTATTGGAATTCACTAAATTTGTAAATTAATTTATAATAAACATTTTTAATGATGTTGAGTCTTCCTTGAGGAAATATGTTATATTATAACTTGTATGAATCTCTCTTAAAGGAAAAATATTTCAGGCTCAAGTATTGACGTAAGTTATATTTAACATAATGTTACTTGTGATATACTACTTTTATTGTGATATACTACTTATTTACTAGATAAGCTGCTCACAAGGAGATCATTAGCATCACAGGGTATGTTAAACAGATATTTACAACACTTGAGCTCACTGCAATAACAACAGTAAGTGGCCACAAAGTTACTACAGTAGAACAGTGTGTTCTATACCCTTTTAAAAGGGTGATTCACTTATATCCCACATTTAGATGTTCCAAATACAGTATTGATTACCAATCTCAAGCTCATACTACTGGTGTATTTTGAAGATTGAATAAAAAATTATGTTGAATATTCAAATGATTCCAAACACAGTAGAAGACAAGTTAGTCACTTTTCAACATTCCTCTCTACACGTCCTTTATTATGGATTTTTTTCCAGGTGGAAGTGGAAATCCAGTCTGCCACTGACAAGCCATGTCAGTTGTTAAGCCAGAACTCTGATCAGTTATTTTTCTTTTTCTGGGCCCTACAGTCGTGGTGTAGTAAAAAGAACACTTGGCAACAGACATACTTGAGTTTGTTTTTTGTTTTTATAGTGCTGGGCATTGAACCCAAAGCCTCATGCATAACTAGGCAAGTGCTCTACTACTGAGCTATATCCGCAGCCCCATACTTGAATTTAAATCCAAGCTCCGTTCTTACCAAAAGTGGCTCTGGGCAAGTTGTTTTATGTCTCTGAGCCACCCTTAAAATAGAAATGCTTGTCTTTCAGAGTTTAAAACCCTTACTGACATATAATGAACACCTATTTGTTTCCTTTCATAAAGCTATGGGTAGGATGATTTCTAATAGCTTGATTCAAGATATGTGTGATTTTTAGAAGTCTGCTGCTTTAATAATATGTTATCACTAGTAATGAACACTCCAAACCTACCACAACTCCCAGCCAGCCATCTGGTTGCCTTCTTTCCATTCTCTTTAAAGTACTACTAATGAGGACATTTCAAAAGCAGTGGTGCCTTGATTTAAACGGCTGGCTGCAATTAAGCTTCAGTATTCAGCCTCTATACTACAAGATTCATAGTCTAGAGATTTAATGACAACAGTGACTAGTAGTCTTACTGTGTAGTTCATGACTCATCAATAACTTTCTTAGCAGACTTAGCAGCCTAGTAGATGTTGAAGTATATTAGGCCTATTTAATTTGTTTTGTTATTGTTGTTTTTGGTGCTTGGGGATTTGAATCCAGGGCCTCATGCATGGCAGGCAAGCACTTGTACCACTGAGTCACATCCCTAGTCCTAGGCCTATTTAATTTGATGTTTACTTAAAAATGTGTGTGTTAATATTTATTTATGTGTGGAGTGGGGTACTGGGGATTACATGCAGGGACTTGCTTATACTAGGCAAGCAATCTATCATTGAGGTACATTCTCAGCCCTTATAATTTTTTTTTATTTTGAGACAGGGTCTTACCAAATTGCCCAGACTGTCTTGAGCTTGATCCTCCTGCCTCAGCCTCCCAAGTTGCTGGGATTTGTGTGCATCACTATGTCCAGCATACAACTGTGCTTCTTTTTTAAAAAATTATTTTTTATTAATGTTTTTGTAGAGTTACTGGGGACTGAACTCGGGGGCACTTGACCACTAAGCCATATCTCCTGTATTCTGTGCAGAGACAGGGTCTCACTGAGTTGCTTAGTGCCTCACTTTTGCTGAGGCTGGCTTTGAACTTGAAATCCACCTTCCTCAGCCTCCCCAGCCAATGGGATTACAGGCATGCACCACTGCACCTGGCAACTTATATTTCTTATTCCTTGTTTTCTCAGGGTAAAATTTACTCTGTTTTTTCTTCCCCTTCTTCCCTCCTTTCTTTCCTTAGTAGCTGGTCATATGATTTTGTCGGTTGGTCATTATCTCCTAGTAGGCATCATCATATACAATATGAACAGCACATATTCTATGCTCCCTAGTCCTCTGTGGATATAACATTTACCCCACCAACTTATAATTATTAGCCAACTCTCTGCTTCTCAAGATTGAGCTTCTTTAGGATAGGAATGTTGTTTGTATTTTCCTGGTGCTTAGTATGCTGGTTTTCAAGTGCTGATCAAATGAGAAACCCAGCTCATGGACCTAATAGCCTCATTCTTTAACCTTATTTCCTAACCAGTTCCTTTAAGATGGCATAACTAGACTTTTAATACCTTTCTTCATAAAGCTTGTTACACTTCATAGAATAATAGAATTTCTAATTTATTTCAATACCAGCATTTACATAAAAGACATTGTGAATGCTTACAAACTAGCTTCATTTTAAAGGATTAAGTTGTTCTACCCTTGCCTGATTTATCTCCTATTTTCTAAGTACAGACTATTTTCCAAGGAGGTGGTCACACACTGGTGACTCCACCAATTATAGGGACCAGAGCAAGCGGTGTGTTTTCCAAGGGTAGCATTAAAAGCTCTCTATAGTTATTTCCAGGCACTATAAATTACCCAATTCACAATTTTAAAAAAGTGTTTCGTTGCTATGGATTGAAACCAGGTCATTATGCATGGTAAGCATGTGCCTACCATTAACCTACACCCCCAGCCCATCAAAATATTTTTTTTCACATGCCAGTTGCCAAGTTTATTTTCCTTGCAATGGTTGGTCATTATCTCGTAGTAGGCATCATCATATACAGTATGAACAGCACATACTCTATGCTCCCTAGTCCTTCTTTTTCTTCACTTTTTCAAGTTCTATCCGTTTTTAAAACTCATGAAACTCTTTCAGACTACTATAGCCCATTTATTTTCTCTTTCCCTTTTTAGTACCTAAAACACTTCTGTTATTTGTACTAAATTGCTGATTTTTGTATGTTACTGCTTAGTATTGCAGTTTTTATTGTTTTGTCAAACTTATCTGTGAAAAATTTTATGCACATTTATTATTTCTCCAATAAAATTACGACTCCTGGAGTGCAAGGGTTTTGTATTTCTTTGTGTCTTCTATATAAGCACAAATAAATGTTTTTTATAAAATGTTGATTTGATGGACATTTCAAATGGGTCCTGAGGCTGTTCTAGGTTAGTCTAGCCTGCTCTGATCTTCTATTTTCTTTTTATTGGTTTTTATTTTTTGTGGTACCTATCATTTATACCAGTGATCAGAAAACTTTTTTCTGTGTGGAGCTAGGCAGTAAGTATTTTAGGCTTTGCAGATCACATATAATCTCTGTTGCAGGTACTCAATTCTGCTGTTGTCGAGTGAAAATAAACAGTCACAGGCAAGCAGTAATATATCAATTGATATTGTATGAAGTTGTATGGCTGTTAGTCTGTAACTGAGTTCCAACAGTATTTGTAGCCAATGAAATTTGAATTTCACGTCATTTTCTTAGTTGTTTTTATTAAACAGCTTATTTAAATTGGAATCCAAAAAACTTCATATCTTTATCACATAATTTTCACTTCATTAATTAGTTTTTTTCCCCAACACCAACTTGCCCAAATCTTTAAAAATTTCAAAATCATTCTCAACTCATGGGGCTTACAAAAATTGATAGTGGTCTGGACTTGCCCATAGGCCTTGGTTTGCCCACTCCACTACTAGTTCTGTACTTTTTCTGTCTTGTAGGAGAAAGAAGATAGATTTTAAAATCAACAAACTGGATTCCCTTCCTGGTTTCACTCCTTAACAAATAACTGATGCTTAACCATGGAGCCACATTCTCAGCCCACTTTATTTTTTATTTTGAGACAGTGTCCTACTAAGTAGTTTAGGGCCTCACTAAGTTGCTGAGGCTGGCTTTGAACTTGTGATCTTCCTACCTCAGCTCCCCTACTTGTTGGGATTAAAGGAGTTCACCATCTCATTAGGTTTAACATTTTCTTAATGTAGTTTTGAGGAGAAAATGAAATGGTGTATGTGTGGTGGAATTATTTAAGTTGTAAGGTGTGATGTAATGGAAACTTCTAAGATGCATTTCTTTTCATATTTAAAATGATGGTGGCCAAGCCTGAACACCCACCTGTAATCCCAAGTTGACTTGAGAGGTTGAGGTGGAAGTATCACGGGTTCAAGGCCTTAGCAACTTAGTGAGACCTTGGCTCAAAATAAAAATTAAAAAGGGGATATAACTCAGTGGTAAAGCACCAGTACCAAAAAAATTAAAAATCTTAAATAAGTAAAAATAAAATGATAGTGTTTTAACAGTGCTGTTGATCCGGTGACAAGTCCTATGATTCTCATTGCCTGTATGTGAATGAACACCAAAACCAGTATCAAAACTTTCCAGATAGGTGTTGATAACTTGAGAGAGGTGTTTAGTCAGATGATTTAAGCAGTGAGTGTTAAAAGTAAGATAACTTTACATAATTATAAAGCCAGCATATGGGCTGGTATTTAGTTTTAGGAAACACTACATCACCAATGTTCTTATGTGGCACAGAGAACTATATTGGTAAGAGTGATTCAGAAGAGAGTAGGACTTTAATATGAAAAACTTTGTCAGGAATACCTTAATTATTTTATCTCGTAAAAAATGGAAAAAAGGAAACTTTTACACTAGTAAGTGATGTATGATTAATCAGTTTAAGTATAAATGAACTCATATAAAAATGAATTATTTTATATAAAAATATAAGAATTCTGAGTGAAAAATATTGTGTCATACTTTATCTTATAGTTGATGGTACTTTGTATAGACAGTATTTCATATATTCTGCTAGCAACAACATTGTGATCTACCTGTTTAGTCTTCCTTAATTTAATTGTAAACTCCTTTGTATTTTATTTACCTGCCCCCAAACAGCATATAGGAGCTCAATTAACATTTGTTGAGTGAATGAATATCACTTAGATAAAATGGAAACATGACATTTTTTCAATAGTTTAGACTTATTCACCCTGAATTTAATAGGGAAGTAAATGGGAAGGAGGAGCTATAGATTTGGTGAACATAGAAATGAGATTAAAAATTGTGATTATTGACAAGCTGTAAAAATGAACTTGTGCTCTATTTATATTCCCCTATGATTTAGTATTTATAAACCTCTGTTCTTATTATTTTAAGAAAATATAAAGTGTAGAAAAAAGAAAACATAAGAAAAAGACAAAAAAGAAAATATAGTTCAGGTTCTTGTAAAGTACCTAGCATATATACATGCCCTGCTTGTTTCATTTAATCTTTCTCATCCTTTTAGTTAAACCACCTTTTCCTTAAACATGAGAATCATGGTTGTGCTGGTGTAGTGGCATGCTTATAATCCCAGCAACTCAGGAGGCAGAAGCAGGAGGATCACAAATTCTGGGCCAGCCTCCACAACTTAGCAGGACTCTGTTTCAAAATTTAAAAAAAAATTTTTTTTTTTTAAAGGAATGGGGATGTAGCTCAATGGTAAAGCACCCCTGGGTTTAATCCCCAGGTCCCCCAGGCCCAAAATAAGAATTGTGGTTCAAGATGTATTTAAAAATTTAAATTCACTTGAATTTCATATTTATCTAAATGGCATTGTATCATATTATGGATAAGTAGGCTGGGAGCAGAGCTACCCAGAGAATTTACCAATATATCATTATACTGTTAGGAGAATTTTTAGTATTCATAACCTACTACTTTAAAAACTTTTGAATACAAACAAATCCATTTTTAAGATGGAGAATCTGTATATTAACATTTTTCACAGTTAATTGGAAATTGTTATTTCTATATTGTTAATTAAAGAGAGTTTGTACTTTTGCCCATTCCCTATACAAGTCAGTGTTTAATAGGAGTGGTACTTTGGGACTGGGGGTATAGCCCAGTGGTAGAGAGCTTGTTTTGCATGCTGAAGGCCCTAAGTTTCATCCCTAGTGTTACTTTAAATAAAGAAATAAAATACTCCTTTGAATTTTTATACCATTTGGTTTAACAGAGTTTTCACACCAGATATCATCTTTATGACTTCTTCCTTGACCAGTTCTTCAACTGGATATCATCTATGAACTCTTGTGACTTACTGTTGTTATAACTGTGGTATACAATGACTACTTACCTTCCCTGTCCTCAAATGAATTGAGGCAGAGTCCAAGTTTAAATTTCCCCCCCTCTCTCTTTTTCTTTAATGTGTGTGGTATTGTGATTTAACCCAGGGCCTCACACTTGCTAGCACTGAGCTACATCCCCAGTCCCCCATATAATTTTTTTTAGGACAAATTTTAATCAATAGAAACTTCTGGCCTGCTTATTTCCCTAGTACCAGGTAAGTATATCAAGGCCTGCCATTTAGAGCATACTAAAATGTCTCTTTAATTGAACGGGAATAAGCACTTAATTTATTATCTGCTTATACAGTGTAAGTAAGTTATGATTGGAAGGAAGTTCAAAAACAATTACCCTAAAGATATTTGCTCCTTGCCTTTAAAATATGTCTTTTATTGTAGATCATCAGAGCATGTAGAAGAGTCTGAGGAGGTGGTTATATGACTATTGATCTGACATACATTTCACCAGAGACTTCTGTATGGACTTTTAAATTCTGAATCCAAACCTACTTTCTATTATGTCAGAATAGTAGCTAATATAGATTCTGATTACTGGGTAAAGCCACATATGTTGATTATAAGGGTAAACAATACAATTAGTACTTATAAAACATCAAAAAGCTTTGTCTGCCTTTTTGCTTTCATCAGTGCTATCAAAAGTGGCTATTTTTTTATATTTGAGCTCAGATCATTTTAGAAAAGTTGTCATATATATTTGTCTTTGTGTGTGTGTGTGTAATCTTGTTGTGTTGACCAGACTGATCTTAAACTCTTAACTGAAGTGATCCTTCCTCATCCTCCTTAGTAACTGGGACTACTGGGAATTGACACCTTGCCTGGCTTATTTTTTTAAATTAGGGCTAATGCTAGCCTTTACAGAGGGGAAAATGACATGGTATTTGTTTGGAATCATTATTTAAGTTGTAAGACCATGTAGTAGAAAAAATTATTTCCTGTATCTCATCAGTTCTTAAGACATTTCAAGAACAAGCCTAAGAACAATAGAATTGGAACATTTCCTAAAATTCACATCAGCCCATATGCTGGCTTTATAATTATGTAAAGCTATCTTACTTTTGACACTTACTGCTTAACTCATCTAACTGAACCCTTCTTCTCCTCATGATGATTTAGCTCTTGGTGGTTAAAAGAGCATTTCACATTTATCTCCAAGATTTTCTCTCAAGTTGTCAACACATATCTGGATAGTTTTGATACTGGTTTTGGTTTTCACTCACATACAGGCAATGAGAATCAATTTAGAACCATTACCTGACCAACAGCATTGTTAGGACACTATAATTTTAAATATAGAAAGAAATGTGTCTTAGAATTGATGAGATATAGTAAATAAGTTTCTGTTATATCACTTTACAATTTAAATAATGCTTCCTTCTACACATGCACAGTTTCATTTTCTCCTCAAAACACTCTAAGGCTTTTATTATCCACTTGTTAAGAACATAATGTCAAGCTGGTATCAGTTATTTGTTAAGGAGTGAAGTCATGAAGGGAATCATAGCCTGTTGAAAAGGATATACCTTTTTTTTCCCTCTTTACTTTTAGTTTTTTAGGAAAAGAAGGCAACAACTATTTGTTCTCCTGGTGGGTTACTAGTGGAAATAAAATTAGGCATTTTTTTTTCTTAGTCAAAGAATTCTGGTATAACATTACAGCTGTTTTTCTTACGCTGTCGCAATTTGTCTATGTATTTTAAGCAAAGTATATTTTTGTGTGATCTGACTCAGCAGGTTGGAATTTCCCATGGATTAAGTATCTTATGTGAAAATGATTTTAAGTGAAGTAAAATTTCATTTATTTGCTTGAAACCACATCTTGTAAGTACCCTGGTTCTAAATATCCTGTCCTGTCTAATGCAGGACATTCTATGAAATGCTATTTCCATTTTTGGATTTTGTTGTATTCACTTATGAGATGATTTAACATACTTACTAATGGCCAACATAGAAAAGTAATAGGAATAGGATTTAAGATATTTTTCAAGTGTATGATAAATCAGTATTTAATTAAGTTGGAATGTTTTAAAAAGGCCTCCTGTGTTCTCTCTTGGAATGATATCAGATACACTTGAGATATACTTCCTTCTCTTTTCATGTTCCTGCTCCCTCCTGACATTATCTTTATAGTTGTAAAAATGGACTTTTTTCTTAGCCTCTCTGGTGCTCAAGTTTGTTACAAGGGTCCTCTACCAATTATTCTACATACAGCACCCACCTCTTCCTAGGCATTTCTGGATGTTCATTGCCAGCTTTAATGTTTTCAAGAATGAAGAACTTAATGTTATTTTGAGTTTAGTATTTAGAACTGATCCAAGGAAGTGACCCCAAAAGTCAGATTTTTAAACTCAGCTAAGTTTTTATTGTTTTGGATAAGTTATTTAATATCCCTTGACCTAAGTTTTCTCATTTTCAAACAGGGAAAATAATAACTACCCCAGAGGGTTTTTGTAGAAGTTAATTCATTTTTCTATATTTACTTCCTAAACTTCATCATATTATAATAATTTGGAAAAAGAAATAAAACCAAAAAGACATAGAAGAGGAGGAAAAATGATATATCATCAAAATTTAGTAAAATAGGAAGTAAGTTGAAGAATATTAACTCAGATAGCAGAGAAGTAAAAGCTGAAAACTACTTGGAGGAGAATGGAAATGCAAGCTTATCCATATCACAAGGTTTAGGAATTATAGATGCTAAGTACCTCTAAAAGGGTGCCCCCCATATTTCTTGTTAGTATATTATAGATGTACATAATGGTGGGATTCATGGTTACATATTGGTACATGCACACAATATAACAATATAATTTGCCAATATCAATCTTCATTATTTCCCCTTTCCCTCTCCTCCTAGTTTCTATCCTCTATTCTCCTGATCTCCATTTGATTTTCATGTGATGCCCCCCACTTACTCGCTCCCACCTTTTTTTTTCATTCTCCTATCATACATACTGAATAGAAAAGTCAAAGTTTAATCAATATCTCTGCTGTTTTTTTGAAATAACACAAAGACTTTACAGAACCTACGCAAGTGGAATAATAGCACCTTGAAGACACTAAGGTACTACCCTAAGACCTGTGAATATATTTGTTTGTTTTGTTTTATTTGTTTTAACAAGGTGGAGGGGGATTAAAGTTGCTTATCAGTTGTCCTTAAAATAAATAAATATCCTGAATTTTCTGGATGGATGCTAAGTAGTTTCTAGTGTCTTTTAAAGAAGAAGGAGGCAGAAGAGCAGGTCAGAATCTGAGAGAGATTTGAAGATTCTGCTACTTGTTTTTAGAAGTGGAAGAAGGACCTACAAGCCAAGTAGTACAGGCTTCCTCTAGACACTGGAAATTGCATTTAGATCTCTCATTCTGGGCATTACAGGAACTCATTGCTTCTAAGTTGGTTTTTGCTTGTAAACTTAGACATAGCTAGCAATTAGGACAAAAAGATCATAAGTATATACTCATGTTCAATTCAGATTTAAGATTATAGGGTTGTTTACTACTTTGATTTTATTTATTTTTTTCTGTTTAAATCTTTATTAGGGTTTACTCTTTTTTTATTAGTTGCTCAAGACAATACAATGATCTCGACATATATTTGATTCAAATGGGGTATGAATTCTTATTTTTCCACGTGTACAGATTGCAGAATCACATTGGTTATACAGCCATACTAGTGTCTGTTGTATTCTGCTGCCCTTCCTATCCCCTCCTCCCCTCTCCTCCCCACCCATCACCTCTCTCTACCCAATCTACTGTTACACATTTCTCTCTCTTACAATCTTGGTAATCTTGGTTTCTAATGACATTAATCCAGCTACCTACTTGTTTTATCCAAATACATATGTATATCATGTTTCAAATAATGAATTTTACTACCAGTAAAAACAACCAACAATATTACTGAATACTAGTTTAAGATTTCTCCCAGGTTTCTTTTTCCTTATCCCACCAGAGATGTGCAGTCAAATAATTGTGTTTTAAAGTCACTTGGAATAATTTCTACTGTATTGTTACTTATTCCCTTTTTTCTTAGTGGTTGTGATTGAGTTTTTTCAGATTGCTTAACTTCTTATTTTTAGAAGTGGAAGAAGGACCTACAAGTCAAGTAATTAATACAGGCAGCCTGTTATTTAAATAGCTCCAAAGAAAAGTTATTTAAATAATTCCAAAATTGAAATTATTTAACAATGTATTCAGAAAAGCCTGGTTTCTGCTTTTCCCTTTCACTGCCTCACAAGTAACCATTTTTGTTAGTTTTTGATTTCTTCTTGCACTTTTTTAAAAAAGTTCAAATATTTATATTTCCTCCTTTTATAAAAGATAATAGAATACATAGTGTTCTACATATTGCTCTTTTAAAACCTGATCATTTCTTATCAGTACACTAGATCTTTCTCATTCTCCACCCCCACCCCAACTGTGTAGTAGTCTGTTGTGTGGATATAACAGTGTTTTCAACCCATCTCTCTTGATAGCCATTGTTTTTTGTTGTTGTTGTTGTTGTTTTCCTATTCTTTTCTACTTCTGGTGCTGAAATGAACAAACTTATCCTTATGTCCTTTAGTATTTTTGGCAACTAGGGGTTGCTTTAATTGTTTTTAAACTTCTGCAGTTTTACCATAATGTAAAATTATGATTGAGGGGGCAGAGGGGGAGCTGGGGTTGTGGCTCAGTGGTAGAGCACTCACCTAGCATGCATGGAACACTGGGTTTGATCCTCAGCACCACATTAAAAAAAAAAGGTTAAAAAAAATGATTTATTGGATTTCATGAATCTGTAGTTACAATGTAATATCAGTTCTGAAAATTTCAGCATATTACCTCTTCAAATATTACTTTTATTCCATCCTCTTAATTCCTTTTGGAACTCAAATTGACATATGTAAGTCTTATTTACTCACCTGTTTATATTTCTTAGCTTCTTGTATATTTTCCATCTTTTTTTTTGGTTTCAGGGATTGAACTCGGGGGCACTCAATCACTGAGTCATTTCCCAGCCCTATTTTGTATTTTATTTATAGACAGGATCTCACTGAGTTGCTTAGCACTTCAACGTTGCGAGACTGGCTTTGAACTCCCGAGCCTCCTGTTACAGGCATTTGCCACTGCGCCTGTGCCCAGACTGATATTTCACATCTTTTGTTTCTGTGTTGTATTCTAGATATCTAGATATGTCTGAACAAATTACTGTTGGCTCTCCCCTTCTGCAGTTTCCTTATCCACAGATTCAAGTAATTTTAGGTGGAAAATATTTGGGGAGAAAATTGTGTCTGTACTGAACATGTACAGTCTTTTTTCATTATTCCCTTTAGAATACAGTATGACAACTATTTGTGTAGCATTTACATTGTATTCTGAATTATAAGTAATATAGAGGTGATTTAAAGTACAATGGGGACTGGGATGTGGCTCAGTGGTAGAGCACTTGCCTAGCATGTGTGAGGCACTGAGTTTGATCTTCAGCACCACATAAAAATAAATTTAAAAAATAAAGTTATTGTGTCCATCTACAACTAAAAGAAATATTAAAATATATGGGATACAAATACTGTACCATTTTATGTAAAGGCCTTGAGCATCTGAGGATTTTGTTGACTATGTAGGGTCCTGAAACCGTCCCCCAAGGACTCTGAAGGACAACAGGAATCTGTGATTTACCCCTAGCTCTACATGGTCTGTTAAACTTGATCACTTATTTTTAAATTTTAATCATTTGTAATTTAAAGCTATATGTATTTCAGATTCCTGTTTATTTTAATGTATTAAGCAGTTACTTTGTGATAATTTCAGTGTGGGAAATCTTTATAGGTTTGTTTCCTCATGTGTTTTATGCTTTTTGATTGTGTGGCAGTCACTTGCCTTGGAGTTTTATCTTTATTTGGTAGTCCTGGGCCCTAGAATGAAGGTCACTTGTCATCACTTCTTATAGTCGAGGAAATTGAGGCAGATTAACATGCTAAAGTTCACAAAACTTATACATGAAATTTAAACAAAGATGATCTAACTTCATAACCCATGTTATTGTCCTTAAAACTATGGGTTAACTCTCTCCTTGCACAGTATTATGAAGACTGCATATAGGGCTGGGGATATAGCTCAATTGGTAGAGTGCTTGCCGTGCATGCACAAGGCCCTGGGTTCGAGCCCCAGCACCACAAAAAGAAAAAAAGAAAGAAATGACTAAAATTTTTAAAAGTGCATATTTTTTGGTAATTATTTATTCTAATTGTTATACATGATGGCAGAATGCAATTCGTGTCATATTACACATATAGAACACAGTTTTTCAAGTCACTGTACACAAAGTATTTTCACACCATTTATGTCTTCATACATGTACTCTGGGTAATGATGTCTAACTCATTCCACCATCATTCCTACCCCTTCCTCCCTCCCTTCCCCACCCTCCCCTTTGCTCTAAAGTTCCTCCTTTCCTCCCATGCCCCCCCCCACCAATTGCCATTGTGAGTCAGCATCCTCATATCAAAGAAAATATTTGACCTTTGGTTTTTTGGGATTGGTTTACTTCACTTAGCATTATATTCTCCAGTTCCATCCATTTACCTGCAGATGCCATAATTTTGTTCTCTTTTAATGCTGAGTAGTGTTCCATTGTGTATGTATAACAAAGTTTCCCTATCCATTCATCTACTGAAGAGCATCTGGTTGGTTCCACAATTTAGCTATTGTGAATTGTGCTGCTATAAATATTGATGTGGCTGTGTCCCTGTAGAATGCTTTTTTTAAGTCCTCTGGGTATAAACTGAGTGGGGTAACTAGGTCAAATGGTGGTTCCATTCCCAGTTTTCCAAGGAATCTCCATACTGCTTTTCATATTGGCTGCACCGATTTGTAGTCCCACCAACAATGTATGAGTGTGCACCTTTTTCCCAACATCCTTGCCAACACTTATTTGTATACTTATTTGTTTTGTTTATTACTTTGTATTGTTTCTATTGTTAATAGCAGCCATTCTGACTGGAGTGAGATGAAATCTTAGAGTAGTTTTGATTCGCATTTCTCTAATTGCTAGAGATGTTGAACATTTTTTCATATGTTTGTTGATTGATTGTATATCCTCTTCTGAGAAGTGTCTGTTCATGTCCTTGGCCCATTTGTTGATTGGTTTTTGTTTTGGTTTTTTTTGTTTGTTTGCTTTTTAATATTTATTTTTTAGTGTTTGGCGGACACAACATCTTTGTCTGTATGTGGTGCTGAGGATCGAACCCGGGCCGCACGCATGCCAGGCGAGCGTGCTACCGCTTGAGCCACATCCCCAGCCCCTGGTTTTTGGTTTTTTGATGTTAAGGTTTTTGAGTGCTTCATATATCCTAGAGATTAGTGCTCTATCTGATGTGTTTGTGGTAAAAATTTGCTCCCATTCTGTAGGCTCTCTATTCACCTCACTAATTATTTCTTTTGCTAAGAAGAAGCTTTTTAGTGTGAATCCATCCCATTTATTGATTCTTGGTTTTAATTCTTTTTTTAATATTTAATTGATTTTATTTTTTTAAATAAATGACAATGGAATGCATTACAATTCTTATTACACATATAGAGCACAATTTTTCATATCTCTGTTTGTATATAAAGTATGTTCACACCAATTCATGTCTTCATACCTGTATTTTGGTTAATGATATCTATCACATTCCACCATCATTGCTAACCCCCTGCCCCCTCCCTTACCCTTCCACCCCTCTACCCTATCTAAAGTTTGTCTATTCCTCCCATGCTCCCCCTCCCTACCCCATTATGGATCAGTCACCTTATATCAGAGAAAACATTCAGCATTTATTTTGGGGGGATTTGCTAACTTAGCATTATCTTCTCCAACTCCATCCATTTACCTGCATATGCCATGATTTTATTGCTGAGTAATATTCCATTGTGTATATATGCCACATTTTTTAATCCATTCATCTACTGAGGGGCATCTAGGTTGGTTCCACAGTTTAGCTATTGTGAATTGTGCTGCTATAAACATTGATGTGGCTGAGTCCCTATAGTATGCTGTTTTTTAAGTCCTTTGGATATAGACTGAGGAGTGGGATAGCTGGGTCAAATGGTAGTTCCATTCCCAGTTTTCCAAGGAATCTCCATACTGCTTTCCATATTGGCTGTACCAATATGGCACTCATACGAGTGTGCCTTTTTCCCCACATCCTCACCAACACTTATTGTTGTTTGTATTCATAATAGCTGCCATTCTGACTGGAGTGAGATGATATCTTAGAGTAGTTTTGATTTACATTTCTCTAATTGTGAGAGATGATGAACATTTTTTCATATATTTATTAATTGATTGTTTATCCTCTTCAGAGAAGTGTCTGTTCATGTGCTTGGCTCATTTATCCATTGGGTTATTTGGTTTTTTTGGTGCTTAGCTTTTTGAGTTCTTTATATACCCTAGAGATTAGTGCTCTATCTGATATGTGAAGGGTAAAAATTTGCTCCCAAGATGTAGGCTCTCTGTTCACCTCACAGATTGTTTCTTTTGCTGAGAAGAAACTTTTTAGTTTGAGGCCATCCCATTTATTGATTCTTGGTTTTAATTCTTGTTAAGGTTTTAAGTCTTGTTAAGGAAGTTGGGCCTAATCTGATATGATGGAGATTTGGGCCTACTTTTTCTTCCATTAGGTGTAAGGTCTCTGGTTTAATTCTCATGTCCTTGATCCACTTTGAGTTGAATTTTGTGCATGGTGAGAGATGGAGGTTTAATTTCATTTATTACATGTGGATTTTCAGTTTTCCCAGCACCTTTTGTTGAAGAGGCTATCTTTTCTCCAATGTACGTTTTTGGCACCTTTGTCCAATATAAGATAACTGTAGTTATATGGGTTAGTCTCTGTGTCCTCTATTCTGCACCGTTGGTATACAGGTCTATTTTGGTGCAAATACCATGTTTTTTTTTTTTTGATACTTAAACTATGTAGTATAGTTTAAGGTCTGGTATAGTGATGCCACCTGCTTCACTCTTCTTGCTAAGGATTGCTTTGGCTATTTTGGGTCTCTTATTTTTCCAGGTGAATTTCATGATGATTGCTTTTTCTATTTCTATGAGGAATGACATTGGGATTTTGATTGGGATTTCATCGAATTTGTATAGTGCTTTTGGTAGTATGGTCATTTTGACAATATTAATTCTGCCTATCCAAGAACAAATTAAATCTTTCCATCTTCTAAGGTCTTTTTTAATTTCTTTCTTTAGTTTGCTGAAGTTTTCATTTTAGAGGTCTTTCACCTCTTTCATTGAGTTTATTCCCAAGTATTTTATTTTATTTTATTGAGGCTATTGTAAATGGGGTTGTTTCCTAATTTCTCTTTAAGAAAATTTGTCACTGATGTACAGAAAAGCCTTTGATTTATGGGTGTTAATTTTATATTTTGCTACTTTGCTGAATTCATTTATTAGTTCTAGAAGTTTTCTGGTGAAATATTTTTGGGTCTTCTAGGTATAGAATCATATCCTTGGCAAATAATGATAATTTGAGTTCTTCTTTTCCTGTCCGTATCCCTTTAATTTCTTTCATCTCTCTGATTGCTCTTGCTAGAGTTTCAAGAACTGTGTTAAATAGAAGTGGTGAAAGAGGACATTCCTGTCTTGTTCCAGTTTTTAGAGGGAATGCTTTCAATTTGTCTCCATCTAGAATGATGTTGGCCTGGGGCTTAGCATGGATAGTCTTTACAATGTTGAGATATGTTCCTGATATCCCTAGTTTTTCTAGGTTAGGAACATGAAGGAATCTATATTTTATCAATTGCTGTCTCTGCATCTATTGAGATGATCATATGATTTTTATCTTTGAATCTGTTGATGTGATGAATTACATTTATTTATTTCCGTATGTTGAACCAACCTTGCATCCCGGGGATGAATCCTACTTGATGATGGTGCATTATCTTCTTGATACGTTTTTGTATTCGATTTTCCAGAATTTTATTGAGAATTTTTGCATCTGTATTCATTAGAGATATTGATCTGAAGTTTTCTTTCTTTGATGGGTCTTTATAGGTGTGCCTCTCTCCAGAACTCCAGGCTACAATTACATATAGTTTTAATGAAAAGTTTCTAATTTGGGTGAGGTCCAAATTCTTAAGCTTTTGCTTTTATCACTTCTGTTGTTGGTGTTGGATCTAAAAATTGTTGCTTAACCCTTATTAGCATAAGTTTGTACCAGTAGTATTGATCCTCATGCTATATAAACCCCTGGGCTAGCACAGACAGAAAACCTGTTATCAGGTCTCTTCTCCCACTACCAGATTTCTGTTCCTGTTTCTATTCTTCAATAAGTCCAACTCTTAACACTCAAAAAAAATTTTTTTTATTGTTGCCTAACCCAACATCATGAAATTTTGTTCTTTTACTCCTATGTATACATCTCAGGGTTTTACAGTTTTAGATCTTAGGTTTAGGTTTGTGATCCATTCCATATCTGAGAGGAATAATGTTTTGCTGCTGGTACAGTTCTGAATTTTCCCCATCATTAGGAGAAAGAATAGGAGTGGAAATAAGGGAAGTCTCAGGATTCTTCCCATTTCCTGTCTAAGGATGAAGACATAATTTGAAAACAGATATTTATTGATTATTTTTGTTTTAAAATTTGTATATTTTCATAATCATTGTCAAAAGGCATTTAGTTATGTGTGTGGTATGAGGAAAGGTTTCAGTTTCATACTTTTGTATGTGGATATTCAGTTGTCAGAACATCATGGTTTGGAAAGACTATCCTTATCCTCATTGAATTTTCTTAGCCCCTTTTTGAAAATCAGTAGGTGATAATAAATGTTATTTCTGGACTCTGGAATCTATTCAGTTGTTTATGGTTTTCTTTACACCTGTATCATACTCTTGATTAGTAGAGCTTTATAGCATCACATGTTCTTTTACTAGAAAGGTTTAAGTAAAGGCAATTATATTCATTAGCCTCAAAGCCACTTAATAATAGTAATTAATAAATAGTTATATCTTCCACAGATATTCTAAACATACTTAAACAATTATATATATATTTCCCAATTTTAAACAAGTATGTACCTCATGTTTGTCTTTTCACTTAACAATGAGTCTTGGAGGTATATACATGTGCAAAACATTTTTTAGTGTATAATTCCTTCTGTCAGTCCCCTGCTCTTGGATATTTAGGTTGTTTACAACTTTTCTCTATTAGAAATAATGTTATATTGAGTAGATAAATCATTGTACTTCTATGTAAATAGGTTATCAGATAAATTCCTAGAAGTTCAAGATATTATATTGCCAGTTTGTCTTCTGTGAAGGTTCTATATTGACTGGTTGGGAAATGACAAAAAAAAACAAAAACAAAACAAACCCATAAAAGAGTGTGAGAGGTTAAAGATGTGAAGAAGTAATAGTGATCAAGAATGATTGTAGTAGGAAACATATAGGATAAATAGAGTCTACAGCTAAGATCAAGGAGAGAGAATGAGAAGATTTTGTGCTATATATATACATGGAATTTATTTGTGATTAAAATATGCTAATGAATTAATTTTATAAAATCCTAAAATTTTTACTCTTAAATTTATATTTGAACTTATGTAGACACATTTTAATGTGATGTTTTATAATGAATGCCTTATTTCTTTAAAATACTCTTGCTATTTAAATTTCAGATTTACTTTAGCATTTATTGACCAAGATCTTCTCATGCATAACTATTTTTTACTTGAAATGTGTCTCTCTCTCTCTCTCTCTCTCTCTTGTTGTCGTTGTTTTTTTTTCCTTAGCCCTGGAAGAAAGCGGGACTTTTCCCCTGTTCCTTGGAGTCAGTACTTTGAGTCCATGGAAGATGTGGAAGTAGAAAATGAAACTGGCAAGGATATATCCTCTACAAAGTGACTTATTCATTAGTAAACTTATGATGTTGTCTAAATTAGAAGATTTGTGTGTAGTTTCTAAAAGGTTCTTTGTTCCTGATATTTATTTCATTTTATTTTCCATCTGTTCTTTATACAGCATGTAATATTTCCTGCAAGTTCATGCCAGTGCCTTTCTTGGCTATAATTGTCTAATACATGGCGAAGGGATTAGGAATTAAATTCCCAAAGTGTTGTATCTCTTGGGCCCAAGAGAAAATTTCATGAATCAATTGAGTTTACTTTCTAGAATTTGGGGACTATGTCCTCATTAGGACAAAGGGAATCTTTTTTTTTTTTTTTCATTAAAAATAATGGTCTTAATAGCTTCAGATTTCAAAAACAGATGGTTGATATCTCAAGAACATCTATTTAAGTTTCCTTTAAGTTTGGAAGTCTGCAGTTTTGCATGTAGCCTGGTGCTGCCTGAATTTTTTTAGTTGGTATTAATTATGAAAAACTTAAGTGAGTAAAAACTGAAAAATTTTATCTTTAACTATTCATACACTTTTCGAGTTTACAAGAGTGGTTCAGAGGGTCCAGTCCTGCTCCTTCTGCACGGAGGAGGCCATTCTGCCCTTTCCTGGGCTGTGTTCACGGTAAGTAAGTTATTGATAGTGGAAGTTGATGTTGGTACAATCATTGTTTACATCTAAATAAATTTAACTAGCTAATTCTTTTTTCTGTGCTTATTCATATTGCTTGATATGAGAATGTTCTTAGAGATGGAGTGGGTTCCAAATATTTTATCATAGTAGGTTCAAGATCATCTGTTCTTTAAACCAGAGGTTTTAGATGATCCTTAGTGCCTTCAAACAGTTTATAAAATTTTATAATTTTTTATAATTTTATTTTTTTAACCGTTTGTTTGTTTATATATATATATATATGATCGTTTGGATAAGGGGAATGGAATTTGTGCCTTATCAAAAGTGGGATCTGTATCTCACTAATTGAAGTAAAAGATAAGTAGACATATTGTATTTCAGTGCTTTAGATAATGTGTTTCAGTTTGTTTCTTTCATAGAATCTGCATGGTACTTCGCACATATAGATATCTCATAAATATTTGGAATATTTTTTTCTTTTTTTGTTAAGTGATGCTATATTTTTTTTTATGGTACTTATGAGCTCCTAGGAATTGAAAAAATGTTTGACTGATAGTACTTCGGTCAGGAGTAGAGGATATGTGCCTGTGTGAGTGCTGTCAATTGTAATTTTTCCTAACTCTGGAATGGCGAAGCCCATGTGCAAGGAGAGGTACTTCTAAGGAAGATACTATAACACCTGTATCTAAATGAAGTTGTCATTTCTTCTTGTGTGCATCAAACAAATATACATACTTCCTCTACCACTAGGGAAACTGAAACTGGGAACAAGTAGGAATGTAGCAATAGATAACTGGAGCCAGATGGCCATGGAATTGAGGAAAGCCCTGAACATATCATTTTGTTCAGGAGGCATTATTGGAATTAAGTACAAAAGCACCTTCACAGCTTTTTTATTAAACCATAAATTCCTTGAGAACAGGGTTAATGTTTTATTACTTCTTTATTTTTCAAATGCCTATAATTGTTTTGACACATAAACATTTATTTAACAGTTAATAAATGATTTGGCTGTTGTCTTGTTTGCTATTTCCTTAAGTTTCTGTAGGAAAAACTATATGATTTTGCCCAATAAGTTCCAGGCTCTAACATGACTCTTTAATGTAAGCTACATGCATAATTTTAAATTTTTCTGATAGACTCATTAAATAAGTCAAAACAAACAGGTGAAATTAATTTAAATAATTTTAACTCATTATTATATTTATTTATCATTTATTATTTATCATTTCAACAGGTAATCAATGTAAAAATTATTGTTGGCATGTATATTAGTTTGGTTTTTGTTGCCAAGAGCACAATACCACAGACTGGGTAAGTTATTTGGAAAGTTTATTTTGGCTGAGTTCTAGAGATGCAAGATAGAAGGATCATATCTGTTGATGGCCTTCTAACTGGCAGAGTCCTGTGGTGGCATGGGGCATCACATGCTATGAGTCAGGAAGTACACGTGTACGTATGTGTGTGTCTGGTCTCTTCCTCTTATAAAGCCACCAGGATTCAATCATGGAGGCTCTACATCATGATTTTTATCTAATCCTAATCATTTTCCAGAAGTTTTCACCCCTTAGAATCTCACAATGGGGATTAAATTTTAATACCTGGGAGACACTGAAATCATATTCAAATGATAACATATTTTACTTTTTCATACTGTCTTTGAAATCCAGTATATATTTTAAGTAGTACACCTCAGATTTTTAGAGGCAAAGATCATGGCTTATTTATGCTTACTACATATTTGTATGGTAAAGGGATATTTTGTGCATGAATAAGTAACAGCAACATGTAACAGCTATAGTAGTAAATGCACTCTATTGTCCTGAATCTAGGTCAGAGCTACCAGATATGGCTTATATGCTATAACTTGACTGGCTTTGTTCTAAGCTAATACATTGTCACTGGGCAGTTAACGCATTAGAGGCATGGAATGAAAGAGATGGGTGACTGCATAGAGGAAAGAGGTACCATCTTAAGTGGCATGTCATATTCATACCACTGCATTATAACTTGCTAAGGATAGTGACTCCAGACTCAACCTCTTAAGAAATTTTGCAAAAAGTAACATGTGAGTGGGTTTAATGAGAATTTCATATGTAGACCATAGGTAGCTTCACTATTTTCCTTGAGCTTTAGAGCAACTCCCTAGGACTCTGGAGCAAAACAAAGCTAACGTTGCCCATTTGAACCTCCAGGGTCCTTAGAGAGGAGAGGTCTAGATAAGGTTTGAACAGATTTTCTATGAAAACAGCTATTACTTTTGACACTAAGGGAAAAACAATGAAATAAGGGTGAAATGTAATTTCTATTCTCTGATTTTTACCAGTACTAGTAGTATGACCTTGGGGGAGCTTAAGTTGTACTTACGCATTTGAGCAAGCCTCTTAAGTCATTTATACGTGATTGATAAAATAAAGAATAATACGGTCAAGAAAAATCCCAAACTACCCTATTCTCTAAGTGTAGTCTTTGTATATTTCAAGGATTCTTTAAAGATTATGTAAAATGACGAATATGAGCTTTTTGTAAATCATAAAAATTGTATGCAAATATTCTGTTTATTGACAAGTATTGATAGTAAATATTTTTAATTCCTTAATAGGAAAAATGAAGTAATATAGGAAGTGCCTGCACATGGGAGGTGATTGATGCTTAGCTACTGATGTTAATGTGTATTATCATGGTAGAGGATATCTCAAGTTCTTTTATCAAAATATATTCTGAAGACTACTAATTCAATTAGAGGTTAATGAAGTAGAGATTTTTGTGATTAAATGAGTTTGAGAAATGTTACATATATAGGTTGAACATCCCTAATCCAAGAATCTGAAATGCTCTAAAATCCAAAACTTTTGAGTATTGTGTCAGCATTCTAAACATTTTGGATTTTGGATTTTAGGATGACGGTGTGAAACCAGTAAAGTCTATGTGAAAATTCTAAAATCTGAAAGCGTCCAAAATCTGAAATACTTCTGGTTCTGAGCATTTTGGATAAATGATAGCCTGGAAATTCTTCTCTTACTTCTGTCTTGGAAGTTCACCCTATATAACAGTATAGTGGTAAATGCTCTGGGATGTTTTTCTAAATCTACTTTACTTATTTACTTATTTTAGGTACTGAGGATTGAATCCCAGGGGCATGTAACCACTGAGCCAAAACTCCAGCCCTTTTTTGTATTTAGAGACAGAGTCTCATTGAGTTGCTTAGGGCCTTGCTAAGTGCTGAGGCTGACTTTGAACTCTTCCTGTTAGCAGCCCGAGTTGTTGGAATTACAAGCATTTGTCACATGCCTGGCTCAAGTATGCTTAATTTTAATGGTGTCTTCAAATACATTTGACCACTCAGTTCCTTTTTTAAAAACACCTATTAGTATCCCACATTTTGTTGAACTTTGTTATAGATAACTAATCTTATCCCAATTGCTTACACAGTAATACCAAGGGAATTCTCTACCACTCAGTTTAATAGCTTAGACTTATGACTGCTTAAATTTACCTGTCTTTTTTTGTTGATATTCCTGACCACGTATCAATTCAGTGAGACTCTGTCTCTAAATACAAAAAGGGGCTGGAGTTGTGGCTCAGTGGTTAAATCCCCTTGGGATTCAATCCCCAGTACCTAAAATAAGTAAATAAGTAAAGTAGATTTAGAAAAACATCCCAGAGCATTTACCACTATACTGTTATAAAGGGTGAACTTCCAAGAGAGAAGTAAGAGAAGAATTTCCAGGCTATCATGTACTGAATGAATTTATACATGACAGTCCTTTGAAAATAAAAATGGCTATATGGAAGTTAGTACTCTAGCAACTGACTTGACTTTAAAGGTCAGAATTTGGAATTAAGCTTTGGAATTTATCTGTGGATCCAAAAATCAGTTAAGATGTACAGCATCTATAGCAAACATCGGGAATAAACCAAGTACCTTATCATGAGACAGGATTTTCCCCAGACCTTCATCCAGATAATAACTAGTAAAATAAGACAGTGAATAGAAGCAGATAGGCACTAGCATAATTGGAGGACAGTATACTGAACCAAATATTGCCATGATAGATATTTATAATGCTAGATCATGAGATCTTTGAAAACAGAGATAGTGCCTTATTCATTCTTATATATCTAGCACACAGGGCTTGTCATGGAGTTGGTGCTTAGTAATTATTCCTTGAATAAGTTAATGCTATCCCTGAACAATTAAGAAAAGGTTGAATTTTGTTTTCTGTATTTAAGAAAGCACAAAAGTATGTAATTATTCTAAAGGCTATGTTAAATGACAGTGAGTCATTTATAGTGATTGATAAAATAAGTAATAATACTGTCAAGAAAAATCCCAAACTCCAGGAGACAAGGCCAAAGACTATGAAGAGACAGTTCATAAAGAACAAACAGACGTGGGAAATAGTCATTCTCACCAGTAATCAGATATGATTCATAGGAGGTGTTATTTTTATATACATCTACTTAATGTTTCTAAAACAAATTTCTTAGGGTTGGCAAGGTACTAGAAAACAGAAGCTATTCAAACATAACTAGTTCTATCGCAAATGAATAAAGCTCTTTTGCACTGTGGTTGAATCATCAAAATATTTATACCATTTATCATAGAAATTACACATTTAGGATTCTAAACTCAGAAAAACCTATTGTCTAAATAAAATTAACTATCTGTGTCCCAACAATAAGTAGATGGTTCTATAAACTGAATGCACCTGTAATAAAAATTACACAACTTTAAAAAAAATAATTTTCCCGAACAGTGGCAATAGAAGGCAGATAAGAATGAATGAGGCACAATTTCTACTATCAAGGATCTCATGATCTAGCATTAAAAATATCAATCACAGTGTTTATCTCGTCCTCTGGTTCAGTATGTTTGTCCTCCTGCTATGCCTTTCTGCTTCTGTTTCACTGCCCCATGAGTGACTTTCCAGTTATTTTCTAGGTTTTCATTTGTATATTTTTTATTACTTTAATGATTTAATGATTGTTTTTTCCTTTAATGGCAACTGTTTTCAGAGGGGAAAAAAGTGGTATTCAGTTCCGGGTCCTACAAGTTAATGAGAGAGCAGCAAACTGGAACTTATTCAGAAAAGAGGATTTGGATAATTAGAATGTTTGAAACGATCTCATTTTAGGAATAGTTGAAGGAATCGAAAAGAGGAAAGACTTGGGAAACATAATATTTGTTTTCAACTGTAATAAGAAAAAAATAAGCCTCATCTTCCAAACTAAGTAATTAGGTGCATGATCTCATTTAATTTTTCTGTAGTCCTATGAGATTAGGCAGATGAGGACGTTGCAGTTTAGAGAAATCACATAGTCAGTAATAGTACCAAAACTCTACCGGACTCTACTATGAATGTTTCTCTGAAGACTGATCCTATACTGCCTCATAGGAAAGATGTAGGGCAGAGACTATAGGAACAAAATTGTGATAACACATAAGGCAAAACTTCTAAAGATTAGAACTGTTTCAAAATAACTAAGACAGGAAAAATGAGCATCACACTATAGAATTTAATTATGACTATATCCTTCAAAGTTCCACCTTATTCATTACTGTAAAAAACTCCCTGGACCTGAGTAGAACTTTTCTTCCACCTAAATGTTTCATGCTTTTGACGGGGAACAAAACCCAGACATTCACAGAAGTCTTGTCATCTATCAAGAGAAAGTATTGCTGGTGGGGATGTAGCTTAGTAACAGTGCTTGCCTTGCAAGCCCTGGGTTCGATCCCCAGCACCAGAGGGAAAAAAGAAGGCATTTTTATTTTGGCTTTAGTAATAGAAAATAAAACCATAAAGCACTTGGAAAACCTTTATTATCATTTTTGTGTTAATTATTGAAGGGTTGTAGTTAACAAAGGAAAATTATGCTGTTTTAAAAGATAGGCTTAGATTTCTAGAAAATTAATTATTTAAGCCTTTCATGTTCTCGTTATTTCCAATTGATTAGTTATTGTAGTTGCTGCTGTAGTAATCACGTTTATCATATATAATGGGCAATATGTATGCCCATTACCCTCTTCCATCAGCAAATACTGATATAACAGACTGGCCTAATTGCTGGGGAGAATCCAGAACTGAGTGAAAAGAGAACAGTAGTGGGAGCTTAGTTAGCAGCACATGCAGCCTCAGCAGGTTACATTTTGCCAACCTCCAGGTATTTTCAGCTTTGGTGCTAGGACCAACCAAGTGTGGACAGATTGGAACCAATAATTGAATATAAAGTATCTGCTGATTACTATTTCTTCTTCCAGTTAATTCATTTTTGGAAAATATTTACTGTGTATATCCTGTTCCAAGCTTGGTGATGAGTTACTACTAACTCTCATCAAAAAATGAGAGTTCAGGGCTGGGATTGTGGTTCAGCGGTAGAACACTTACCTAGCACATGAGAGACCCTGGTTTCAATCCTCAGCACCACATATAAATAAATAAAATAAAGGTATTATGTCCAACTACAACTAAAAAAATAAATGAGAGTTCACTCTCTAATAAGGTCAGCCAGCCTCAAATCCTGTGTACCAAGCATCACACTAGATGTTATAGACAGAGAATTAAACACATATAATATGCTACTGTTCTTAAAATGATTTAGTGAGAAGGTAGGAAAAATGGAGATAGCTCATGTATATAAATAATACAGCAAATATATTGAGAAACTTTTTTCCTCAAGCAGATTGGGTTTTGAATCTCAAAGCAGCTTAATCTAAGTATTGGTTTCTTAAGATAAAATGAGTATAACACCACCTAGCTAATAGGGTGGTGGTGAGAATTAAAAACATGTGAAGCTGGGTGAAGTGGTGCACACATGTAATCCCTACGGTTCAGGAGATTAAAACAGGAGGATCGCGAGTTCAAAGTCAGCCTCAGCAAAAGCGAAGTGTTAAATACAACATAGGGCTAGGGATGTGGCTTAGTGGTCTAGTGCCCCTGAGTTCAATCCCTGGTACCCAAACAAATAAATATGTAAGGGTCCTTGGTAACTTGCTTGACTCATAAGCACTCAGCTGAGTTAACAGCGTCTATGTACATGATATGAAAGTAACAGAGGAGGGAATGATTAACTTGTGATGCACGAGAAGACTACAAGGAAAAATTTATGAGAGAGAGGACATCTGGATTGCATTTAAGACCAAATAGAAGTTGGATTAGTGGGGAAGGCATTCCTAGGAAAGATAAACAAATTGGTAGTGGAGAGTGTTAACAGTGAAGTATGTTTTGGGAAGGCTAAATAGCTTTGTTGTAGTTTGGGAACAAGGAAGGAGGTGACTAGACAGATCCTGGGCAAATTGTAGGAGAGTCTTGTATACCTAGTGAGGGAATTGCACCTTAGTTACCCTTTAGTTCAGGGTAATAGTAGAGAAAGCTATTTTTAAACAACATTCTCCTTCCCACATCCACATTAATATAATTTAGGCATATCAAAATTAGGGAGGGAATTTAGAAAGTATGTTTTGCTTAAAGTAAATCCATAACTTAAAGTTCTGGGAAGTTGTACTTTTTTTTTTTTTTTTCCTCTTATATTAGAAATTGAACCCAGGGGCACTGTACTACTTTTTTACTGCTTTACTTTCCCCTGAACTACATCCCCAGCCTTTTTTGGTTTGGTTTGGTTTTTAATTTGAAACATGGTCTTGCTAAGTTGCCTAAGGTCTCACCAAATTGTTGAGGCTAGGTTTGAACTTGTATCCTCCTGCCATAATTTCCAAGTTGCTGAGAATTTTGATATACACCTATGTAACTCTAATTGCGTAGCACTGTTTTAGGTAATGGGAAGCACTCCAAAACACAGGCATAGGCAATGACTTTCTCAGTAGGACTCCTAAAGCTCAGGAATTAATAAATGGGATGGCATCAAACTACAAAGCTATACAGGAAAGGAAGCAGCATGAAGAAAAAACCTACAGAATGGGAGAAAATCTTTGCCAGCTACTCTTCCAACAGAGGATTAATATCCAGAATATATAAAGAACTCCAAAAACTCAACACCAAAAAAAAAAAAAAAACCCACAATATTCTATTCAATAAATGGAAAAGTAAACTAAGTAGACATTTCTTAAAAGAAGTATAGATGGTTGACAATTATATGAAAAAATATTCAACATCTTTAGTCATTAGGGAAATGCACTGAGATTCCTTCTCATTCTAGTCAGAAGTCATCAAGGATACAATAATAATAAATGCTGAAAAGGAGAGGGCAACACTTATACAACTCTGGGCCAGGTATTGTGGTGCACACCTATAATCCCAGTGATTTGAAGCAGAAAGAGCCCAAGTTCCAAACCTCTGCAATTTAGCAAGACACTGTCTCAAAAAATAAATGAACTGTGATTATAGCTTGGTGGTAAAGTGCCCTGGATTAGTGTGGCATTTGGGAGAAAAGAGTAAAGAAATAAGTCTCTGGATAAAAAGAAATTTAATATATAATGAAAAGAACAATCCATATGAATTAAAGGACTGAATTGGGAATCAACCACAAAATTATTCATGTATCTTAGCACAGGTTTTCTTAAACTTGGCCAAAAGAAGTAAAAGCCATAAAGGAAAAATTTATTAGACTTTGCCAATACCAAAAAAAAAACAACAAAAAAAAAAAACAACTTCTGTTAAAAAGCACAAGCTGTGGGCTGGATTTAAAATATTTAAAATGCATTCAACATGAAAAAACAAGCTAAGGATTAATATTTTCATTATTTTTAAAAGAGGGAGGGGACTACAAAGCAGTAAAAAATAAAAACAATCCAGTAGGAAAGTGGGCAACAGATAAGAAGTGAGTTCACAAAGTGGACATATAAAAGAATACTACTTTTCAGTTATGAAATTGGTTTGAAGATAGCACGTTTGTGAGGATACTTATTTTTCCACATCTTCACCAATACTAGATATACCCCTCAGAACCTTACTTGTCAGCTACAAAAATTGTACAGATGTTTTCCCAGTCTGACTTCTCAGGAAGATAATTTGAAATTATCTGAGATAATTTGGTAAGATATCAAAGTGACCCAGAAGCATGATATAACTATCCAGATTGCTTCTCCAATCTTGACTCTTTGTATTAGTTAGAATTACTTGGGAGCTCTAAAATTTATAGATAATCTTATAGATAACCTTGGCCCCTCCCCTACTTGACTAAATCAGAATTTCTAGTGGGTTAGTGGCTGGGCAGTAGAATTTTCTCAAACTCCTTAGGTGATTCTGCTATATAGGCAGGGTTGAAGACCATCTAGAGTCAGATTGCCTAGATTTGAATCTTAAATCTATCATTTATTAGCTCTTTGGCCCTGGGTCTTCACCTAGAGATGATGAAAATTGTGTCTAGGTATTAAAAGATGTGTGGAAGAAAGTTTGATAATTTATTTGAAGCGTTTATATTGGTGACTGCCATATAGTAAGTGTTAGCTGTTTCTGCTATTGTTACGATTGCTCACACCACAAAGTCTAGTAAGAAAATGGATTAGTCTAGTTCTTAAATTGGTGCTTTTCACTCATTCCATAAGTAGCAAAGTTGTACTATTTGAGATGATCTGAAGTAATTATCATAGACATGCTGTGACACTTTTTCCTTATCCATAAAGTGTGTGTTACTCTGAATTTTCTTTGCTAATTTATTTTTTCTTGTCTTCCTCTGCCCTACTAGAATGTAAACATCATGAGGGGCCTTGCCTCTTTTTCTTTACTATAACCCCATTAATCAGTTGATGCCAAAGTCATAGATGTCATTTAGAAAGATTTATTAAATATGTAAATGAAAAATCTTTTAATATTCTCGTCAGTATCTTCTGGTGGCACATATGATTGTAAATCATTGCTTTCAAACTAAAAGTTGAAAGTGATAGTACTGGCTTAAAATGTGTATTAGTTTTATAAATCTAGTTCTAACTTAATGTGGAGCAATCAAGCAAATTTGACACTAACTTTGCACCTAAACATTATGTCTAAAATTATGAATTTGTGTTTGACATTGAAGGTTTAACTATGACCATAATGCATTAAATAACTCTGATAGGCAGGCCTGGTGGTACATGCCTGAAATCCCAGTGACTTGGGAGACTGAGGCGGAAGAATTGCAAGTTTTAGTCGATTCTTGGCAACTTAGTGAGATCCTGTCTCAAAAAATAAAAAGGGCTGTGGATGTAACTCAGTGCTAAAGCACCCCTGGGTTCAATCTCCAGTACCAAAAATACTGAAATAAAACCCAAAACAAACAACAACAAGAAACAAAAAACTCAGTTTTTCAGAACAAACATCAAAATATAGTAGAATTTCAGTACGGTTTTTTTTGCCTTTAAAGGTGTTCATTGGTTGGGAGAAACAAAAAATAGAAAATAGTGATTTTCTAAGTAATATTTAATTGTAATTTTAAGAATCTGACTTGTTTTGTGATATATTTTGACTTTTATTTTGGTAACTTACCTTTATTTCTAGTTCTGTTTTTATTCCTAGCTTGCTAAGTTACCCTGGACAAATAATATCCTTTCTTTTAGCCTCAGTAAAATTTTAGGTTAGATTAGGTAGTTCTCCTATATTATTCTTTTTTTTTTAATGAGGTGCTGGGGCTGAGGTTGTGGCTCAGTGGTAGAGTGCTTGCCTAGCATGCATGTGGCACTGGGTTCGAACCTCAGCACCACATAAAAGTAAAATAAAGATATTGTATCCACCTAAAAAACTAAAAAATAAATAAAAGTGTGGTGCTGAGGATCGAACCCAGTGCCTCACACATGCTAGGCAAGCGCTTTACAACAAGCTGCAACCCCAGACCTCCTATTTTATTTATTTATTTATTTATTAATATTTATTTTCTAATTTTAGGTGGACACAACATCTTTATTTTATATTTATGTGGTGCTGAGGATCGAACCCAGTTCCTTATGCATGCTAGGCGAGCGCTCTACCACTTAGCCACACACAGCCCCTCCTATTTTATTCTTAATGTTAAAAAATATCAGTGACATTTTTTAACTTTAAGTGACATTTTTAACATCTAGTTCACTTGAAGAAGAAGATCCCCAGTTGTTTTAGGTTTCTTTAAATCTCTAAAACTGTACCTCTCTCATGGTATTTCTTCCTCAATACATTTTTATTTAACTGTAGCACAAGCTTGTACTGCTATCATCTCTCTTAGGTGAATTTTTGGTAGATTTCATGATTGATTTCAGGGTCATACATGATTTAAGTGTCATGTTTGCGTAATATCCTGAGCCAAGATATAAACATTCACAGTCTGTATCTAAGGGATTCTCTATCCAGAGTAAGAAAAAGATATATCCAAGGAATATGAATGAAACTCATAGATAATAGCAGAGCTAAGAGGGTCATTGCCTAAAGTGCTTACACTGTATTTCAGTAAAGAAGAGTTAAGGTTTAAAGAGGAATTTAGGTGGAAAAGCCATATTTGAAGTTGAGACAACCCCAATGTATTCTAAAAAAGCAGTAAATCATTTATTTTACTTAAAAGTCGAAAGTTTACTGCTGATTTTTTGGTTTCTTTGAATTCTAATGGCAGTTTATTTAATATAGTTATCATTGGTATCTAGGCAAATTTGCTGTCCCATCTGTATCTTACTGCTTTTTGTTTTTCTCCTAGGCAGCGATCATTAGTAGAGTTCAGTGTAGGATTGTGGCTTTGGATCTGCGAAGTCATGGTGAGTGAAGTTCTTAATTGATTTTAATGACATAGTTACCAAGCCTCTTTGAAAAAACTTAGTGTGGCCATAAAATAACCCGGTGTATTCCTTGTGGACATTTGGGAAATAGTCCTACCTTCCAGCTAGGCTTTTGTAATTATCTTCTTTAGAGTGGCTAACCATAAAGATTTGTCTGTAATGTAAAGAATTGTTGCTAAATTCATCATATAAAATCCCCATTTTATTGTCAAATTCAAGATATTTTTTTAAAAAATTTTAAGTTATAGACTTTATTTGGTTTGTTTATTTTTTTAATGTGGTGCTAAGCATTGAACCCTGCCTCATGTATGCTATGTCAAGCATTCTACTACTGAGCTACAACCCCAGCCTAAGGTATTTTAAAAAGGAATATTGTTGCTTTTATGATTTCATCCTTGGGAACTTTTAAAATATTTTCTTTTTAGGTGAAACAAAAGTCAAGAATTCTGAAGACTTGTCAGCAGAAACAATGGCTAAGTAAGTAACTGAATATTGCTTGTTTATTATGATTATAAATAATAATGTCACGATATCATTTTGCTCCTGAGATTTTTGGATGATAATTTACACTGAGAAAATTTTACTCTCTTCTCCCCTGTTTTTGGTTTATATTTACTACATAATTGTGAAAGAAACTTTCATCTTTCTTGGTATATCCAATGTGATGGTCATCATGTAAAACACTTGGAATTTGTTCGAGGTTAGTTTGTGTTAGCTTTTGAAAAGTTTTCTTCTGTTGATGGAGTTGCATAAAATCTGGATATCTGTGTGGGACAGATTGGAAAAATAGTTGAATGCAAGAGGTGTTGAGAGTATGTTAAGGGCTACATTATTTGTCTGGTTTCATAGATGAGAGCAGGGTATTAAAGAATAACTGAAGATACTCTGGGCCTCAATGAATGAACAATGAATGTAGTATTTACAGTGGCTCTCAAATGTGCTCACTCATCAGAATCATCAGAGAAGTTATTAAAAATACAGATGAGGAGCCGGATGCAGTGGTGCATGCCTGTAATCCCAGTGGGTTGGGAGGCTGAGATGGGAGGAACGAGAATTCAAAAGCCAGCCCCAGTAATTTAGCGAGGCTGGTAAATATGTCCTCAGTTTTATCATTTATAAAATAGTAATAAAGACTTTTCAGACAGAGCTATTAAACAATTATATTAAAGAATATTATAAGAAAGTTCTTAGCACACAGTAGGCACCTGTCTCAGGCATTTTCTGTTGCTGAATACCACAGACGAGAAATTTATAAAGAATAAAAGTTTATTTAGCTCATAGTTTTAGAGGCTGGGAAGTCCAAGAGTATGGTGCTAGCACCTCATGAAGGCCTTCTTGCAAAATAACTTGTGGAGGGCATCACTTGGTGATGCAAGGGAGCTAGAGAGATTTTTCACAGTACCACTCCTGTGATAACCCAGTATTCCAAAATTCTCTATCCACTTTGAAAAGTCCTACCTCTAAACAGTTTAGCTATTAACATGAATTTGAGGGAGACATTCAAACCATAGCCATTCTAAATAAATATTAGTTCTTTTTTCTTCCCTTCATATCATTTTGTCTTCCAGAGAGTTTTGTGTATGGTATAGAAGCAGCCTGATATCAAAGAAGCTTGGACTTTCTCAACTTCATTATCTTCTTTGATGGTTGCCTAAACTACTTTGTAGGAAATTGCATAATAATTTACATTTGTATAGCAGTGTATTCTTTCAGAGTAGTTTATATTTACTTTGCAGTCAGTTAACTTTGCAATAAACATTATTCTTAACCTTCACTTTATAAATGTTGAAATTCACTGTTGGAGAAGTTAATAAACTAATCCAAGATCACACAGTAAAACATAAATTGAGGCTGGTATTCATCTTGTAAATCCAAATTTTATTACATTATAGTTGAGAAAACTGAGGCATAGAATAGTTAAATTACTTGTCCAGAGCTTTAAGCTTAGGTTCAAAACAAAGGCATTATATTTATGTAAATGTGCTAAGTGTATGGAACAGTAAAAGTGTGATGTAAAAAAGAAAAATTAGAAAATTTGGGTTCTTAGTCTTTAACTTGGTATTTATTAGGAGAGCTACATATGTGGCTAGCTGCAGAGATACTAGAGGGCATAATTACGTAGGTGTGTTGTAAGATGGCCCTATAAACCTTTGCCATCCCCCAGAACTACTATTTACAGATCAAAGGAAGGATCTGGGAAAGAAAACTAGTTTAATGGTATTGTTAGAGAGTATTACCAGCATTTTCCCCCCATCTCTGCAGGGATGTTGGCAATGTGGTTGAAGCCATGTACGGGGACCTCCCTCCTCCAATTATGCTAATTGGACATAGCATGGGTGGTGCTATTGCAGTGCACACAGCATCAGCTAACCTGGTGCCAAGCCTCCTGGGTCTTTGCATGATTGATGTTGTGGAAGGTAAGACCAAATCAGAATCGTTGACTTATAGGAGATATTTCTGATAAATTATTATCTTGTTTTAATTTATTATCAGTTTCATTCATCTTGAGACATGTCCCACTTGGTCTCTTTAAAATTGTATAATCATTTTTCCATGTGATTAGAAATTCTTCATTAATATCCTTTTATGGCTAAATAATATTTTAATTGTATGTCACATCCCATAATTTTATTTAACCATTTAAAAAGAAGCTGCCGTATCTTTTATGATCCAGACTGAAACGTCACACTATTGCTTATACATCCTATTCATTGTAGGGGCACTACACAAGGGAGTGATTAACAGTAGGGCTATATTGGAAGCTGGCTATCACATTAGTCTTTGGATTTTCTTAAACTGTATCTTTGTTTTCCCAAGCATTATTGAATTCTGCTGGTACCTGGGGTAGATGTAGAGAGTTGACTCAGTAAGTGTAAATGCTCAGAATAAGTTAAAGGCTGTGGTTAATTTTTCTTATATTTTTGTTTAACATCCAGGTACAGCCATGGATGCACTTAATAGCATGCAGAATTTCTTACGTGGTCGTCCTAAAACCTTCAAGTCTTTGGAGAATGCTATTGAATGGAGGTAATTCACAAATATATGTTGTCTCAATTTTAAGTGTTAAATTGAAGCTTTTCTTTTTTGTCAGCATAAACACTAAGATTAAAGGAAAAAAAGTAATTTTCCAAAGCTTTATTATAATAGTATGTGACAAATTAAATTACTTAAAGAGCAGAATTAAAAAAAAAAACAACTTTAAATGTTTCAGAATTGGCTAAGTCATCTAAAAACCTATCCTTTTCCAATAAATTGTAATATTTCCTAAGGTCTTAGTGATTGTAGATCATCTGCTTTGTAGCCACTTCTGCCTCTAAGGTGAGAACTTGGACTAGATGTACTCTAAGTCCTCTTCTATCTCTGATACTCCATGGTTCTAGATTCACATTCTGTGTTTCAGGTAAAATGAAAATGATAGAGAAATAGAGGATGGGTGTAAATTCCATTCTCAAGAATGTGTTTGAGTTTCAGGTGAATAGTTCTTATAAAAAATGCTGACAAAATTGGCTATGGCTTCTGCTTAAGAAAAGACTGTTCAGTAATAAATTCATTCCTTCAATCACTTTTATTAAATATATATCACTTTTTATATAAATATTTATATTTATTTTATGCTAAAGGATGAAGATTCAGAGATGACTGAAACATATCCTTCTCTCAAGGAGATAAGCCTTGGAATAGAATATCTTCCACATCCTAACTTCCTACCCAATTCTTCAAAATCTATCTATAGTTTCTTCTCCAGAATGTTTTTTCTTAATCCTCCATATCATGAGATAACACTCTCAGCAAAATTGCTAAAGTCCTTTGAGTTTATTATTATATAGCACTATTTACTCTTAGTCTTCCAGTCTTCCTTTGAGAGATATGCTCATATATTGTTATTTTCATTATTGCCGGTCTCAGTGCCTTTCCCACATTATAAGGGTAGAAGCTGTTCTCTATTTCTTTTGGACTTTCACACAGCATATAGCATCCTGCTGTTTGCCCTAGAAGACAGAACATGTCTATTAACTGAATCAGAGATATCAATTGGAAACTTAGACACAATGTAGTATATGTATCCTAGAGAGTTTTCCTAGGACATAGGGTCTCATGCTAGAATATGCCTTGCCAGAATGATGTTTGTATTTGCTGAGGTTGCTTCTACCATTCCTTGTTCAATATCATAACACAAGATTAAAGATCTCTCAGAAACACCAAAGAGAATGAGAATAAGAATGCAACTGCTGCCAGACATGTACCTCAGGTGCCCTGCCTGCTTCTTTAGTAATAACTAGTGAAAAAACTTATCTATAATTTATCCTTTTCCAAAATTTTAAAAATTTATTCAGCAGACATTTTCTCTAGTACATAAGATATGTACCTGTTCAAAGGCCCAAGGATAAATTGGAGTCAGTGTCTTGCATTAAAAACAAAAACAAGGGGCTAGGGTTGTGGCTCAATGGCAAAGCACTTGTCTAGCATATGTGAGGCACTGAGTTAAATTCTCAATACCACATATAAATAAATGAATAAAATAAAGGTCCATCAACATCTAAAAAATATTTTTAAAAAACAAAACCAAGTAAATACATAAATACAACACAATGAAGAAAGCATAGGAGTTATAGAAGGGCACCCATCCAGGGTTGTGATAGGCCCTGTCTTGATTCTAGTGCAGCTACAGAATAGAGTAAGATTTCTGTTTGTTAAATGTTAAGGTGTTCTAGCTTCTATGTGTCATTGATTTTTAGAACCTATTTTCTGTGTCCAAGAATCATAAAATATTATGAGGTATTTAATATTTTGTTTTGTACCCCACTGGATATCTGAATCAAGTTTATGACTCTTGGCCATTTTCTATTCCAGATTAAAGAAAAAAATTATTGAAATATGGGGTCAACAGTTACTGCTTTTGCTCCTTGGTCTTGCTAATGCGAAGCAGTAGGGTATAATCAGTAAGAAGGGGCTTTGAAAAGTCAGACAGTGAGTTGCATCTTGGTTCCACTGCTCTGGCTCTGAGAAAAATAAAATAGGAAAAAGAGCAGGAAATGGGGTGATAATGGAAGTTGATTAGGAGGCTATTGTAGAAATGTAGGAGAGTAATAAACTAGGCAACAGAAGAAATACAATTGTTGCTGAAAGCTCAGTCCTTGTCCCCGATGCCAATCCAATAATGAGGACATGGTTTGGAGGAAAAGGAAGAAGATAGTTTATTGCTATGCTAGCAAAGAAGAAACACAAGGGGTTCCCATCCCAAAGGCTATGATTCTGTCCATCATCAGGCTTTTATAGAGGTGAATCAGAGAAAATGAGATTAGGGAGGAGAGATCAGCAAGAAGATCAGGGAGGAGAAGTTAGGGAAAAGATCACAGAAGATCAGAGTAAAGGTTAAGGAAAAGAATATCAGGGAGGAAAGGATCAGGGAGAAAAAGGTTAGGAAAAAGAAAAAAAATGTAAGTTTCAAAGCCACAAGGGATATAGTCAAAGCATCAAATGAACCCCTGATACAGTGTGGTAAGATGTATATTTAGAAGGTTGAACTGACAAAATCCACTTATGGATTGAATATTGGGAGAAAGAAGATGGCCAGGAGGAGCTCAAGGAAGAATTATAGCGATTGTTGGATGAACAGTACAGACAGAAGTCAATTGGGTAGAAATAGGGAAAGGGAATTGGTTTTGGCTAAACTGAAATGCTTATTAGAAATCTAGGTGGAAATGTTAAGTGGGAAGTTGTATATACTAGTTAGAAGAGGTTGAGCTACAGACAGATTGGTGAATTGTCATCACTAAGATAACATTTAAAGCTGAAAAATCAAATGCAATCACCTAGGAATTTGATGTTGATAAAAGATCAAAGAGTTGATCTTGGGTATTCCCCCAATATTTAGAGGTTAGGAAGAAGATCCAACAAAGGAAACTGGAAAGTCGCAGTTGGTGAGGTATAAAGTAACCAGGAGGGTAGAGCACATGTTTTTAAAAGGAGGGAGAGAGCAACTGAGTCAAATGTTGCTGAGAAATCAAGTAAGATGAGAACCAGGGAATGACCATTGAATTCAGCATGATAGTAGTGACCTTGACTCATATAAAGCTGGGTGTGGTGGCACATGCCTGTAATCCCAGCAACTTGGGAGGTTGGGGCAAAAGGATTGTAAATTTGAGTTCAGCCTCAGCAATTTGGTGAGACCAAATTTTTTTTTTTTTTTTTGGTCGCAAAAAAAAAAAAAAAAAAAAAAGGGCTGAGGATATAGTTAAGTGATAACAGTGCTCAGAGTTCAATCCCCGGTACCAGAAGAAAAAAAAATCTAAATGGAAATATAACAGAAGTATTTGATATATATTATTTCAAAATATATTAATAAACATCAAGACAGTTTATCATTAGAAATGGTGGTGCATATATTGGTTCAGTTGGTGATTGAAAGATGAGGTAGTAGTTCTGATTGCTTTTTGTTTATCATTAGGTAAGAAATAATATCATTATCTAGGAAGGGGCTTTTAAATCTGCATGATTTTGTGTGTGTGTATTACTGAAAATCAAACCCAGGACCTCACACATGCTAGGCAAGCATTTTACCACTGAGCTACATCTCCCAGCCTCTAACTTACATGATTTTTAAAAAAAATTTTTTTTAGTTGTAGATAGACACAACATATTTATTTATTTATTTATTTTTATGTGTGCTGAAGATCGAACCCAGGGTTTCAGTGCTCTACCACTGAGCTACAGCCCCAGCCCTTAAATGATTTTTTAAGCTAAAAAATTTGGAGATGTGTTTTTCTGGTGGCCTGCTTTAAGCAGTGTTTCTAGTTTCCCTGGGGTTACGCAATCATTTTGCTTTTCCCTTAGGTAAACAAGTAGTAAAAAGACTAATCTATTCAGATAGTCTAAGCTCTATAGCATGGCTGTGTCTTTGTTTTATGCTGTTGTCAAGAATACCAGACTAGACAGTTTATAAACAATGAAAGTTTATTTTTCTCATAGTTTTTGAGGCTAGAAACTCCCAGATCACAGAGCTTGCATTTGAGGGCCTTATTGCATTCACTGTATGATAGCACAGGGCACCACATAGTGAGGGAGTTCAAGAGGGAGCCAAACTCACTTTTTTAACAAACCCACCAACATAAGGATATTAGTCCAGTCATGAGGGCTGAGCTCTGCCTAATCATCTCTTAGAGGTCCCACCTCTCAGTTTGCAAGGAACTAGCCCCTGGTATACCAATCCTATTCTGTCCTGTGCCACTTTGCTGTCCCTTGCTACTCCTTGTATTTGGTTTTCTAAAATCATCTTCCTGCTGACTTTCACATCATGGTATCTTTTTTCATGATATACTTTCTGCCTACAATGCTCTGATCAACTTTTATGTTCTGATTAGCTTCTTCTGTCCTGCGCATAGACTTGGCACAAGTACCCCCTTGGTAAATATTTGTAGAACTATGATGACTTTACTTGATTTTTACGGCCCAGTTTATGGTTAAGAGAGAGGAGGAGGAATAGTGGTGATTTTCAATAGTGATGAGCAATATGAGTAACTATAACTTCTTGTTAGATCCCACAGAATCTGCAGAATTACTCATTTGATTCTAGTAATGTGATGAAATCAATACTGAATAACCTTCTCTCTCCTTTCTCACTTTTGTCTCCTAGTGTGAAGAGTGGCCAAATTCGAAATCTGGAGTCTGCTCGTGTCTCCATGGTTGGCCAAGTCAAACAGTAGGTCTTACTTTTTCCTTTTGGGCTGGTTAGAAGCTGAATTTTGGTGAGGGAGTTATAGATTGCTTTTTTTTTATGTTATACTTACTCATCATACTGACATGCCTTCATTATTTTAGGTAATTTTATAGGTGAGCTTATTTGGGCAAGTCTTATGGATACTTTTTCTTTCTTTTTTTTTTTTTTTTTTTTTAAAGAAATCCCAAAGCCAGTTATTGTTGTTTATGTAATGCTGAATTACGTTAGCAAAACTCTAGGTATTGAAAAGTAAGGCATTCCAGAGAGTTCACATTAAACATTAAGTGTCCACTTTTGACTGACAGCTATGGTTTCATTCTCCTCGTAAGCCAAACCTCAATGTGAGGAAATTATAATATAAAATCTGTGCATAACCAGAGTGAAAGTCAGATTCGAAGGGTGAACTAAAATTATTTAACACAATTGATCTTTTTTGATAGAGTTACTTGGATCCTGGGAATTGCTGCATAGCCACAAAATAAACTTTAGATGAATTGAGAGAATGTTATCCAACAGAATACATAGGAGTACAAGAGTTAGATGAAAATAATAATGGCATTATTGAGTGGTTACTATTTGCCTGGCACTGCGCAAAGTATTTTATATAAATTGTCTTTATTTTTAAAACCTTGTATTATGGAAAAAATCACAAACATGTTGGAATAATGCCATAAACCCCAATGTACTCACTGCCCATTTTTAAAAAGTTACTAACTTATGACCAGTTTTGTTTTCATCTGTGTGCCCATTTATTTCCTTCACACGTAAATATTTTGAGGCAAATTCCAAATACAATTTCCTCTGTAACTGGCTTTTTAAACCTAATATCGATGATATTATCATACCTTAAAAAATTTAATATCACCAAAATCTAATCTGAATCATATTTCTGATTTGTTTCAAATAATTTTTTAAATTTTACTTTTTATTTATACAGCTTATGGGGTACAACATTTCAATATTTGTATTTTTTTGGAATACCTGATTCTAAATTAGCATATTTAGCACTTTAAACATTTATTTTTTTGATGATAGATCATTCAAGGCCTCTCTTTTGAGCTACTGCATTATATACTATCTTGTTGTTAGCTTCAGTTCCTACTATGCATTTCATAATTTTTTTTAAAGTTAAGATTAGTGGGGCTGGGATTGTGGTTAGAGGTAGTGCACTCGCCTAGCATGCGTGAGGCACTGGGTTCGATCCTCAGCACCTCATAAATATAAAGACATTTTTTTAAAAAGTTAAATTAGAATCAAATAAAGTAAATAAATAACCAGTTAGTTGATAACTTCTCTTAAGTATGTTTTAACCTACAGGTTTCTTTGTTTTTTCCTTGAAATGTATTTACTGAGGAAACATAGTTGTTTACCCCATAGAATTTTTTACATTAGGAATTTACTAAGCAAATCCTCAAGCTGTAAAAAAATACTGCTTTATAGGTGACTAAATAGAAGTTCAGAGAGATAAATTAATTTCCCACGACTACACAACTAGTAGATAATAAAGTTAAGATTCAAACTCTTATGTATTTGACTTCAAGGCCTGTAGCATGGATTGGTATGCCTAAAAAGACATTTTCAGTAATAATATCAGATACAATGCAGAGGCTTTAAAGAAGATATGACACTGCCAGGTTCCATGCTGAAATTTTTTGCCCTAAACCTTCTTATCCACACACAGGCATTGGAAATCCAAAGCATATATTTCTTTGTTACACTATTTTTTTTTTTAAATCACATCTGTACTACTATATTATAAATATGAAACTCAGCACTCACAGTTCATAGAAAACCCTCACTTAACAAAATATTTATGAATATACACTTTACTAAAGGTTTGGGAGAATATAAAGAAGTTATCATTCTTAAAAATCTCCACTGACCCTTCAATTTATTCCAGCCTTTTTATTTTCCTTCTTATCTTCTCTCCTTTTCTCCGCAAAAATAACTTCCTCTATATCATATAAAGTAGACTTTGATACTGGTCGCTACCCAGGCCCTTGGGATTTTTACTGTTAGCACTTGTCAGTGTATTTTTCCATCAAATTCTCTCTCAAGGGATTAAGTACCAGCTGCTCATATAATAATAATAATTTTTCGACCTAATTTCATAATATGAAGAGATACTATTTGGTGGGGTAGGAGAGTGGTAACCAGGGATTAAACCCAGCCAGGGGTGCATAACAACTGAGCCACATCCCCAGCCCCCGCCCCCCTCCGCTTTTTTTTTTTAACATTTTATTTTGAGACAGGGTCTCATGAAGTTGCTGAGGTTGGCTGTGAACTTGTGATCCTCCTGCCTCAGCCTCCTGAACCTCTGGAATTACAGGCATGCACCACTGTACTCTACAACAGATACCATTTTTAAGAGAAAAACACCTAGCAATAATTGGTTAGATCAGATGGTCTATTCAGCTGGCCATGGTTGTTCTAATTGCCAGTTTCTTTCAGCCAACTAAAAAGTAGGTCAGGCATGGTGGTGCACGCCTGTAATCCCAATGACTCAGGAGGCTGAGGCAGGAGGATCATAAGTTCAAAGCCACCTCAACAACTTAGCAAGGCCTTAGCAACAACTTAGTAAGGCCTTAAGCAACTTAGCAAGACCCTGTCTCAAAATAAAAACAAAAAGGGCTAGGGAGGTAGTTCAATTTTTAAGTACCCCTTGTACCAAAAAATAAAAATAAAAGTAGTATCTTTTACCATTTAATCTGAGTCTTATCTCTTCAGGGCTACTTCATATGATTATAATGATAATTGTATAAAAGAACACCAATAAAACTTTTGTCACCATGCCTCAGGAAATGATTGTTCCTTTTCTATGGGTCTATATTAGTACAAGAGCTGAAAACCAGCCATTGGAGTATAGTTACATATTGGTCATGTTTTTTCACATTTTCACATTCTCCTTCTTCCAAGAGCATTATTAAGTTCTAGTTAACATTTGATTATAAAAGGCCGTAAATATGGGTATCTCTGAAACAATTTGTGATAGAAAAGAGATATGTAATAGAAATTTTATTTTAAAAAAAATCTAGGTGTGAAGGAATTACTAGTCCAGAAGGCTCAAAATCTATAGTGGAAGGAATTATAGAAGAAGAAGAAGAAGACGAAGAAGGAAGTGAGTCAGTAAACAAGAGGAAAAAGGAAGATGACATGGAGGTAGGTGAAGGCCTGCTGTCTTAGAAAGGTAGGGTAGGGGATGGTTCTAAGTGTGATTACATATTTTAGGGGACAGAGACACCAACGTAAGAGATACTTAGGTTATATATAAGATAAAAAGCACTGTCAATAGTTTTGACCAGTTGCAATGTAAAACCTTAAAGTATATAATCTCCCCTTAAACAGAACTGCTTTCTCACCAGACTTTCTCATCTCTCCCTCTGTTCCTGTAGTTTCTCATGAGAAAAAGCCCATTTCTTACCTGTCTACTCTAAGCCCATCTAAATTTTACTCAGCTTTCAAGGTCTATCTCCTTGGAAGTGTTTTCTGACCTCCATTTATCAGTCCATTTCTAGTATAGCACCTAAAGTTGATATGACACAACTTAGTATTTCTTTTAGAAATTGTGTTTGTTGAGCCATAGTACAGATTGTCATAAACCACATTAAAAAAATACAGTGGTCTCCTGCTAGTTATTTCTAGGTTGATGGTCCATGTTGTTCTCCACTTGTGCAAAAATTGTATAACAAGCAAAAAAAAAAAAGTGTGCATTTTCAGGGCAGAAACTGATGTTCTGCATGAATTTCCCTCAGCATTTATCTCAGGATTGTGTGAGCAGTAAGTGTTCTATGAGTACTGGCTAGACAGTTTGTTTGAGGACAGTAATGGAAAGGGGTGCTTTTTTTCTCGGAAATGTCTAGTGACTATGAGCAGCAGACTTTCTGGAATGGATTATAAATATCCTACTAATGACAAGTAATTGGCTTGGTGTAACCACATTCTCCTTTACTTTTGTAGATGCTACTTATTATTAGCAAGGAGAGAACATTTTTTAATGGTATTTTTGATTTAATGAGGATCTTCTTGCCATCCTTAAGATCAGTGATCAGAATAATACTTGGTATATCTTCAGAGTTTGCAAAAATATAAATAATACATTGTCTATTTGGCCCTCCCAACACCCTGTGAGATCTTTTCTTCCATATTACAGTATAGTAACTGAGGCTCAGAAGTTAAGAGTCTTTCTCAAGGTAACGAAGCAGGTATTTAGTAGATTTGAGACTTAGTATGTTTTATTATTTCTTACCTTTTATGTGCTAGGCACTATCCTGAATACTTAACATTTGTCAACTTCTCATTTTAGCTCTGATTGTAAAAATTATCATCATTTTTGTGTCTCAGGTATAGATACTTTCTTAACAGTATCACATAAAAGTAACAGTAACACATAAAAGTTAGAGTTAAAACACACCAAGATCCTCTGATTTTCAATTCCAAGTCATTTTTTGTTTGTAATTTTTTTATAAGAACCATTATACGATTTTATAAACTCTAGCAGTTTTGTTGAGAGGACAAACTGAAGTGCATCAGTTATTATCCATTAGCCATCACTTCCTATTTCTCCCCAACTCTCCTAGCCTTAGTCAATCACTAATCTACTTTCTGTCTTTATAGCTTAACCTATCCTGTACATTAAATATAAATGGAATTATACAACATGTGGTCTTTTGAGGCTGAGTTCTTTTACCTTAGCATAAAGCTTTCAAAGTTCATCATGTTGTAACATGTATCAGTCATTTGTTTCTTTTGTGTCTAAAAAATATTCCATTTTACGGATGTGCTACATTTTATCCACTCATCAGTTGATGAACATTTGGATTATTTCCACTT